>NC_083103.1:5000-377500 GCF_949774975.1 Lagenorhynchus albirostris
TTCCCTAACACTGACCCTAACCCTACCCTAACCCTACCCCTAAACCCTAATCCTTAACCCAAATTGATTTTTTTTGTGTATTTTAAAAAATTTTTTTCTGGGGTTAAAACAAATTAGCACAACAACTAAATAAAACAGAAACTAACCTGAGTGCCCCTCAAATATCTACGTCTTAAATACTTGGTACTTCTGTTCTATTGACTCTTATGTAGCCGATAAAAATGTGAGAGCTAAGTCTGTTTTTCTACAGTGAGAAACATGATGTTCCACATGTAAGGAACACCTGGATGAAATGAGAAATCTACACATTATGCTGGTCTTTTCAGGGAGTAGGAAAGGATGGCATGTGGTAAAATATTATCTTTCCCTTTAATCTTTTTAAATTTCACTTGTTACAAAGAACTTGAATTATAATTGTACTTTTAAAAGTTAACAATGGAAATTTGAAAGAAAAAAATATATGTTGTGTGTTTAATTACATTTCATAGAATTATTATCCCTCAATCATAATTCTGTTTGTACACCAGTATAGAGATTATTTCTTAATATTTAGGTGAGAACTATTTCCTTCTCTTTTGAGAATAATTCTGTAAACTCATTTCCAGTAATGGCACTCTTCCCCAAATCAAAGGTTTAACAAGGCAGATGCAAGCAGAATACTCACGAAAACACAAAGCAATACAACAGCAACAAAAAATTTCTATCTTCCAATAACAGCTCAATTTAGAAGAGGGTTTATATCTTCAGAACAAAAGCATTCCTCCTTGACTTTCTAACCAGTCAAAATCTGTGTATTCTACAGAAAACTGTGATGTTATTCCCATAAAACTACCCTTTACTGCTTCTGCCTCCTTTAGATTTCCTAAGCACTAGTGTTTTAATGTACAGGTTAAAAACAAAATCCTAATGTGGTTTATTTATCATGTGTGTGTTCTTTGTCTTATCCTAGTGTCTAAAGTCTTCTCCATGGCTGGACCCCAAATAATATTCCTTTACGTGCTAAGTGATATCTGGAGAATGGGACAGGTTTAATAAATACCCTAACCCTAAACCATACCCTAACCCTAACCCATATCCTAACCCTAAACCATACCCTAACCCTAACCCATATCCTAACCCATACCCTAACCTGAACCCTAACCCGTACCCTAACCCACACCCTAACCCGTACCCTAACCCTAACCTGTAGCCATACCCTAACCCGTACCCTAAACCTAACCTGTACCCTGACCGTAACCCGTACCCTGACCCTACCCCTACCCCATCCCCAGAGCTTCTGGTGCCTAAGAATTTATAATGTTAACCGCCTGTTACCTCACCATCAACCAGAGAATTGTGCACCAGCTGATCACATACCCTGCGACACCCCTCCTTAACTTGGCCTTTAAAATTGCTTTGCTGAAATCCTTCAGAGAGTTTGGGGTTTTAGAGCACAAGCTACATGGCCTCCTTGTATTGGCACTTGTACAATTAAGGCTGCACCTTCCTTCACCACACCTGGTGTCAGACTGGATTTACTGCACTCGGGCAAGCGGACCCACATTTTGTTCAGAAACACTGGGGTCTCCCACGCTCCCACTCTCCTTGTGCCCCACTGACTGTCGTCTGCTCCTCCAGAGTCGTGTTGCAGCAAAAATAGAAATGAAGTTTTCCCTGCCCTGAGAACAAGGAAAACAAAGGGAACAGCGAACAGGCTAGAGAAGAAACATAACCTGGCCTGAAAGAGTTCATCACTCCTTGTTTTACTTTGTCACTCATTTGTAGTAACTAGATTTGTACTTTACAAGACTAACCTCACTCCATGACACTATGTAATTTACCTTTGGCACCCATCATCCCTAACTCTGTGAGAGTTACATCCCCTGCCTCTCACTCCCTAACCTTATTATGTCCAGCACTTACATTCTATACGCCCCTCATAACAAATCACCCCCTATAGTTTTTGCATTTCAGAAACGAGGTCACCGCCGATAAACCAGAGGCAAACGGACGCAATTACCAGACTGCTGGACCCCAATTACCACACGGCCTGATGCCAACTGTGACTGTTTTGAAATAATGCAAAGGAAAGGAGGAATGCAAGACCTTCACTACTTTGATCCTTATCCTATACCCCGGACTGCGAGAGCCCCACATATAAAATCTTCCCTGATTTTCAAGGAGGGGATGCCCAGTTCTTGAGGCTCTAGCCAGCTGTGTCTTCCCTTCTGCCTGGCAGAAAAATAAAGCCATCTCTTTTCCTCCAAAACCGGTCTCCGTATTTCTGTTCAGCCTCGGTGCACAGGGAAGCCGAGATTTCGACAACAGTCTGTGGCCAGTTCCCACACTAATTCCCCTCTACGTCCACAGCCCTGGCCCAAGCCTGAACTTGTGCCTGGTTCCTCCATCAGGCCTGACAAAGCTCCCTGCCCGCACGGTGCGTCTCACATCCCACCCCAACCTGGTCTTTCTGAAGCATAAACGAGACTGACTCTCTCCCGCCTGTAATCCCCCAAATGTTTCCCCACTTTCGCTAGGGTATCTGCCGGAAGAGACATCTGCCAAGGCCCTGAGAGTCCCCGACATCCCCACTAGGCTGCTGGCTCCTGAGCTCCCTGACAATGAGCACCTCAGCAGGCCGGGAGACACGGCAGGAAACCCCAGAACTGCTCACCTCAGGACCGGGCCGGCACTGCCACGGCCTGATCAGAGACAGCAGAGAAGGGCTCCCCAGCTGGGACACAAACTCTGCACGAGTGGCCTCTCCTTCAGCCATTACATCACCTCGAGTGACTTGAGGGAAGGAAGGACTGAAACACACTTGTTTCTTAAGGAGGATGGTATACGCTCAGTCAGGTCACTCCAAATTCACATGCTGAATCCCTAACCCCCAGGACCCCAGGACGTGGCTGTATTTGGAGATGGGATTTTTAAAGAGGTGATCAAGGTAAAAATGAGGTCACTAGGGTGGATCCTAATCCAATAGGATTGATGTCCTACAAGAAGAGATTAGGACACAGATAGGCACAGGGGGAGATCATGTGAGGACCTGGGGAGAAGACAGCTGTCTAAGCACCAAGGAGAGAGGCCTCAGGAGAAGCCAGCGTGCACACACCTTGATCTCAGACAGCATCCAGGACTGGGAGATAGGTCTGTTATTCAAGCTGCCCTGTCTGTGCTATTTGTTACGGCGGTCCTGAGCAGACTCACACGCAGGGTTAACTCAGGCCTCAGACTGGACAGAGCCCACTCTCCATCCCCCTGTACGTGAGTTACAGGAACCCCAGGAACTGAGGAGGGGGTCCCTGAGGGGAGGCACAAGATAGAAGATGCTAGGCATTAACATGGCTGCATTCATGTCAAACGTGCCTGAACTACATTCACACGAGATGCTTTTGTCCTCTATGTACATCGGCACCTTCAGTCTGAACTGCAAATCTTTGGCTTCACCACCTCCACTGAGGGCATTAGCTTCACCTGCTGTGGACCATCTCCTATAGGATTTCCAGAACCACAAAGCATCGAAGCTTCACAGGACCCAGAGTCTGTGCACTACCGTCCAGGTGACCGTCACAACAGGGCCGTGCAGCTGCACATCAGAACCCATTTCCCTTTTTCCTGTTCACAGCTACCCTGCACCTCCCAGCCTTCCCACCCTTTACAGCTGGGGCGCAGTGTCTCGTGTTACCAAGGGGAAAGGGTGGAGGTGGTGAGGGCCTTGGCCAGCCTGCATCCTAGGACGGAGGGCATGATGCCCTCCTGGTCACCCCACCCTTCTGGTTGGAGCCCTCACCTGGAAGCAGGGAGGAGAAGCAAGGGGGACAGAGCCTGGGACCCGACACCCACCTGCCCTGGACTCTCACAAGAAAGGGACAGAGACATCTCGAGCTCCAGTCCAGTTTTGGGAGACACTTCGTTCCAGCAAACAAACTTTGCCTTAAAAGTCAAGGTGCTTTACAAACCCCTCCCCAGCTGTCACAGAAAGTCAGCCTTCATCTCATCACACTTTTCTCAAACCCCAGCTCACGCTGAGACCTCCTCTTAGGTGATGGTGCTTCAGAGCATCCCCTTTAAAAGACCCCTGGAGTTCAGCTCTCCCAGCCCTGCCTTCAGTTTAAGGGAGAAGTTTCCTTGACAAACTTGTCAAACCTGCTCAGTTTCCTTGACAACCAAGCTTAGCAATCTCCCAAACTCTTCTCCTTCAAACATTCCTATTCTAGGCTTGATGAGCCTAAAGTGACAGTGCTGTCATCACGTGCCACAGAGTAACTCCTCCAAGCCCGTAGTTACTGGTCACATGATGCTATTGATGATGAGATCCCGGAAGAGCCTGCTTTGCAATATAACCATTTCTGGACTCGGCACTGGGTCCCTTTCCACGGACAGAGTGGAGTGGCTGTTTCCACGGACCCCGTGGTGGAAGAGCTCACCTAATGCAACCAGGACTTCATCCCTTCCAGGTTATTCCAGGGTCCTCATTCTCCCCAGACCACCACGGCCCCACATGCACTACCTACATGGCTACTGTCTTTGCCAGTCCATACGGGACCTTGGTAATCTCCTAAAAGGGTGTTATTTTATACACAGGTAATGGGTTGAATGCTGGCCCCGAAAGATGTGCCCCCCAAGAACACGTGAACAGGACCATATCTGGGAAAAGCATCTTTCTATATGTAGTTAAGGATCTCGAGGTGAAGTCATCTTGGGTTAGGGTGGCCCTCAATCCAATTGAGAGAGTCCTTATGAGAGACAAAAGAGGAGAAACACAGACATAGAGGAGAAACCACGTGAAGACAGAGGCAGAGACGGGAGGAATGCAGCCGCAAGCCTGGGAATGCCTGGAGCCCCCAAAAGCTGGAAAAGGCAGGAAGAACCCTATCCTGGAGCCTCTGGAGGGACTTCCGTCCTGCAACACCTTGATCTCAGATGTCTGGTCGCCAGGACTAGGGGAGGATGAATTCCCGTTATTTTAAACCACCCAGCTTGTGTCATTTTTTATAGAAGCCACAGAACAGTCACACAGACCCTGCTCTGTAGGATCCTGGAAGTGCGGGTCTCATTAAAGGCCGACAGAGGCTGGATTGCAGAACCCATAGAGTCAGCATTGGGCCCCAGAACTCCTAAAGCAGTGGCTGGACACCAGAATGTTGAGGGGTCAGTCGGAAGCCAATCCCTAAGGATGCCGGCTGCACACAGCCTCCACAGGATTTTTCTTTTTTTTTTTTTTTTTTTTTTGCGGTACGTGGGCCTCTCACTATTGCAGCCTCTCCCATTGCAGAGCACAGGCTCTGGACACAGAGGCTCAGTGGCCATGGCTCACGGGCCCAGCTGCTCCGCAGCATGTGGGATCCTCCCGGACCGGGTCACGAACCCGTGTCCCCTGCATCGGCAGGCGGACTCTCAACCACTGAGCCACCAGGGACGCCCCCTCCCCAGGTTTTTACTCCTGTACATGTTGGGGATAAGTATTTCCATCCTGATTCAGGACCTCTGATGTCACCGTTCACGTTGCTAATTAAGAACCCACTAGCTACACAGATGAAAACCTTATCAGAACACTTGCTCCAGTGGTAAACAATTATGACCAACAGAGGTGGGGAATCATCTCCCATGCAACCAGAAGCCCCCCGCTGCAAGGAGCGTCCTCATTGCAGGGCTGGGGGACGGTGCCAAGGCGTCTGTGAGTAAACGTGAGCTGAGCCCCAGGCCAGCTGCTGATGAACTGTTCCTACCCTTCCCAGGTAAAATACCTGAATGTGTGCAAGGACTTGAAAGCCTAGAGAAAGGACCGTGGAGCCACACCAGCCACAGCACGCAGGCTGAGTTGGTGCCTGCAGGCCAGCCGGGATGGTCCTGGCCCTGGGTGCTCTTCTGGAAGCTTTCCATTTCCCTGTCTGACATACCCCTCCTGTCCCGGCCCCCACTGCTTTTTTCTTTCCTCACCTCTGCCCGGGGAGAAATTCCAGCTGCAGGTATGGGTGACACATCCTCTTCTTTAGCAGGTGGCAGCCCAGCAACTCCTGCGGAAAGTCCAGCAGAGCCCCACTCACACCAGGCCACCCACAGAGCCGTGGGCCCTACTCCCTCCCACCAGCCCAGCCCCGACACTGCTGACGGGGCAGAGAATATGGCGTCAGGCACAGCTGCAGGGGCTCTTGCTGCCTGGAGGGGTGTTTATATAGACATCAACCCAGGCACACCTGGGGAGGGCTGGTGGGCTGGGTCAGGCTGCCCAGGTCAACCAATCCTCGCCCCTCAGGGGCTCATAGCTGCAGAAAACGGGCCTTGCTGCACTGGCCAGGTCCAAGGAACAGGTGTAGGGTCCTCAGGGTCAGGATAGACACGGGGCTGCATCCCTGCTTGTTTTCTAATCATTTTTTATGGTCCATGAGTGGGAGACAACTTCAAGACCCTCTCCTAATGAAATGAACCCAGGAGTCAGGGAGAGGAGGGGTGGTGGGTGAAAACAGAGGCCTGGTGCCCCAGCTGCAGTGGAAGCCTCTGGAAGACCCGGTGGAGGGAGGCCGCACAGAGTGAAGCCCAGGGTCACAGATCTGTCAGAGCTGCTGTTTGTTAGTTCAGGTCCTGCTCTGAGGTGCTCAGGGTCAGCTCTGAGCAACAGGTGAGCTGGGGGTGCTCTGCAATGAGGGCTACATGCACGGTTCCTGGGTGCCCAGCCTTGCTGGGTGCCTGCCCAGGTGAGCTCCATACCCGGGGAGGGGCCTGACCATGAGAGCCCCGTGGGCTGCTGGGTGCCTGCCCAGGTGAGCTCCGTACCCTGGGAGGGGCCTGACCACGAGGGCCCCAGGGGCTGCTGGGTACCTGCACAGGTGAGCTCCATATCCAGGGAGGGGCCTGACCATGAGAGCCCCGGGGGCTGCTGGGTACCTGCCCAGGTGAGCTCCATATCCAGGGAGGGGCCTGACCATGAGAGCCCCGGGGGCTGCTGGGTGCCTGCCCAGGTGAGCTCCGTACCCTGGGAGGGGCCTGACCACGAGAGCCCCGTGGGCTGCTGGGTTCCTGCCCAGGTGAGCTCCATACCCTGGGAGGGGCCTGGCCACGAGAGCCCCGTGTGCTGGGGGGGGGCGTGTGTATGGGCGCCCTCTCTGTACAGCCGGCACAGAGTTGCTTAGCAGCTTCCCTGTGGGCAGTGCTGGGATGAAATGAGAACCGGGAGATGCCACGGGCCCCCTGAACCCGTCCATCTAGAGTGATGAGGTGAGTAGGCGGGTGCTGGCCACTGTGCTGCATGAGGGAGGCCCCACGGGTACCTCTTGTGTCTTCCACCTGACA
This sequence comes from Lagenorhynchus albirostris, assembly GCF_949774975.1. Classification (NCBI taxonomy): domain Eukaryota; kingdom Metazoa; phylum Chordata; class Mammalia; order Artiodactyla; family Delphinidae; genus Lagenorhynchus; species Lagenorhynchus albirostris. The sequence continues at coordinate 12,273 of NC_083103.1, forward strand.
CCACAGAGGCCTCCCCAGGACAGAGAGCCTGCCTGGGGCAGGTGGGAGCTCCTGGTGACGCTGCAGGGGACATGAGAGGGACGGACCAGGCAGGAGGGGGTGGGAGCCCAGGCAGAGCCATGGGGCTCGGGGTCGAGGGGGTCTTTCTGGGTCTGAGCCGAGAGTGGACGTGCAGGTGGTGAGTGTGATCCAGGAAAGCTGCCCTGGTGACGTGAGGCTGAACGCGCTTCAGAGTGACAAGCTTCCGGGTGATCCCAGAACAGGATAGTGAGACGGATCCTGTTAGAAGACGGTAAGTGAATCCCCCCAGGAGGAGGCTCTGTGAGCTGGCCCCGGGAGGGGGTGAAGGGAGCAGGCGTGGAAGCTGTGGGGAGTGGGCAGTCCCCCTGGGCGGGCGGTGGGTGCAGACCCCACTCCGTGTCCCACAGCTGTGCTTCCGGCTGGATTACTTGGCTTCTCGGAGCCTCAGCTTCCTGGTCTGCTCGTGGGGTGATGGTAGCATGGACTGACTAGTAATTCACTCAGAACAGGGTAGGAAGGGGTCTAGTGGAAATTCCACAGAACACCGTCAGTGTGGGAATCGCAGGCCCTGTTTCCTGTACGTCTGTCTTCAGGATCGGGAGAGCAAAGCCGAGCAGACTGGCAGCAGAGCCTGGGGACAGGCTCCGTTTGGTGGGTCCCCCTGTTTCCCGAATCTCGGAAGGAGCAGCTCCAGAGGGCAGTGGCAGCTTCATCCCACACCTGGAAGCATCCAGACCTCAAGGCCCTGCGGCCCACGAGCCCTGTGTCTGGGCCCCCGGGAGGCAGGCGGGACAGGCCGGCATCCTCCTCAGCTCTCTTCCTGCCCAGAACATTCGGGGTCCGGGCCGTCATTAGGGAGAAGCAGGGATGGGGGTGTCCCATGCGGGAACAGGACACGGGGCAGCTTGTGCACGTGGACGTCCACACCGGGAATGGGGATCGGTGGGACGCGGGCACCGGGAGGGGCAGGCGGTGGGCCTGAGGAAGCAGGGCGGGGCCGGGGGTCCTGGGAGGGGGTGCGAGCTTCGCCTGTGCCGGGCCTCAGACTCCACGGGGCTTCCCTCCCCTGGTCACTGGGCAGGAGGGGCCGAGCAGCGCTGGTGGAGGGACCCCTCGTGTCCCCAGGCCCTGCCAGCATCAGCCCTCCAGGCTCTGGGTCGGGGAGCCTGAGGGGCGCAGGCCCAGCTGTGCCCGCAGGGAGGCCTGGAGGGGTCGGGCGGGAAGCACGGGTGTGGTCTCGCCTGTGCAGAAGCTCCCGAGCCACTGTCCAGTGGGAGCCCTCACCTCGCACGTGGGTTTCAAGTCCACAGCTCAGATCACCTTCTAGCCGTTTGGTTTGTTTTCTAGACACAAAGTCCTAATATCTCCTATGTCCCCTGCCCGTGAAAAGGCACGTCTCACCTGGCACCAGGTGCTGCCTCTGGTCCCCCCTGGCTGGACGCCCAGCAGCCAGTGTCACCACGTCACAACTGTCAGGGGTGTCAGGCGTGGGGGGACGAGAGCACACGGTCCAGGCCCAAGAGGGGCCGTGCCGTCCACGGAGCCGGTGCTGTGGCTGTAGGCGTTCCCTCCCCACCCCGCGGGCAGAGACCACCGTCCCCTTACAGACTGTTCCCAGGTGAAGTCATGTGGACCCTGTTCGGGCCCCAGCCTGCGAGGCGCTCTGCCTCAGCGGGGGAGGTTTCCTTTTCCCACGTGGGTTCAAGTAGGCAAAGAACAGAACCAAAGCCGAGACCAACACAGCACAGGCTCTACTCAGTGGCCAAAGAATGGAGAAGCGGGAACTGAGTTCACAGATCACCTTCTCGCCCTCCTGGAGAGAGAGGTTTAATTTTAAACAGTAAAGACAAAGGGAGGAGGAGGGAGGCTAGTGATGGGATGAAGAGGCCTTCTGGGGAAGGGGCGGGGCTTTTTCCAAGGGGCTGGGGTACCACCTCCTTTTACCCGTTTCTGGTCCTTCATGTCCAGCCATGGCCGCCAGTGGATGTGTCACTTAATATGCTGCTATAGTAAATTCAACACGTGATGAGATTCGGGGTCTGTTGGAGGTCACATTCGTTGCCATCCTGGTCCCAGCTGGGTCCATCTGTTTGTTTCTGGCTTCCTTTCTTACCTCTGGACCCCTTCACTTAAATACTTAGGTGAACTGCTGCTGAAGGTGGGGGTGCAGGACAGCCCTGTGAAAGGTGGGTGCACGGGGCTTGAGCAGGGCCTGGAGCAGCTCTGACAACAAGAGGAGGCTGAGATGGACGGTCAGTCTGACGCCCGCACTGGGACCTGTGGTCGGCATGTGGAGGCGGTCAGCCGGGGGCACGTGTCAGGGAAGGTTCTCGGTGTTCACACAGAAGAGGTGAACGTGGGCCTAGATGCAGAGCTGCCTGCAGACGCTGCTACAGAAACCCCTGATTCTTTCCTGAGAAAACTGGTGGGCGGTCATTCAGGCAACAGGGCAAACAGCTTGCTCTGGAGGCTCTTGTGGGGAAGTGGGGACTTAGCAACAGGGGCTCAGCCTGCATAACCCCAGAAGCCCTCCCAGGACAGCCGCAGGACCGCTTCTGGAATGGTAAGCAGAAGTGGGTCTTCCACCTACTAGACGTGCAGGAGAGGGCTGTGGTCTGCAGGGCCGCCCTCACCTTCAGGTATCGGCTGGGAGGCTCACAGGACCCAGCACATGCTTGTGACTTGTGTTCTCACAGCTGAGATGGGTCACAGCACGCAGTAGGGATGCCCGGGAGGGAGAGGCCCTGCTCCAGTCACCTCATGACCCTTCATGCCCCCTCCTTCCCTCGAGGGTCTCTAGGATGTCTCTTCCCCCAGCGATGAAGGGCAGAACCATGACAGTTACCACCCCCGTCCCCCCAGGGAAGCTCATTAGCGGCTTGGTACCCGGCTGGGGGCGGTCACGTGGTGTGCTCTGCCCTCACCCCCCAAAATGCCGGTGCCCAGAAGGGGAGCCGGGGTTCAGTATGAACCACATGGTTTGTGCACACAGCACAGGCGCAGGGGGCTGCCCCTAACGGGAGGCGGGAGGGTTTAGATCAGGCCAGGGAGCTGCTCACCAGCTGCATTAGCTTCCCGGGGCAGCTGTGACGAACGACCACAAACGGAGGCTCAGAGCAACAGAAACATGTCCTGAGACCAGACGTCTGAGGTCAAGGTGTCCCAGGGCTGCGCTCCCTCCGGAGACTCCAGGAGAGGGTCCTGCCTGCCTCTTCCAGCTTCTGGGGGCTCCAGGCGTCCCTGGGCTTGTGGCCGCATCCCTCCCGTCTCTGCCTCCGTCTTCACATGGTGTCTCCTGTGTGTCTGTGTCTCTCTGCTTGTCTCTTAGAAGGACACTGTCACTGATTTAGGGCCACCCTGATCCAGGATGACCTCATCTTCAGATCCGTAACTAATTATACCTGCAAAGACCCTACTTCCAAATAAGGTTCCATTCTCAGATTCTGGGGGGCATGACGTGGACATAACTTCTGGGGACCCCCCATTCAACCCGCTATAGCACCCAGTTCCCAGATGCCAGCCGACCTTCCTCAGGACAGCATCAGGCTGGTGATGTTCTGTGTTTCCTCACGGAGTTGTCTCTTGTTTCTTGTGGTAACAGTGAGGTTGGGTGGGGGCGCTTCTGGCTGACCTCCCGGTCATTCCAGGGACGATGCTGACGTGTCCTTCCCGGGAGGGTGCGAGCATGGCCAGGGCTCCCTGGGAATACTCCACACAGACCGCTCGGTGGTCAGACACCTGCATGGGCTGGACCAGTCCCCAGCACCTTCTACCACATCCATAGCCTGGTGGACTCTGTGCGGGCCTATGACCAGGAGGTGTGGACCGGCAGGATCGGTGGGAGCCCCCCTGCCTGCCGTGTGGCCTCCAGCCCACCACAGACCCTCCAGTCCTGCCATGGACATCCCCATCCCATTAGCCCCCAAGAGGCCTTCTGGGAGGGGTGAGAACTTGGCCATGAAGAAGACAGGGCAGGCCCTAACTGCAGCAGGTGGAGGCAAGGACTGGGGGTGCTTGGCTATTTGTCCCCCAAAGACCCAGGATGTGGGCTCTGACTTGATGGGTCCACGTCCACCTGGGCTCACCTGGGGGGTCGTTGCAGGGATAGTGCGTCCTTGGGTGATTTCCAACTCTCCCCACATCCGCCTCTCTCCCCGGGCCCCCCTGGGCCCATTAATAGTCTTTAAATAGTGTCTCTCATCCATGAGGCCTGCGTGGGAGATTTTAATATTGTGCGGGAGTCCAGTGACCAGCGCCCATGTGTCCTGTGTGTCTTGGGAGGGGAGGGAGCCTCACTCTCACATTCCTGCCCCAGTGCACCTGGGGTCGGGGGCAGCAGACCCAGGCTCTGTTCCGGCAGAAGCTCCCTTTCTGTGAACAGGTCTTCCCCCACTCCCATTATCCTCACTGGAGACTCAGGAGGCCACAGCATCGGGACACCTCCAGCACCAGGACCCCACCCTAGGGAATCTCTCAAGAGCAGGGACCAGGCCTGGAGGCGGAGGGGAGGAGGGAGCCGGCCGCTTCAGGATCCCCGGGGCTAGGAAGCCTCCTACGCAGGAGGGCTTTGGACTCAGCTTAACTACCACCCAGGGTCTCCCACCCCTCCCCTGGTAGGGGGGCCCTTCAGATTCCAGGGCCCCAAGATCCTCCCCACCGACTTCTGCCCCCAACTGCAAAGTCGGGGACCAAGAGACCCCCTCCCCGGCTTCTTTGTCCTTGGAGGCTCCCAGAATTCCCTGAAGCTGTTATACTCAGGGTTTATTATGGTGAAGGATGCAAGTTAAAATCAGAGAGGACAGGGGGGATGAGCAGGGTCCAGCTTCCTCGGCTGTGACAGCCCAGGGAAGCCCACCTGAGTCCTGAAGTGCACGGTTTATTGGGGTCTGTCACGTCAATGTGGGGACCGCCATGTGCCTGACCTTGGCCTCCAGCCCCCGGGGGGAATCGGGAAGCCCCACCGTGTATCACGCTGTCAGCACAGACCAGCCTGGAGCGAGGCCCACGGAGCACGGACACTCCCGTCAGACTCAAGGTGACCTCTGGAGCCAGGACAGAGGCCCGGCCTCTCTGTGGGCAGGTGAACCCACACCGCACAGGCCCTGGTGCAGTGCCTGTTCTGTGGGGTCAGCTGGGTGCACGCAGGTCAGCCAGTGTCTGTGTCTCTCAGCCTGTAACCACAGACCACACTGCCCTGCTCTGCTCACAAGAGCGAGGCCAATGGAGGGACAACAGGGGTGGGAACAAAGCCGGGTCATGGTCAGGCTGGGTGAGAAAGGGTCCAAGGAGCGAGAACCCGGCTGCCCTTGCCTGGTGAGCCGAGAGCTGACGTCCACCCTGTGGGCAGCCCCTCTCCCCACGTCCCGAGGTAAGGCTGCCTTTCCTGCACCCTGGGCAGTGTCATGCCTGTGTATACAGCAGGACGCACAGCAGTGCACGCAGCAGGCCTGATGCCTGCCCTTGCCATGTACTTGGGGGCTTGCTGAGGGTGGAACATCCTGACAGGACACGGGCCGACCCCAGGGAGGATGTAGGGGTGAAGCGTTTGGGAGCCTCTGGAGGGGATCCTCACCTGTCTGCACAGGTGGACTGAGGACACAGACCAAGGGTGGGCAGGCGGGGAGCCCAGGAAGGGTCCTGGGTCATCCCTGAGGCTGGAGGAGGGGTGTGGAGCTGGGGGTGACGACGGTGGGGACGAGGGGCTGATCGCCGGACCGTGTGGAGAGGGACCATCCAAAGCAGCGGGGAAGGTGAAGACTGTGCCGGATGGAAGGACGGAGAGACCAGCAGGCGGCGCTGTAGGGCAGGATCAGGGCTGCTCCCTGCAGGGCGGCGCCTAGCCCCGCGCCGCTGGAAGCCACTGGTGTCCAGGCCAGACCCCCGCCAGGAAGAGAAAGGAAACCCTGTCTACACTGCTGAAAACACCAGTGCGGGACGTTTGCCCTCCTCTTCAGCTGGCGGGGAAACAGGCAAATTGAAGTGGAGGTGGGAAATGTGGGTGCTTGGAGCCTGGAGAGGAGGGTTCCTGAGGGGGTGAGGCCACAGGGTGCAGGAAAGGGACAGGGGGTGGGCAGGGGGACGGGCAGTGAGTGTCCAGCACTGGAGCACGTGCATCCTCGCTTGGGCCGGCCCCCCTCCCCCAAAGGCTGGGTCTATTAACACAGGGACCCTGGAAGGGGGTTTGCTGTGTGGCTGGTTCACTGAAGCTGGGTGTTTGTGGGCACATGGGGCAGTCTTAAGCCCCTGTGAAGACATTGTTCTGTCCAGGGAAATGAGGTGGACACTCAATCCCTGGTCTGTGGATGGTCTAGTCCTCTGGGTGTCTTGTCTCTTCTTGGGGGTCACTGGGGCTTTACCCTCACTCCATGGGGTACAGGAGGGGAGGGATGCACACGCCCTGGGCTCACTGTGCCTGGGCTCCTGGGGAGGACCTCTCTGGCCCACATGTTCACAGGCCTCAGTCACCCCTGCTCGACACCCCCCCTCCAGAGACTCGGTAAGAGGACCTGCCCTGTGAAACAGGGCGCCTGGGTCGGGGGGCTTGTGGGTCCCTTCTCAGATGGCCACACTCAGGTCTCGGGGTGGGGTGGGGTGGCCTGTGGCCACTCGCCGAGGTCACCACGCCACTGCAGCTCCTTTCTGCGGCCTGAGGTGCCCCATGGATGGCTGGGTGAGGGGGGAAGGTCGCCGTGACAGGGGTATGTGGATCAGGAGTCCTGGGCCCTGAGTCCCTCCCCGAGGAGGAGTGGGGGTCATGCCCAGAGCGGGGGCAGCCGGTGATGGTCCTGGGTGTCAGCAAGCACAGCGCCACGCCCCGCAGGCCAGGTGTGGGATTTCTGTGGCCCCCGCACAGAACAGCAGACAGGGGCCGGGGCTGGGACAGGGGACACTTCCTCTCAGGCCTGGAGCCCGAGGTCAAGGTGCTGGGGGCCCGCTCCTCCACGGGTTCTGAGGTCAGTCAGTCCCAGGCCACTCCCAGCCCCGTCTCCATCTCTGCCGTCACATCGCCTTCTCCCCTGTGTGTCTGTGTCCAAATTCCCCCCATGAGGACCCCCCGCACACAGGTCAACCTGGGCAGCTCTGTGGTGGCCCATCTGCACACAAAGTCCCAATCTGAGGTCCCAGGGAGTCCATCTTCCCGGGGGAAGATGTGGGCGGCGGGGGAGCCTCCAAGGCCGGAATCCAGGAGCCTCACGGAGGAAGAGGTATCCTGACTCAGGGAGGACAGATGGACAGGCAGAGGCGGGAGGGAGGCCAAGTGGGCGGTCACTCCTGTCCTCTGGGGGATGAGGAGTCTCTAGAGGGCCGGGCTGGAGCTGGCGGGCAGGATGCAGAGGTCAGAGGCAGGCGGCCTGGTCTGGGATGTGTGGGGTCACATAGGGCAACCATAACCCAGTCCCAGCCCTAATGCTAACCCTTCAAACCACCAACACCAAGCCAAATCTAATCAAGTCACACAAATACGTCATAAAAAAGAAAAGTACAGCAGTACACCTCACAAATATGAGCGCAAGGATCCTCCACAAAATCAGAGCAACACGAAACCAACAGAACATTAAACGGATGATGCCATAAGCAAGTATCTCCACACCGGAAATGTCAGGGTGGTCAACACATTAAACCTAAGCAATGGGGCTTCCCTGGTGGCGCAGTGGTTGGGAGTCCGCCTGCCGATGCAGTGGACACGGGTTCGTGCCCCGGTCTGGGAGGATCCCACCTGCCGCGGAGCGGCTGGGCCCGTGAGCTATGGCCGCTGGGCCTGCGCGTCCGGAGCCTGTGCTCCACAACGGGAGAGGCCACAACAGTGAGAGGCCTGCATACTGCAAAAAACAAAAACAAAAACTAAGCAATGTATTGAACAACTATAAAGATGTGAAGTAAAAACACATGATCGTATCAATTACTGCAGAAAAAGCTATAATCAAAATCCAGCGCTATTTCATGATACAAACACTCAAGAAAGTAGGAATAAAAGGAATTTTGTTCAATATGAAAAAGAGTAGCATACAAAGCCACAGCAAACATCATGCTCAATGTTAAAAACTGCAAGATTTACTCCTGAAATCAGGAACAAGGCCAGGAAGCTGGCCTCCACCACCGATAATAGTGTACTGGAAGTTCTACCCAGAGTTTTGAGGGAAGAAACCAAAGGCATCCATATGTGAATGGAAAAATTAAAACTGTGTCTATTCACAGAGCATAGGTCACATCATCTTACATATAAAACTACCTATAATCAGCAAAGAAATTATTTGAGCTAATTAAGCAAAGTTATAGAACAAAATATCAATTCATGAAAATCTGTCTTATATGTATACGCTAGCAAAAAATAATCTGAAAAAGAATTTATGAAAACAATTCCATTTTTAATAATGTCAACATCAATATTTAGGAGTATATTTAATCAAGGTACAAGACTTGTTTTATGTATGTAAATTTGTACGTTTGAAATTACTGTAAAGTAAATTACTTTTCAAAATATCATGTATGTCAATAGCACGCCAGAAAAGCAGAGAAAACATCAAACTTCCATATAGAAGCCAAGCTTTACCCAGATCCAGTTCACCCAAAGTCCATGTGTCATTTAGAGGCACTGGGGGAAGGTTATATTAGGAGCCACTGTCCTCCGTGTTGTGGACGACCTGGATACGGTAGAAACAGTGGGATTTTGGAATTCCAATTTTCCACTTCATTCCACAAAAAAACTATTAGAACTAATAAATGAATTCAGTAAAGTTGCAAAATCAATACACAGAAATCAGTTGCATTTCTAAACACTAATAATGAACCATCAGAAAGAGAAAGAAGGCAACCCTATTTACACCTGCATCAAAAAGAACAAAATACCTGGGAATAAAGTTAACCAAGGATGTGAAAGACCTGCACACTGAAAACTTTAAGACATTGACGGAGAAATTGAAAAACACACCAATAAATGGAAAGACATTCTGTTCTCAGGGGACGGAAAAATTAATATTGTTAAAATACCCATTCTACCCCAAGCAATGGACACAGTGAATGCAATCCCTCCCAAAATTCCATGGTATTTTCCCCCAAAATAGAGCAACTCCTCCTAGTATCTGTGTGGAACCACAAAGGACCCCAAATAGCCAAAGCAACCCTGAGAAAAGAGAACAGGCTGGAGGCATCTCCCTCCCTGACTTCACACTATGTTATGAAGCTACAGTCACCAAAACAGCGTGGAATTGGCACAAAAACAGGCACACGGACCAGAGCAACAGAATAGAGAGCCCAGAAATAAACTCACAGGTATGTGGTCAGTTAACTCACAAGAAAGGAGCCAAGAACATGCGCCAGGGAAAGGACAGTCCCCTCAATAAACGGTGCTGGGAAAACCGGACGCCACACGCCAAAGAACAACTCTGCGCTCTGTCTACACCACATACACAAACTGGCTAAAACCCACAATTTTCCACATCAGCTCCTTCCCCTCCTGGGTCCTCCGAAGATGGAGCCCCTCCGCGGTCAGCCACGCACAGGAACCTTCTCCCCACCTTCCCTCACCTCTTCTCCAGCTGCACTGCTTCCTGGCAGGTCCTGAGGGGACCCGGCTCCTGTCAGTGTCGATGTGACCCCACACTATCCCAGAGCTGAAGCCCTGGATGGCCCTGATGAGACCCAGATCCCATCAGCTGTGTACAAACCCAACTCTGAGTGTGGAACACGGGTCAGCAACGTGGGCTACACGCCCCCATGGGCCATCAGGGAAGTGCAGACCATGCACGCTCACAGTTCAGCGAGACCCCACTCCCAGTGGGCAGATCGGCTACACACACTAGCCTTTGGAAATTCAAACTGAAATGCAGTCAAATACCCTGCCATTGAAAGGATGGAGTTACAATTTACAGCCACTGTTCTCCAGATCCCAAGGCGTACTGAGACCATGCAGGGTTGCAATGAAATGCTATTTTCTTTTATTCATGGGAGCATAGCTGAAGATTTCCCAGTTTTGCAAAATATACCTTAGGGGACTACAAGACGGAACAGAGCTCTGATCACCCATACTTAATTATTCACTGTCAGTTTGTGAAATATCAAGCAAACAGCAAACCAATGCAGAACAGTCTCTCATGGTCGCAGTTCCCTAGGCCCAGAAAAGGAGATTCCCAATCAATGGCCCGTCAGTCAGAGACGAAACCAAAGGACCAAGCTTGAATCCAAAGGGGAGAAACCCAACCAATGCCCCATCAGACATGGGGCCAAACGACCAAGCCTTGGTCCCAACCAGTGCTCTGCAGTAAGCCGAGCCAAAGCAATAGGGAAGAACACCCTGGTGTCCTCACACGTGAGCTCCATTCCCAGAGACGTCTCAACCGCCCAATGCAAGTCCTGATACACACATACACACAGACAACAAATACAACCACACAGACAAGAGATCCGATGAGGCGCGGTCCAAAACTTCCATTCCCACTCCCAGATGGAGGCCTCCAAACAGATTGGCCCGGCTCCTAAAAGACAAACGGGCCCAGAATGGTTCACGACAAGCCCAGGGTGGCTCACTGCTCGCAATGGAATGAACCCAGATGGAACGGGTAGAATTCCCAGGCTGTGCAGGGTGGAGTGAATCAGCCCCAAATGACACGGAGTGTGGACTGGAGAGCTCAGGACGTTCCTCATCTCCAGAGAGCCTTGGGCTGGGATGGTCAGTGTCTGTCAGGGAGAGTCCCTTCGAGTTCCCTGGAGCAAGATGAGCTCTGGCAGCTGCTGGGGACTCAGGGAAGGGGATGCCCCGGCTGGGGTCCACCCACCATGGATACAGACTCCTGGCTGGCTCGACAGAATTGTTGTCAAACCCAAGTTCATGTGCCCAACACACAGTGAGGACAAACAAACTGAAACGTCAGAGTTTGGAGCAGAGAAAGGTTTATTGCAAAAGCCAAGCAAGAGAACAGGTGGCTCGTGCTCAAAAAACTGGAACTCCCTGATGGTTTGGGGGGAAGAGTTTTTAAAGGCAAAATTTGGGGTGAGGGCTGCAGTGTGTGATTTTCTTCTGATTGGCTGGTGGTGAGGTAACAGGGTGGTGCTCCAGGATTCTTGTGCTCAGCCAGAATTTACCATCCTCCGCTGGTTGGGGGCCTTAGTTCCTGCAGAAGAACTCAGCGACATATTGTTATGTACATCTCTCGAGGAGGAACCAGGACCCTGCCTTATGCTGCTCTATTATTAGCTGACTGCTCCTCCTTTATTTCTGTATTCCCTTCCCTCCCTAATTAGTAACTGTTTGAATCTGTCCTTTGGAACTCTGGGAATGTCCAGGAGGCTGAAGCCTTTTTCCTACAAACAAGAAACAGGGGACATGGAAAGGCTTTTGTAGCCAGGAGGGCCCCTCCTGCTTGGTTTCAATATTTTTCATCGTAACTTGATGAATACAGTTATTGATAAAGATATATGTAATTTGAATACAATGATGATGATGTAAAAAAAAGACTTTTTTTTTAGCTTTATTACGAACAAAAATGTTAGCTCTAAACCATATAAGGTCTAGACCATTTTCCGATATGATAGTTACCCAGGGGAGGAGTCCTGCTAAGAGAATTTGACTACCGAATGAACTCTCAGTGTTTCTACAAGAAAAGCAGCCGTGTTCAGTCCTGCCTCATTAACAAGTGAATCAGACAGTCTGACATACTGACTTGTCTGATATCTTCAGTATTTAATAACCTTAGTATTTCTGTCCCAGAACGGAATGTCACATATCTTCATGAGGGCACCTAAGGTCATAGGGCACAAGTAAATGTTCAAGAACTAGAAGAACAGAGCCTTTGCAGGTTGCGGTGATGAGTTCCATAATTTAACAAATGTGATCTTGGTATTTGCACGTCTCTGAAAATTATGAACCAAACACGTTATGAATTGATAGAACCCGGTGGGTTTTTTTTTTAAGAACATTTTGACTGTAATTTTCCATCAGAACAAGATCCATGACTAGAATGTTAATGAATGCAGAATCTATTTGTCCCTCCCCGTTAGCCAAATGCAACCTGAAGACAGAAGGCTGGGCGCCTCCTGGGGCTCAGGGTGAGATAAAGCCGAGGGGAGCGTGGTCTGAGGACCAGGGGGAAGCCTGCAGCACTAGTGCTAGGGGGTGGCTTTTGTTGTGCTGTGTTCTGCTTCCAGATGGGTGACGTTACAGCAGGAGTAGATGCTGGTGATGTTACCGAGTCCAAGCTCGCTCCGCTCACCGCACGACAAGCCAGTAAATCGGAGACGAGGCGCGGAGGCAAGGAGCACGACATCATTCGGAAAGCCTGCAGACGGAGAAGATGGCGGACTCGGTGCCCCCAACCATCTTATGAGGGATCTGGGTGCCACTTTCTTTTATAGGATCAGAGAGGGAGGGGCGGTGAGGAAGTAAAGTCAAAAGGACTATCAGTCTTGCAAAACGGGTGAGGGGATGTGTTACTTTCTTCTTTCTTGCGGCCATTCACAGGTAGGCAGGGTCAGATTGTCTCCCTGTGAGCTGAACAGAGGCACTTTAACATTCAGGCAGAGGGTTCCCTGAGGCAGGCCATTATGTATGATTATAGTAACAAAAGCAACGAAAAGCAAAGGTTAACGTCAAAGAAACAGATCCAACATGGAAACAGAATTGGCTCTTCCCTGTTACACTGAGAATGATGCAGTAGAGATAAAAACATGATACTGCAGAAAGAGATGACAAAGCCTTCATGTGGGGAGAAGTAACAGAGGAGGGTTGCCGTTGGTATGCGTGAAGACAGGTCCTCTCTTGCAACAGGAAGAAACACAAACCTGGAAATGAAGGCAGGTTGATAGATTTGGTGATAAGACTATGTGTAGTTTTTTTCTGACCTATTCAGTTTCTGAGGCCCAGAGGGTAAGACAGGAGGGGCAGTGTGACAATAGCCATCTCAAAGTATGAGAGGACACCCATCCTGGGAATCTAGAAGTCGTTGGCAGCACTAAGACCCCACCCAAGGCGAGGTCTTGACATGAGGTCAGCACACCCTGCTGAGTGGGCAAGTGGAGAGGAAGAGGTGGAGTTATCCAGTGTCGGGGGAGAGGGTGGGACAGGAAGGGGGTTTGACCGTGAGCGAGGGAATGTTCTTAACCACGGTGCGGTAGATCCAGGCCAGGTGGACTGGATGTGGGTAGGACTGTGACGGTTGGCCAGAGCAGTTCCTGAGTAACTGCTGCGCACCAGAGGCAGCGAGCTGAGGGAAAGGACATGGCCAGAGGCAGGGGCACCTGAAAAAGAAATTGAGCAGGGAGTGCAGTTATTGGTATTGCAAAGACCAGGGGATAACCTTGACAGTGACTGACTGAAGCGGGTGGAGGGCAACACCACAGGAAGGGAGGAGGCCAGGGGAACGAAGGTCAAGGTGTGGGGTGGGCTAGGTATGTGCATAGCAGAGTCACCAAGAATGGTACCTGGAGGAGTGAGCAGAGCAAGACAGAACTGAGGCTCAAATCCTCAGCAACCATGAGAGATTGTTGGGGATTCCGTAACTGACGGCGCCTGTGAAGGGCTGCAGGAGCAACGTTCAATAGCATGTGATTCCAGGGGCCCGGCGTTTGGGGAAAAAGAAAAAGCGCAATCCAAACGTAGTAAAGGGGGGCACCCAGCCCACCTCCAGGTGGGGCAGCCGTTTTGTTGCGGGAGGGGGCGGCAGATCACTCTCAGAGACTGAGACTGTCTTTGCCAATAGTTTATTCAACACAGGTTCACGGCGGGAGTTACAATAACTGCTCAAGCCAGTAGCATACAGGATAATGTCTCGTTACAATAAGGCAATAAAGACATAACATAATCCAAACAAGCGACAGGTTAATTACACTGTTGTCCCACACAAGGGGAGATGACAGGAATAAAGTCCACATTTAGTCGAGGTGTACCTTTTCTGTGAGATTCTCGAGAGAGTCGGCTTAACCAGCCAGGAGCCGGCATCCAGTGCCCTGTTGCTAGGGAGTGACCCTGACACAGCTCACTTCATTCTTAAATCAAAACAACTTTTCTTCCAAAAAAAACTGTTTTTGGTCTTGGTCATAAAACAACTGGTGGATTAAAACAACTTCACTCAAGTCATAAAAAAGTGCATTTGAAATCATATCAAACCAACACACAGCACTCTGGAGACTGGGAGAAAAGTGCAGAGGAAGGGGAATAAATGCTGGGCGGACGGTCTCCACTGGGGCCGGAGGGATTCAGAAGGGCAGATATCCAGGCCCTGCCCCCGGAACCCTGCTTCCATGGGTCTGGACTATGTCACAGCCCAGGGACAGCGCCTTTAAACATCTCTCCAGGTGGCCCAGCAAGCAGCCAGAGGACCACTAAGTTAAAGAAGATGATGTGGGTCCATCAAAGCATAATCAGAGCAAGGCCTGTCCCACTGACCAGAACCCCCTGGGCCTTTGGGGACGGGGAGGGGCTCAAATTTGCCAAAAGCAGTCTCACTCATGAAGCCACATTGCTTTGTTACAGATGACCTCATTACACGTTATTTCTCCTACATTCTTGGAATTGTGAGCAGAAGTAGGTTATATCGCCCATGGATTTCCTTTCATGTTAGCAAAGGGGACTACAGACTATTTGTTATAAACAGACACTCAAGTGGATGAGAGGCTCTGAGTACTCAGAGGACACAGGACAAGGGTCTGTGGTCTGTGACAGACTCAGGGACAGCTGGGGGCAAGTGAGGGGCAGGGTGACAAGCAGAGGCAGGGTAACCAATCCGGACAAGGTTGATCTGGAGGTGTCAGTACTGAATGAGGAGCCCCTGGGGGCCAGGTAGGGCCTGAAACCCTGGATCCTCACAGGAGCCCTGTGGAGAGTGGGCCTGTCCTGCAGGATGCCATTGGCCACCAGGTGGCAGCATGGGACAGGAGAAGAGGGCCCACGGCGTAAAGGCCAGACTGCAGCACTGCTCTAGGGGCCGTCTAGTCATGGGCCCAGGTGTTGCAGCCCCCTTTCTCCATCATAGCACTGGACTGTCTCCCCCAGATCCTAGACTTCCCCAGGCTGGATGACCACAGAAGGAAGCTGAGTCAGACTGCAGCCCCTCCTCACTTCCTGCAAGTGACTGTAATCCCACCAGGTCCCAGAGACGGCCCAGCTCCTCGCCCCTCAGTCACTCTCAGGCCCATCCTCCATCCCCTGGAGGCTGCTGCCCACTTCGGGCCTCCTGTGGCCCTGGGCCCATCTCCTACCGCCCAGATCTGCAGACCCCAGGAAGTCCCCCACCCCTGCCCCAGTGGAGACCTCCAGGCTGTCTCAGGTATCAGAGCCCAGCGCTGGCCCACAAAGCATGCTGAGTGGAGGGGGGATTCCTACCCCAAAAGAAAGGCCTGGGCCTAGCCCAAGAGCCTGCCACTCTCAGCCGCAAGCCAAGCGAGGCCAGAGGCCCTCAGCGTCCCCAGCCACACCACCCTTCATTGCTGACCAGGCTCCCGTCGCCCCCTTACCTCTGTGCACTCACCCCAAACGTTTGCCAAGCACCCCTCACACAGCACCCCAGGCCCCTTGCTGCTCGGCAACCACTGCTGGGCAGGGGGAGAGGACACACCCTCGGCTGCCCCACCGCTGCTCGCACTGGCTGCGTCCTGACGGGCAGGTCGGACCCGCCCCCGGGACAGGTGCCTGTGAGGCGTAAAGCAGGCCCAGGCGGCTCCTGAGGAGCCTGCGCGTCCGCCATGAAGGGGGGCGGCGCCCTCCTTGCTCGGTACCCGTGCTGAATCTGTGCGCTGACAGGTGCTTCCAGCACATTCGGGGGGCTGGTGTCGGGGGAAATGGGCGGGAACGTGGGAAGCTAGAAATCCAGGCACTGGGCCCCGCAGTGATTGGTGCCCACCTTCCCAGGCACCCCAACCCACCTCCATCACAGAACACAGATGTGGACAATGACCCTGTTGCCCTTGGCGACCCCAGTCCCCAGGCAACCCTACCCCAACCCCAGCCCAGCTCAACCTCTCTCCCAGCCCCTGTGTCACCACCAAGCCCAATGTCACCAACCCAGCCCAGCCCAGGCTGACCCTGACCCCGATCCAAGCTCCAGGTCAGCCAACCTCACACGGAGGGGAAATTCCACTGAGTCAGAGGCTTGGCTTTCCTTCCTCGTGACGCTAGGGAACCCAGAGCGGAAAGAGGCCGCTGAGGTTAGGGTGACGGGAGGGGTCTGCGGGCAGGTGGAGCTGAGGGATGTTTTGGAGGAAGATCTGGGGCAGGTGAGGGGGACATTGATGGGGAAGGTCTGGAGACCGCTGAGGTTAGAGGTGGGGGGTCTGGGGGTGGAGCTGGAAGGAGTCCTGACCTGGCCTCATCTCATCCCAACACAGGACTGGCCACGGGGGAGGACAACAACGAGTTTTTCATCGACTTCCTGCAAATGCTGCTGGTGGGATCTGCAGAGGAGCTCTGTGAGGGGCCCCTGGGCAAGTACGTCGTCAGTACAGATGCCAAGGCAGCAGTAACCAAGCTCAAGTCCTGCACAGATGGCCTGCAGCCCATGCACAAGGCGGAGCTGGTCAAGCTGCTGGTACCGTGGCCAGGGGGGCACCCCACTCCCTAAAGGCCTGCAGCCCTAGCAGGACCCACAGTCCTACTCCTCAGGCCCTCCACCAAATGCCATAGCCCCTCATCACCCACCCAGTGCAGCAACCCCGTACCCCAGCACCCCACAGACACCCTGACCAGCCTCAGCCAGCAGGGGTGGACATCCCAGACCTCATTGCCTGCAGAGCAGCCCTCAGCCTCCCCTACATGCACATACATGCATACGCACACGCTCATACCTGACACACACACAAATGCAAACACACATGAGCACACCCCGCTTCCCCAGCTGCTGGAAGGGGACCGGCTGCCATGTCCAGAGCCCACCGTCCCCCCAGAGGCTGGCCTGGGCCTGTTTGCCTGATGGAGCCGTGGCTCTCTAGTTACTCATCACCGGGCACGGGAACCCCAGGCCTCTTGGCCCACGCGTGTCTGCCTCCTGGGTGCAAGTGCTGGGCAGTCAGGACGATGCCTAGTGGACCCCAGACGTGGCTCCAAGCAGCCGTAGGACCAGCCGCACAGGCAACCATGACGACGACACCCCTTCCACTTCCCTGTGCAGGAATGTATCCTCAAGCCACCCAATCAACAAAGCCTCCTGCAGCTCAGCCTCCGGCTCCTGTCTCTCCCCACCCTCAGGCACACAACTACAGGCTCACACATAGGATCATGTGAGCGGAGCACACACGTATAAGTAACCCCACACAGAGGGCAGACCCACCAACAGAAATCCAGGCAGACGCCCTTGTAGGCAGGTGGACAAAGCAAGACAGACAGATAGGCGAGACATGTAGATGCAGGGAGGCATCAGGACACAAGAAGGCCTGCGGAGGCAGAGGTCGGGGGCAGGGGCTCAGAGCGGGGAAGGGCAAAGAGCCCCAGAGACAGGAAGTGGCCAGGGCTGAGGGAAGAGGCTGGGTGCTGGCGCTCTGCATCTGAAGGTTATCATTTTGAGACAATAAATGTGCACAATATACACATGACACGGGTCCAGGGGATTGAGAAGTCACCCAAGGAAAGAGACGGAGCCCCAGCCGGAGCCCCAAGAAGGACATGCTAACGAGGACACTCAGGGTCCGACGGGCGGGCACAGCCAGCGTGATGCAGGAGGGAGAGCAGGGTCAGGGAAAGGGCCCTCAGCAGAGCAGCAGCTTCCGATGCCAACTCCTGCCCCCACCCCAAACCAGGGCAGCCCTACTGCACCCTGGATCCCAGCATCCCCAACAGCCAGAGCCTTCTTGTGCCTCAGTTTCCCCAGCTCAGTCCTTCCCGGGGGCAGGACTGAGGAGGTTCAGCTCTGCCCCTGAGGACCTTACTCCTCGGCCACTCGGACTCTGGGTCCCATGGCCTCACCGTCCTAGTCCAGGACCTAGTTGTCCCCTTCCTGCCCTCTGCGCCTCTGGCCTGCACCCTGCAACAAGGAGCAAAGACCCGGGTCCCGAGCCAGGCATGGGCGGGGGGGCTGGTTCCACGGGCTGAGGCCATTGTCTCCATCACACGGACAGTGATCTAGAACCCACCACCCCACAGAGCCACATTCTAGAGCTCAGGGGCCGGGCCCCTTCCCCAGTTCTCGAAGCCCCCAGGGGGAGAGGAGAGAGAGGGAGAGGCCTTCCTCGCCATGCTCCTTTTCTGGGACTCCCTGGCACCGAGGCCAGTGCGACGGGATTGCCTCTGAGAAGGCTCGGTCCATAGGTTGCTCTGAGCATTGCTCCTGGACTAAGGAGGTGAGGGCCCCTCCAGAGCAGACCCCTGCTCAGCCCACGGCACAGTCTCACCCCAGAAGTTCCCCACCTTTGCCCACTGCTCCTTGCCCAGTCACGTCCAGGGTCCTCTGAGCAGGAAGCACCTGCGCAGACCCCCTCAGAGCCACTGTGGGGTGGCCCGTGAGCGCTGAAAGAGACATGGGCTTGTCCACGAGGCTCTGAGGCTCCTCCCCTTGCGGGGGGACGGGTTGGTGCGGCAGAATCTCCCACTGCTCTGAAGTCTGGGCCTCAACTCAAGACCCCACTGAGGAGGCTGTGGCCTACAGTTCTGCCCCTCAGTGGGGGCAGAGGCAGTGATGGGGGTGGAGGGCCCAGGCCTCCTAGCACCTTGTCACCCTTCCATCCGTGGACAGAGCCAGGCATGGCGGAGGAGGTATGGGTGGGCACCTGGAGGCCCCATCGCCCCCGGGGACCCATCATGGCCCTCTACAGCAGCCCCGGACCCAAGTACCTGATTCCACCCACCACAGGTAAGCACTTGGGAGCCTGGGAGGGGGCAGGAGCCAGGTCTGCGGGGAGCCCGGGGATGGCCAGGGCTCATCCCTGACTCCCAGCCCATCAACCCCTCTGGGGTCAATGGGGGGTCTGGGGGAGAAGGGCAGGGTCTGGCTCCAAGCTGCTCAGAGCCCCTGCCCCACAGGCTTTGTGAAGCACACGCCTGACAAGCTGCGTGCACCGGCCTACAGCTTCCACGGGGCCCCCATGCTCCTGGCAGAGAACTGCTCCCCGGGGCCCCGCTACAGCGTGAACCCCAAGATACTGAGGACTGGCAAGGACATCGGCCCCGCCTACTCCATCCTGGGGCGCTACTGCACTAAGACCACGCTGACCCCCGGCCCTGGTGACGGACTCTGGCCCAGCCCCAGCCCCGCCCCGCCCAACCCTGCTGGTGGCCACTGCAGGCCTGGCAGGGCCAGGGTGTGAGGGGTACAGCCATCCTCACCCTCCTGACCCACCTTTCTCCTCATGAAGGGATACCATCAGGCCTGGAGGTGGAGCTGTGACACCACTGCAGCCTCTGAGACCCTAGTGCCCTACTCTGACCTGGGCCTTCCTTGGCCAAAGTCACCGCACCAGGCCCAAGTCAGACTCGCCCTCCTTCTCAAAGCAGCCCCTGCCTCCCCCCAGCCCCTGCAGCCAGCATTTCCATCGTGGACACCCGTGCACAATCCCGGTCGCCACTCACTGGGGCCCAGAGGCCCCAGGCCTGTGACGTCGCAGGTCTTCCTAGAACCGCCCAAGCAGGGCCGGGCACCTGTTTGCATCTGCTGGATGGTCCTCCCCGTCCCAGCACCCACACCATTCCTCCCCCCACCCTCAGGCCACTACTTTCCAGAGAAATCTACCAAGCATGTGTTCGACTCGGCGCCCAGCCACTCCATTTCTGCCCGAACCAAGACCTTCCGAGTGGACAGCACCCCAGGTCCGCCACAGCCCCGATGGCCCATGGCTGACCGGGTCGAGGATCCCGGGCAGGGCGGGTGAAGGGGTCTGGCCTGATGGGGGTGGAGACTCCGGGCACAGGATTCCATCCAGCCTGAGACTCGGCACTTGTGCCCCCGACAGGCCCCGCTGCCTACATGCTGCCCGTGGTGATGGGGCCCCACACTGTCGGCAAGGCCTCCCAGCCCGCCTTCTCCATCAAGGGCCGCAGCAAGCTGGGCAGCTTCAGCGACGACCTGCACAAGGCAAGGGTCACCCGGCTCGGGCAGAGCACTGCTTACCCCTAGAGAGACGGCCCTCGGGCCCCTTCCCCCAGAACCTAGGACCCACCAGCCTGACCCCCATCCTCCCGAAGCCCCTCAGCTCCTTCATCCTCTTGGAGCCTGCCACACGTCTGTCCCCACCCCCACGGGTTTACATCCCAGAGGTGAGGAGGGGCAGACAGTGGAGGAGGACGAAGAGGCCGAGGCTCGGCATGGAGACCGATGGTGCTGGGGAGAGATGAACACCTCAACACCCAGTGTGTGGGTGCTGCCTGAGTGGGGTGCCGCCTGAGGGGCGAGGAGCAGTGTGAGACACGGTGGCATGCAGGAAGAAGCTGAGAAGAGGAGAAAAATAAGCTGTGACATATTTGGGGGAGGAGGGTTCTGGCTGCAGAAACAGCCAGTGCAAAGGCCCTGAGGTGCTTGTGTACCCGGGAGCTTGGGGAGCCTGGGGAGACTGGCAAGGTGGCATCACAGCACCGCTGACCTCACCAGCCCAAGGCCCTTGAGTCCGCAACTAGGAAGAGTCCTCTCTCACACACACTCATGGAAGGGACAAGTCTGGGGCTGGCACAGACTGGGGTGTCACTGCCACGGCCAGGCTGAAGGGAAGGTGACATCCCACACAGAGAAGGGCCCCACAGCACTAGGGTACTGTCACATGGTGTGGCCATCGTTTGGAGACAGAAGAGTCCCCTGACACACAGTGACTTGGGGCCTGAAACCCAGTGTCTGATGCCAGCCCCTGCCCTCTGGGGTCACACGCCCTGGCAGGCCGAGCCTGTGTGAGCCTCTTTCACCTCCCAGACCCCAGGTCCCGCAGCCTACCGCCAGACCGACGTCCAGGTGACCAAGTTCAAGGCTCCACAGTACACCATGGCTGCCCGAGTGGAGCCCCCGGGGGACAAGACCCACAAGCCAGGACCAGGAGCCCACAGCCCTGAGAAGGTCTGGCAAGAGCACTGCCCGGAGGGGTGGGGTGGGGACGGGTCTGTAAGCCTACAAGGGTCACGGGGGCCGGGCACCATCAGAACACTGTGCGTTCCAGCACCAGCCTTCCCCAGCCGGCAGGCTCTGGGTCCCCAGTGTCCCCAAACACTGGTGACGGTGAGCGCTGCCGAGTGTCACCACACACCAGGCTCTGAGAGGGGCTTCCTGCTGGTCACCTTGGCCGGCGGTTTAGGGGGTACAGCAGCCCCAGCCCCAGTGAGGGCAGAGCCTGCAGGGTGGGGGCAGGGGTGCCGGCCCCTCACAGCCTCTCCTCTCCCAGGTGACAGTGACCAAGCCCCGCGCCCCGATCGTCACCTTTGGCATCAAGCATTCTGACTACATGACACCCCTGGTCGTGGACGTGGACTAGCCCTGGCCCCGCCCCACCCGTCACGCTAACTAAGCCTCTGCACATCATGTCCCCCCAACAACAGATTCCCTGAGCTGAGGGCTTTGGGCGGCTCCTCTACCAGCTGGGCTGCAGCCGGCCTGGCCCTGCAGGGCAGAGCATGCTTGCTCGGACAGTTGTGACCAGCTGTTTTTTCTATGCTTTCCCATTTGCTAAACGTGTTTCCTGCTGTGCCCAGATATACAATAAATCACGGATTCCGTTAGCGATGGTTTGCCTTGAGGGAGGATTAACATTTTCCAGAAAGGGGCCCCCACGGGCGATCATGCCAGCCCATGTCAGGTCCCACCCTAGCTTCCAGGGCCTGGGGTCTGAGCAGAGAGGGCTCAGGAGCATCAGACGCTGCTATGCCTGCCCTTCTGATTCTGCCTTGAGCGCTGCCCTCCGCACCTTGCTGTATCCTCCAAAGACGGTCACACCTGCATTCGTCCCTTCCCGTGTGGTCCTCTCCCTGTGTGACTGCCTCTCCCCTGCTGAGATGGGGTCTGTGTCCCTCCCCTGGAATCTAGAGCCTGTGACCGTCCTGAATAAAGTGATGCTACGTGACTTCTGAAGCCAGGCCATGCAACATACAAAGAAAACAGCTTCTGCCTGGACGTCCCTCTTCTCTTTGCTCACTGTCACACCAGCCACCATGTTGTAAGGAAGCTCAACACATGGCAACACAGTGAACCCAGCTGGGCCCCCAGCTCACACCAGCAATGACCTATAGGTGTGTGTGAGCCTTCAGCAAGTGGCAGTGCCAGTCTCTTGTCTCCAAACGGAGACCTTAACATCACAGAGACAACTATCTCCGCTCTGCCTGTCTCAAACTCCAGCAGTAACCATGAGACACAAAGTATTACTGCAACTTTAAGTGACTACATTTGAAGGTGATCTGTTAAACATCAAAGATAATACGGGAAGCATAAGATCTGTGCAGGGAAGAGGGTGTCTGAGCTGTGATGAAGAGGGGCATTTCCAGAGGATGCCCTGGAGTCCAAGGCCAGCCTTGAGGAATGAAGTCTAACCTTCACCCTAGCCCTGGGCAGGCAGCCCTGTCACCCCCGTGGGACTGTGGGCTGCAGCTGCACTAAGCATAGTACAGCTGCTGACCCTCACTCAGCTGTATCCGTGTCAGGCTACTTGTTCTAAACACCTCACCTGCATCCCTTTAATCCTGAAGAGGTAATGCTATCATCTGAGTCACAGAAACTTGCGCAAAGGAAGGTCCAGCAACAGGAAGTGGCAAGCTCACGTCTGCCCGCCTGAGGGGATGAGTGAGGAGGGGAGAAGGGACCCAGGAGAAGGAAAGCAGCAGAGTCCAGACCATTGGTGCCCACGGCCAGTTTATGGAGCAGAGTCAGTTCCAGACAAAGCTATCTGAAGCCCCCAAGGAAATGAAAACACCAAAGGCTATGGGGTTTACTCCATCACGAAGCTTTTTATTCCAAATTTTGATTGCTAAATGTGTTGTCCATGAATTATGGGATAGAACCTGGCAGTTCATCCTCACCTGGCACAGAGGGAGGCTCCAAGTCCTTCTGTTTTATGGTCTCCGGGATCAACCTCGGCAAACCCCACTTACCCACAGGATTAGGTGCTCAGTGTACAGGGCTGAGCAGGGAAGGCCCCACAGGAAACCCTGCCGACACAGCGGCAGCAGGGGTGCCCTGCTCCCTTCAGGAATTCACCTAACACAATGAGAGTAGGAAGCAAGAAAGTAAACCAGAAAGAAACTAGAACCCAGACCCCCAAATAGGTGGAAGGGCTGCAAAGAGCCGTGGAGGTGGAGAGGTGGGGAGGCACAGACGGAGACCTGAGGAGAGAACACAGCAGCCGGTGTGCCACCCTGAAGGCAAACCCTAAATTCCTGGTCTGCCTTGGCAAGACAAGGGGGCACACCACATAAAAGCATCTGCGGGGAGAAGGCTGCCATGGCTGAGCCACGTTCTCAGGAAGCAAGGTTAGCAGGCCCAGACAAGGTGGGGGCCACGGAGCTCAGGTCTCGGTGTATCTGCAGGGCCTGTGGCAACCAGATGGAGACACTGCACAGGCAGCAGCTGTTGAGCTTGGTGACCAGAGGATGAAGCCCCGCGACAAGGTTCAGTGTGAGATGAGAAGCAGGCGAAGCCAAAGCCGCAGCGCACAGGGCGCTGGGGGTCAAGGCAGGACCAGAGACCTGCGAAGGAACGTCCAGGAGGACAGGGAAACAGCCAAGCCCCAGAGACACGGAGACAAGCAAGGCAGTCTCACCGGGGGAGACACAAGCACACACTGGACGAGACGGCGCACTCAGGTCGCAGGTACAGGGGAAGAGAGGGCACCAAGGCAAGCGTGCGAGGTGAAGCCAGCCTGCTGGGCGGAGGACGAGGGGAGGCGCAGCAGCGGCACCAGAGGCGCGGTGCCCGGGGCCAGACACCAGCAACGTGGGGCAGCAGATGCGGCTGGCGCAGGTGACCGCGCGTGGCACGAGCGTGCGGGGAGGCGGACGGTGAGCCAGTAGCCCTCAGGGAGTAAGGTGGGCTGACTAGGAAACCAGAAGGTCGAACAAGGGCAGGGAAGGACACAGCCGGTGACTCGTTTCTTATAAGCGTTTTTTGTGAAGACAAGGCTACTGAGGTCTCAGTGGGGTAAGAAGCCACTAGTCTGGCTCGGCCTGTGGTTCAGTTCGAGGTTCGAGTGAGCAGGGGACTGACCAAGTGGGCGCTGAGGGCCCAGGGAGAGATGGGCAAACACCGCAGTGGAAGGGCCAGGCTTGGTGGAAACTGCCCGCTGACCCTCAGAAACTAACCTCTAGGTCCTATGAAGAGTCCTTACTTGGAAGCCTCCTGTCTATACCCACGAAAGTCCCTCCTCACACCCTGCCTGACTCTGAAATGCCAGATAGACTTGTTTCCAGAGATCTGGTCTCCTGGAAATAGATCTCTGGTGCTCTGGGTAGATCTTGAATCGTGAGAAAGTATCACTTTCTGCACCTGGATACATGGCCGGGAGATCACCAGAATGTGAGCCCCATGCTTTCAGCGAAGGCTGCAGTTCCCAACTCCATCCACAACCCCTGCCCTTCCCTGAGGGTCGGGCTTCAGCTGTGGGACTGGAAGGCAGGAAGAGGCCTCTCGGCAGGACCCTTGACTTCCACTGGTCCACGGATGCCCAGCAACTCTGGGCAGGAGCAACTGCCATCTCTGGGTTGAGAACACTCGGCTGAAGGTGACAGCGATGATTTGAGGTTCACCGCCACACCCCCTTCCTATGTCAGCTCCAAGCATCTCAAATACCAGACGTGGCCTTATACAGACAAGAACAGCGTAGAAGAGCCTGGAGATGTTCAGAAACTCGAGGGCCAGGGGAAGAGCTGCTGTTCACAGGTGACCGTGTCCAGGATTCCCAGCTGCTCTGCTTGGACCTGACTCTGCTGGGGCTTCTAGCACCCAAGGTGGCAGAGGAAGTGGGCCTTGGCTACCCCATGAAGATGGGCCCCTTGCACACATGGGACCAGCTAACACAAGCTCACTGGGTCAGAGCCTCCCAGCCACACAGGAACAAGATTCCTAAGCCACAATCATCGTTTCAAAGGAGTATTTTGTCGTTAAGTTCTCTGGCCCAGGACGCCAGGCAGAGGCGGACCATGCTTGCCCGAGGCACCCGCAGAAGCCAGCTCCCACTGGCTCACGTCCTTGGCCTCGACAGGAGGTAGGAGAGGATGAAGAAGACCACGATCAGGCCCACGGCCATACCACACAGAAGCTTCCGGTTGTCTCGCCCAGACCGTGCCATTGTGGAAAAGCGCTTCACGCTCCCCGTGAGGAGGCCCGTCACACTCGTGAAATCTGTGTCCTGAGGAAGGAATCCCATCATCATCACACAGGGGCGGTGACCCCACAACACACACACATGTGGGGGCTGCACAGCAGGCGGTGGGGAGCAGAGGTGACCGTGACACTCGCAAAACACGGGCCTTACCATGCCGCCCAGGCTCTGGTTCTGGTCTTCCACGTCCCTATCAATGTCCAGGGCCAGCTGGTCAGAACACAGAAGAGGCAGGGTCAGACCAGGACAAACACAGTGGACAGCACCTGACCCCCAGCAAGACCAGCAGAGGTCAGGAGATCCAAATGCCACCTGGACCGCACACAAATGAGTGTGCCACAGACGGGACAAGGATGATGGAACTACCTGAAACCCTTCCAGGTTTTCACCCTCCCTCCGATACCCCCTCCGGGATGCTAGGTGGAGGCAAAAGGAGAGGACCACCACTGACCGATTTGAGCCTGGTGACCTTGGAGGCCAGGCTGTCAGCCATCCGCTTGTTCTCCCGGTCTAGAATCTCCTCCACAGCGCCGGGGCTCTGAGCTGCAAGTAAAGACAGAGGTTGAGGGCATGCATCCACCCACGAGCATCCCCTGCACCTCAGCCCTTTGTGGCCTCAGGGCTCTCACTCCAATCCCATCTGGCCCAGTCGGGTGTCCGGAGGTACTGGGCCCTCCTGAGTCTACTGAGCAGGTCCCGCCCTAACCCAGGATCCAACACGTGGACTCCACACACAAGACAGACTGTATAAACAAGTGTGCGTGAGCACACGTCCTGTGTACTCATCCAGGCTGGGATGCGTAGGCACCTCCAAAGGGCTCAGTCCAACCAGCACTTTCTGACATTCTGTAACAGAACCTGTACCATTCCTCCATGGATATCACCAGCGACGTACACAGAACCTGTTCTCAGAGAAAACCAGTGAACTCTGGTAAAGCCTTAGGAAAGCCTCAGTAACAAAGATTGAGACTGATCCCAAGAGCAGGGCCTAGGTCTGCTCACTTCTGCACCCCACACAGGGCCTTGTAATGACACTCAGAGCATGGTGTTTGCTGAGACCTGGCCCACGACAGGGGCTGGGCTTGGTGATTTAAAATTACCATCCTATCGGGTGGGTGACAACTGCCTCCCCCAAAGTTCAGAGTGCATATCTGCCTTGGCCCAGAAACCTCAATGAGACTCATATAATAGGAGCACAGCCCTAAGAACCACGAATGTGTACAGACCCCAAAATTAGAGGCGTTAGCGTTCTACCAACTCCTTGTATCCATTAATTCCTTAAAGGTCACAACAGCCCAGCGAAACAAGCAACAGCATTCCACTTGGCAAATGAGAAGAGGGGCTCCCAGGGGGCAAGTGGGGCACCCTGAGCCCGAGTCCGTACGCGGCCTGCTTGGGCCCTCTCATCACGCGCAGCCCCCACTCCGAGGGGGCTAGCCTCCGGGACCCGTCGACCAGGCGGCCCGGCCGAGGTCCCGGACAGAACCATCTCGCAGGGGTGGGGACTGCGGGCCTCCGGACCCAGCAGCTTCACGGAGCAGCTGGGCAGGAGCGCCCACAGGGCCCCAGGGACTCCTCCACCGTGCTGCTGGCTGCAGCCCGGCCGCCCTGCCCCGTCGCCGCCCGCCCCGAGGGTCTCCCGGACGAGGCCACCCAGCGGGACGGGGGGCAGGCAAAGGCGGCTCCTGCGGGCAGCGGCGTCGGTGCCGGCGGGCCCCGCCGCCATCCGCCTCGGCTCTCCCGCACTCACCCCGAGCCCAGTCCGCCATCCCGTACAGCTCCGACCCGGGGATCCGTCACCGGCTCGGCCACAACCTCCTCTGACGTGGCACACTCGCGGGAAGTGGCTTCCGGTCCCGCCCCTTCCGCCTCAGGGCCTCCGACTTCCGGCCGAGGTCCAGGCCGCGGGGGTGCGGCAGTGGGAAGGGAAGGATCTGACGTTTCTTCCACAGCTTGGCTTGGGGATGGGGCGAGCCCTTTACTTTTGGGACCCCTGGGTGGTTAGTGTCTTTAATGTCAATTAGGGTGCCGACAAACACTCCCGCAGCCATTCCCGCCTAAGGCGGCTTCAGGTCCTAACTGTGAAGAGCTCACGGGCCCTTTCCCAGGCGACAGAGGCTCCTCGCCGCGACCCCGCCCGGGTCCTGAGGCCCGCCCCGGCCCGCCCGGCTGCGGTGCGGCTAAGAAGCGGACTCGGTGCGAAGGCCGGCTCCAGTTACTGCCGGCGGAACAAAGTGGAGATCAGTGCCTAGAAAGTGCCTGGAACCAGCGAGCAGTGCAGAAGTCGCAGGGGTGAAGCACTCCGAAGAAAACAAGAAACCAGGAAGAGGAGTGGGAGCGTAAGGGGAGTGGGGACGGTAGAAGTCAGTGCTTCTTGACTTTGCACCCGGGCACTGACAAGGGGCCTGACACAAAGTAGATACTCAACAAAGCCTTCTTGCCCAGTGGATGGACTATAAGTTACCACCCAACGTAATGGAGCATTTGCTGTGTGTCATTTAGTCCGCCTGACAATCCACTGAAATGGGAACTTTTATCATCTCTGCTTTTCAAGTAGTAAACTGAGTCCAGGCCAGACCAACAGGTGTGCCTGCTTAAACAGCAAGGAAGTCACCGCACATGACCAGGCTTTGCCTTCATCCTGACCTCCCCTCCCCACTCTCCCCTTTCTCTCAGCCACAACAGTGACGTTTCTATCTCCCACCACGGCCATTCCCACCTTTGTACTGGTCACTCCTTCTACCTTCCATGACCTTCTTTCAGATCCTTTCCTGGTTCACTTCTTACCAACCGGTCTCAGCAAAAATGGCACTTCTTCAGGTCTCCCTGCAGTCCATCAAGCCCCTTTTCTTATTCGATCACAACACTATGCCTAAAGTCGTCTCGTTTGCCCGTTTTTCTTGGTCTTCACCTCTGGCACATAAGCTGCTCGAAGGCAGGGACCTTTGGGTCCTGTTCACCCGCATCCCGGCTCCTCGCATGCAGTAGGCACTCAAACGCCTGGTTAGAAACCAAGTGGTCCCGGGGTTGCAAAATCCTTTCCACCTCGGCTTTCTCCTGGACATCTCATTCGTTCTGTGCATCAAGAGGAGTGTTGGTGTTCGTGTGATGGAAGGGTGGGGGGCTGAGGTCCTCTCCTACAGGGAATTCCGGCCCAAGAAGCGAGGCTCGCCGCTCGGTTCAGGGGCGATTCGGGCCCAGAGGTCGGACGATCACCGAGTCGGATCTTGAAGCCCAAGTTCACTTGGCGGCAAAGCCTTCGGGTCCTAGAGGGGGGCTGTTCCAGGGCTCGCCACTTTAAGGCGCGCGCAGCCCAGACTACGCAGCGTACACCCTGTCCCGGCCTTCCCCGCGCGCCTCCCAGGCCCCGCCCCGCGGCGCCGCGCACGCCTCGTCCCGACCTCCCCCGCGCGCCTCCCAGGCCCCGCCCCGCGGCGCCGCGCACACCCTGTCCCGGCCTCCCCCGCGCGCCTCCCAGGCCCCGCCCCGCGGCGCCGCGCAAGCCCGGTCGTGGCAACCCCAGTGCGCCGAGCCTGGGCGGGGCAGGCAGACGGAGGCCGGGTTCCGTGAAGCGAGGTGCTTCCCGCTTTCCCGGCGCCGGGTCCCGGGCCCGCCATGGAGCCCCGGGCGGTTGCGGATGCCGTGGAGACGGGGGAGGAGGACGTAGTTATGGAGGCTCTTCGCGCATACAACCGGGAGGTGAGCGGGACGTTTAGGGAGGAGGTGAGGCCGGGTGGGGTCCGCACGCGTGGCCGGCGGCGGGGGCGTGAGTGGTGAGCGTGGCGAGGGGCTGAGGGTGGAAGGGAACGCGGCGGGGAGGAGCGCCAAGTCTCTGAGGAGTTGCTGTGGGGGCTGGTGTGTGGGGCTGGGGCGCCATCTGTTCCGAGCGGTGCCTGCGGCCTCAGGTCCCTATCCACGGAGCCCGGGTTCTGCCGCGGTGGGCCTGCGCCTTCTGAGCCTCTGGGTCTCTCTGCAGAACTGCCAGAGTTTCACGTTTGATGCTGCCCAACAGGAGGACAGGAAGGTGGGTGCTCAACGAAGGGTAGAGGGGCAGGGACGGGTGGCCCAGGTAGAGGAGCCTGGTGGAACCGCTCTTCTCCCTGCCCACAGAGACTGGCGGAGCTGCTGGTCTCGGTCCTGGAGCAGGGCCTGCCACCTTCCCGCCGCATCATCTGGCTGCAGAGCATCCGCATCTTGTCTAGGGACCGCAGCTGCCTGGACTCATTCACCAGCCGTCGGAGCCTGCAGGCATTTGCCTGCTATGCTGGCATCTCCGCCTCCCAGGGCTCGGTCCCCGAACCCCTGGACATGGATGTTGTGCTTGAGTCCCTTAAGTGCCTGTGCAACCTTGTGTTAAGCAGCCCCGTGGCACAGGTGCTGGCGGCAGAGGCGGGTCTAGTGGTGAGGCTCGCAGAGCGAGTGGGGCTGTACCGCCAGAGCAG
The DNA here is from genome assembly GCF_949774975.1 of Lagenorhynchus albirostris. NCBI lineage: Eukaryota > Metazoa > Chordata > Mammalia > Artiodactyla > Delphinidae > Lagenorhynchus > Lagenorhynchus albirostris. The sequence goes on from NC_083103.1 coordinate 41,930, forward strand.
CTTCCCGCACGACGTCCAGTTCTTTGACTTGCGCCTCCTCTTCTTGCTAACGGCACTTCGCGCCGATGTGCGCCAGCAGCTGTTTCAGGAGCTGCAGGGAGTGCACCTGCTGACCGAAGCGTTGGAGCTGACGCTGGGAATGACCCCTGGAGAGAGGCCCCCTGAGCTCCTGCCTCCCCAGGAGACTGAGCGAGCCATGGAGATCCTCAAAGTGCTCTTCAACATCACCTTCGACTCCATCAAGAGGGAAGTGGACGAGGTGAGGGCTGATCTTAGCCTGTGGGTGGGGTATGACAACTTGGACGTTTCTTGGATGTGCTGCTTTGCCAGGTATCTTCAAATTTCTCCACGTCAGACCAGGAGGAACTCTTAGCCTGTCAAGAGAAGGCAGGGAGATGCCCATCCGGGACAGGGCCCTCAAGGAAGTTTTCTCAGGGCGGTGGAGAGCATAACTGGCTCTTGCAGTTTGGCAGGAGGGCTGTTTGGTGGGGGGAGGCTGTGAGAGACTCATCACCACGCCTCTGTGAGCATGGACCTAAAGCGCAGAGCAGTTCCAAAGGGATCCGTCAACGTTCTTAGTCAGGAGGGTGTTCTTCAGGTCGCGTGGGAAAGGACAGCATCCAGGTGTACAGTAGAGATGTGTAATTAGCGCGCGTGGGCTTGCGGTGGGCCAGACGGTAGAACCTCAGCTGGCAGCGATGGGGGCGAGCGGGGCTCTCTCTCACAGGAATCTTTCTCTCTTTGGTCAGGAAGACACTGCCCTTTACCGGCACCTGGGGACCCTTCTGCGGCACTGCGTGATGGCTGCTGCTGCTGGAGACCGCACAGAGGAGTTCCACGGGTGAGGGTGGTGCCTGTCGTGCGGGGGGCGTCCTGCTCGCAGGTCTCCCTGGTGGTTCCTAGCTCTAGAGTCTTCTTTCACCTGGGTGAGACGGACGCCAGTGTGTTTCCGGGGAGCTCCGGCATTTACAGTACACAGCTAGGACAAGAGCTGTGAGTCCGGGGACAGGAACGTGCCAGTGGACTTTGGGTGGCGTCGCGGACAGTATGGTATCTGTGAGGCAGCACGCTTGTTCACGTCCATCGTTGCTAACCTACGCATAGGGAGGTTCTGATTTTTGACTGCGTTGCTTCGACCCAGATGTGCACTAGGTCGGCCGTTCGCAGGGAGTGTTCCCCTCAGCTCTGGTACCTCGTGCTGTTGCTCAGGCCCCCAACGCTGGTTCATATCGTGGCCCCAGCAGGTGGTGGCAAGCGTTGTACCTGGGCTCGGGGATTGGATTTACCAAATGCCCCTTTCATCTGTCCCCAGCCACACAGTGAACCTCCTGGGGAACTTGCCCCTCAAATGTCTGGACGTTCTTCTCACCCTGGAACCCCACGAAGGCTCTTTGGAGTTCCTGGGAGTGAACATGGATGTGATTCGTGTTCTCCTCAGCTTCTTGGAGAAGCGTCTGCACCAGGTGGGCAGGGGGAGCTGCTGTGGCTCTGGTCCAGGCTTTCCCGAGCAGCTGTGGTCGCTGCGTTTTTGTAGTCCACGCTGGGAGGTGGAGATCAGCCCCCCAGTGTGATTCAGGTGACGCTCCAGCTCCTCCACGGTCCGGCCACGCAGGAGGCTGGACCCTTCTCCCTGAGAAGTATACGGAAACAAGTTTTCAGAGTCTAGCAAAGGACTCATTTTCTTAGATTTCCTTGTGGGTCTTTGAGTGGCCCTGAGAAGCCCGCCCACCCGTAGTCCCTGCTTGTGACCCTAAACTCAAAGTGTCACTGAGCACAAGCAGCCCTTGGTGACGAGCATCGGCTGTGCCTTGGCGTCCCTAAGGGGACCCATAGGGCCTTCAAGCCAGAGGCTCCCTGATTCCTGCGGCTGCACCCCAGGGCATTGGCCAGCCAGTGCTCTAACCAGCCCCCCTGGTGTTCGCAGATGTATCACGCAAGCCAAAGAGATTCTGTAGGGCCCCGGGGAATCCATGTTGCCTGCGTGCCCTGGGAGCTGGTTTGTGTTCTGGCGGTGTGCTAACAGCTTGGGACACTGTTTTCCCCACCATTGTGGTGTAAAGGGAGGGAAGTGAGACTCAAAGCAGTCGAGTGATTTGCCTCAAGTTGCAGGGCATGCAAATGGCCCTGAGTTAGGGTCCACGCCTGTCCTTTTCGAAGCTCACACAGACACCCACTGCCCTCTCTTAGCCCCTCAGCTGGGGCCCCTGTGGCGGGGCCTCGTCCCGAACGCCTCCTGCCAGGACCGTCTGGTGCATGTGCCTAGCTCCCCTGGCCTCGAGTCAGATGGGCGCAGTCCAGTGACAGAGGCTCCTCTGCAGACGCACAGGCTGAAGGAGAGTGTGGCTCCCGTGCTGAGCGTGCTGACGGAGTGTGCCCGCATGCACCGCCCCGCCAGGAAGTTCCTGAAGGCCCAGGTACGGGGCAGAGGGGCCGCGGTCAGGCCCTGGTCAGAGACCCTGGTCGTTCCAGGCCTGGGCTCAGGGACAACTACATCCCCAGGTGCTGCCCCCGTTGCGGGATGTGAGGACCCGGCCCGAGGTGGGGGAGCTGTTGCGGAACAAGCTGGTTCGCCTCATGACGCACCTGGACACCGACGTGAAGAGGGTGGCAGCCGAGTTCCTGTTTGTTCTGTGCTCTGAGAGCGGTGAGTCAGGGGGCCAGCCCCTCGCCTGCCCCTCCCCAGCCACGTTTGCACACTGACCTGTGCCCTGCCCTTCAGTGCCCCGATTCATCAAGTACACAGGCTACGGGAATGCTGCCGGCCTCCTGGCTGCTAGGGGCCTCATGGCAGGGGGCCGGCCTGAGGGCCAGTACTCGGAGGACGAGGACACGGACACAGACGAGTACAAGGAAGCCAAGGCCAGGTGTGTGTCCCCCACATCCTCGGGCTGCCCTCACTCGGCCCCCATTCCTATTCCCACACCCATTTGGGCCCGCAGGGTGGGCAGGACAGGGTGACCAGCAGGTAAAACCTTATAGAATCAGGCTGCTGTTCCCAAGTGACACGTATTCTGACATCAGGGTGTTTTGTTGAGAACACCGGCTGAAGGGGGCCGAGTAGTGCCGGGGACCAGGTGGTCCAGACGGCAGGAGCTGGTTACCTGCTGCTCCAGGAGGGGGGGCTTTTCTGCAGTTGCCTCGCCTTCCCCGCACCCAGGAAAATGGGTTTCTTGCCATTACAAGCCCAAGCAGGAAGATAAGGAACTCCACTCACCCCACACAGCCTTCTTTTGTCCTGCAAAGTCACTGATGCGTTCCCCATGCTCCCTCTCTTGTGAAACAGCATAAACCCAGTGACTGGAAGGGTAGAGGAAAAGCCTCCCAACCCCATGGAGGGCATGACAGAGGAGCAGAAAGAGCATGAGGCCATGAAGCTGGTGAACATGTTTGACAAGCTCTCCAGGTATGTGGCCTGGCAGGAGGGGCCCAGCGCTGGGACAAAGGAGAAGGACCCACGTCCTGTCTTGCGAGCCGCAGGAAGTGGGATCAGAGTGGGGGTTAGATTCTGGCAGGGCTGCGTTACTAATGTTTGAAATCACCTGTCTTGGAGGAAATTCTCTAGCCAGGGGTTAGGGCTGAGATCAGTATTAGGTCCATCTTTACAGTTGATGAAAACTGAGGCCCAGAGAAATTAAGACACTGCCTAAGGTCTCAGAGCTTAGGTAGCAGTCAGGATTTAGGCCTGACTGAAACAGTTCCCACCCAGGCTTCCCCAGTAAACAGGAGCAGCTTGGTGGAACAGAAGGTCGCAGCCAGGGGTGAGCAGGACCCCTGCCCTTCCCTTCCACGCCTTTTCCCCTCAGGCACAGAGTCATCCAGCCCATGGGGATGAGTCCCCGGGGTCAGCTCACATCCCTGCAGGATGCCATGTGCGAGACCATGGAGGGACAGCTCTCCTCGGACCCTGACTCGGACCCTGACTGAGAACGGCTGCTCTTCCGCTGCCCTTCAGAACTGGTGCTGCTTCCAGAGGAGTCCTGGGGGCCAGGACCTGGGGAAGCCACATCCCTCCCTCCAACTCGGAGACCCTTTTCTCTTTACTCCCACACTTCTTTTCGTGATTTGCCTTTGGTCCATTTTCTTCTCTTTAGGGCTGCGAGGGTCTTGTCCTATGAACTCTGGGAACTCAGCCTTGCTTTCCGCAAATGAAGTGGTTTCTTTTATGTGTGCCTGAGGGCAGGGCTTAACTGAAGGCAGAAATGTACATGGGTTTGGGAGGGCGGGGGCTGAGTGAGACACAGCACATCCACAGCTGGCATGCAGGCCCAGAGCTGGTGTTGGGCAAGCACCACATTTCACAGGGGAAAGAACCTGCTGGAACTTTATATGCTAATGCCAGAAACACACAAGGTAGGATCTGCTGTTTTTGTCCCCACTGAGTGCACGGCTGGCAGCCTCTTGCATTCTCGGTCCTGGCTCAGTGCCCAAGTTCTCTGGTTGTGACAGTTGGGTCTCAATCCTGCCCACTGGTTTCAACCATAAATACATGAAGGAAAATGTCTCTCCTGAAACCATAAGTCTAGATTTCTGTCATGCACCACAGAGCTTCACAGAAACATTATTCTGGAATAAAGAGTTCCAGGCAGGGATGTTTGTGTGTGAATACATGTGCAAGATACCAAGTAAAGGCACGTTAAGCAGAAATAGAATCATGTTTTTCTTACAATTCAGCACTTTTCCCAGGTGCGTATGCGTGTCTTGTTCTTTTTTTTTTTTTTTTTTTGCTGTACGCAGGCCTCTCGTTGTGGCCTCTCCCGTTGCGGAGCACAGGCTCCGGACGCGCAGGCTCAGCAGCCATGGCTCACGGGCCCAGCCGCTGCGCGGCATGTGGGATCTTCCCGGACCGGGGCACGAACCCGTGTCCCCTGCATCGGCAGGCGGACTCTCGACCACTTTGCCACCAGGGAAGCCCGCATGTCTTGTTCTTGAAGAGTGAGGCCACCAGGTCTCCCGAGGAGTCTGTCGGTGAGATCTGCTCCAGCCCAGGGGCCCAGTGGGGAAGACAAGATGCCAGGAAGGAGAAAGCACTGGGGGCAGGGTTGGGGCAACCCCAGAAGAGGCCTGTACAGAAGCAGGGAGACCACAGTATGTTCTGCCCAAACAGCAGTGTGGCCTGAGCACAGGTCAGGGAGCTAGGCGAGGTTTCCAAATGAGTACTGCCTTCTGTCTTAGAGGTTAATTCTAGCAGCATTACTGGAAGAAGGCCTGATGGGGGCGAGTAGAAACAGGGAGACAGGAAGCTGCTGGAATGGTCTGGAACAGATGAGTTTCTGGGGGTTGATGTGAAAGGCATCAGGGTCGAGTGAACAGGATGCGATGACCTTTATGAGGGGTGCTGGGTGCTCTGAAAGTCCCGTGGACTTGAGCTGGAAGAGGGCACTATGCCCATCTCTGAGATGAATCAGGGACAAATGTTCTCAGTCCTCGGGTGGTTTCAGTAGAGGAGAGACACGCACACACCCCCAAGCTCCCCTTTCCACGTTCATCTTCCCTTTCAGGAGACAAAAATGAAGGGATGCCCAGTTTCTCTATTAGTTTACTTCATGCCAGAAATGAAGGACAATCTCTAAAAATAAACCTACTAAAGAGGCCACCGCGCTAGAAAACCCTAGTGCGTTACCTGGGACCCAGACCCACACTTGGGGTGTGACTGGGGCTGCTCGACCCAAGTGGACAGATGCTAAACCTGCCCTTCAGATGGAGTCCAGTCTGGGGTTCCAGGTTGTCTGAGTCCAAGAGGTTGACCATCAGAAGAACGCTTGTGGCATTAAGAGCTTCAGCAAAAAGTCAGGCCAGGCAGCTCCTGCACATCTGTGGCTGGGGTGGCCCCGAGTGCACAGACTCATGACCTGGGAAGACACTCCAGGGGCAGCCTCAGGTCGCATGTTCTGGTTCAGCCAAAATTTGTAAGCGTGCCCGAGCTGTTCTTCAGGCAGAGGGCTCGTCAGAAGTGGGCGGTGGCTCCCGTGTAGCCCTTTCTGGCGTGAGGAGCAGCCCTCACTCTCCTAATTTGTCCCAACCATCAAGCTGGAGCACAAAGGAGAGAGGAAACTGGTTATCTGAAAACATACCTGGGCACATCTCAGGGCCTGGAATTGAATTATTTCCTAAAACGGAAGCTTTTCTGTCCGCAAATGCTGCTGTTCAACCAAGTTAAGACGATGCCAGCAGGGCTGGGCAAAACTGGGCGGCTAAATGGAGGGCTTCGCTTAAGTAACCAGTCGAGATGTACTCACGTACGTTCACTGTTTGGAAAAGTAATCCAGCTTAGACTTCAGCTCATCCCTTAGTGTTTATTCTTGGACAGCAACTCTTTTAAAATAAGTAAACCCCTAAAATCGTAACTTTACACAAATTTCTGTGGAACTAGAAAATAGCACAGGTCAAATCCTATAGGACTATAATTCTAAACGTCTATAGAGGCTACTTGACTTTGTCTTGCTGTTATATGGAAGTAGGAAGTCAGCCACCCAAGGCTCCTGTGTAAGCTGCCAGGCGGATCTGACCAAGATCTCTACTCCCCTGTGAGCAAGGCATCTGCTACGGTTCCTCTCGAGGTGTAAAGTGTAAGCATCCGTATTAGCCGGACTCTGCTTCCATTAAGCGACCCAGCAACGTGACTTTAACATTTGATGGTCTTTATTTCCTCCATATAATGAGATGAGAAATGGCACCGTCCTACATCTTATCCCTAAGAGCCAAACTCTGGATTGAAAGGCAATGATGTCTAATATCATGAAAACAATATAACTGCAAAGTCTTATATCTTTAAAAAGCCTCATATTCTTCTTGCTTTGGTTCAAATTGGTAAGAAATCAGGCTGTAGCCAGAGGCTGGGGGCTTTTGCCAGTGGAGGTGAGAGGAAAGGGCTGACTCATGGCCCTGAGTCCTGAAGCAGCCACAGCCAGAAGGTGAGAGGTTTCCCGAGATGGCAAGAATATAACTTACAGCATTCTAGTGAAGTCCACTTCCAGCAGTGTTAAACCTGGCTGTCATCATACATAATCCTCTTTGAGACGACTGGACTTAAAATGCTTAATGCTGCCCCCTGTAGAAAAGAACCCCTCACATCAAGGCTACACGTGCTAACTGATTCTCATGGGAAACTGCATCTTCTGTAACCTCACTTGTTTATAGGAGGTTTGACATCTAGAGAGATCAAGGCTCTCTGACTTTCTACGCTCAGCAGATGATACGTCAACTCCTCTCACTCTGATTATCTCCTAAAAGCATCATCCCACACAGGTTCAGAGAACTTCAGAATCACATCTTATCCTGGAGTGCTCCTTCAGTTTAGGGTACAAAGACAGCTGAAGTGTGACGACTGCAGAACGACAGCCCTGTCTGCCTAGACCCTCATCTCCACTCTGCCACTCAGCAGGAACGAAGCATCAGTTTCTTCATCTCTAAACAGAGGTATTAAGAATCACAGCACCCGATTCATAAGCACATAGATGGCGCCAAACAGTGCCTGGTACAGGGTTAACAGCAATATTACCTATTACTGTTACTGTTTTAGCCAAAGAGGGCGCCACTCCAGGTTGACCAGACCCCAGAGTAGAAGAGATGGCCCCTCCCGTGACTCTCAGCAGTCCCTACCTTTCCAGTTTCCCGCTGGATGAGGTCCCGCATCTCCTCCGTCCAGCCCAGAAGCTCCACCAGCCTTTTCACACCGTGAACCACGTCCCCCAGCTGGACCACATCCCTGCCCCGAGGATGCCTAGCCAAGGACCCCACCAAGTCCCGGTTGATGAGCAGTCGGGGCACCGAGCTCCTCACGGCCTCAGACAAGCTGGCGAAAGGTTCCACCTGAAAAATTGCCCAAACGTGAGGAGCACAGTGCCCGCCCTCCCAAGCCCTCGGGACCTTTCTGCCACAGCCCCTGCAGCCTCGGAGGGACAGCACAGACTGACAGTGAGACCTTGGATATGGAGAAAACCCAGCATCCGTTTCATTTCTTCAGTAGCACTCCCACCGCTGGGTCTCGATGCCCTTGTTCCCCCACCCCAGCCTGCCTCTCATCCACGCCCCCTTTCTCTTCCGACATCTCCTGGGTCCTGTGGGTCTCCCTGCTAAAGTTCATGCACACCACCTTACCTGCCCTCCTCATCCACACTCACCAGTGACATGACAGCTCATCTATCTGGTCGCGCTCCCTGAGAGCAAGGGCCCGGCCCCTCACAGAGGGGCCACCACTGAGGGGGTCCTGACACACACACTGCAACAGGGCCTGGCACACAGCAGGCAGGTTCACTGAAGAAACACACAGCTCTGGGCCTCTGACTGGCTGGGGCCCCAGGCACAGGTCTTTCTGGCCCCTCTGCCCCTTGGTGCCTGCATCCAATCAGGCGCAGCCCATTTCAGGGTCTCATCACGTCCTTTAGAAGTCTCCTGAGCTTCAAATCCGGAGGCATCTCCCAGGCCCCTCAAACACACGTGTGCAGGACTGCACTCAGCATCCCTGATCCAGATTCCCCCTCCCCAGCAAAGGCCCTGACCCCCACGAAGAGACAGACACCTCTCTCTTCGGTCCTCAAAGTGACGCCAGGCTCCGAGTCCAGCCGTTCCCTCTCTGCCGTCTCTCATAGCCCCGCAGTCTGACTGTGCTCAGCCTCCTGGACATCTGCTCACTTCAGTCCCTGTCCCCAAGTCTCTCTGATCCCGAGGATGACCAGCTACATCCCTGGTTTCACTGCCTCTACACAAGGTCGGTCTCTGTGATACGACCTGGGAGACCTGCTCCCGCCTCACGTCTCCCACACCCCTTCCCCTTGCGCACGGTGCCCACCTGCACTCTGGATACCTCCAACGCTGAGCATCCTCCCTGCTCCCCATTCTAGGCCTGGAACACCTCTGCCTCCTCGCATGTTGAATCCACTCATCTTCCAGAGGTGTGGCCCCAGGGCGTCTGTCCCACCAGCCCCACCTCCTCTGCCTCGTCCCGCCAGCCTCCTCCCCACATGTCTGTGCACCGCAAGGCCTGCTGACAAACCTCCAGAGAGGTCCCAAGGATGAGCAGCAGGTCTGCCATGGGGAAGTCAGCCAGATGCAGCAGGAACCTGTGGGGCAGCGTCTCCCCAAAGAATACGATGTCGGGCTTCACAACGCCAGTGCAGACCGGGCAGCGTGGGACCGTGTCCACCATCACGTCGGCCTGGGGTGACACAGAGAGAAAGGGGGCCCAAGGAAGCTGTCACAACACACTTTAAACGGAAAAGGCAAAACCAGCTTCTTATTGAGAAACTGTCAAGCGTTCCACAGCTGAGACAGTAGTACAGTGAAGCCCCCTGTCTATAATGAACCCAGCTTCAGCAATTACTGACACTCTGCCAGTTTCATATAGCACCCCAGAATTTGGGGAGCTTGCAGTATTTGAAAGCAGATCATGGACACCATACGATATCCAACGCATTGAACACTACGCTCTGCACCTGGGGTGCTTATCAGAGATATGCAGGTGCTGAGGAAACACAGCTGAACTTGGAACAATACAGGGGTCAGGGGCACCAACCCTCCGCACAAATGAAAATCTATACAGAACTTAGAGTTAGTTAACCCTCTGTACAGATGGTTCCTCTGTATCTGTGGTTCAACCAACCATGGATCAAGTAGTCCTGCAGTACACATTTATTGAAAAAAATCCACATATGAGTGGACCCACACAGTTCAAACCCGTGTTCAAAGGTCAACTGTACTGATTATATAGTCCTCAGAAGTACTCTGTAGGCATTTGGCCAACAACAGGCATTATTCAATTTGTCCCTGATTTTAGCTGAAGTGATCCTGACATCATCACCTTAGCCCTGAAGACATTCAGGTCGGCTTCAACTCACTGGCTGGAGTTATGAGTCACAACATTTTCCACAGACTTCCTCCTTGCAGGCCAAGGTGAAGCAGATGTAAGCTATTATTATATCCTGCTACACTTGGATTCATGCTTGGGCTAGACATTAGAGGAGGAAACTAAGGAAAAAGACACCTGGCTTCTAAGATAAACCTTTACAGCTAATGGGATTTGTTTTTGCAGGCAGAACCCAGTAAGGAGCAGCAGAAACAACAGACAAAAGAGATGGGCTGGTCAACGACTTCAGATATTCGCAGATACAGATTAGAAACTATATTATGGGTAAATTTTTAAAAAGACAGGCTTGAAATATCTATTGGAGATAGAAAGCTATACAAAATAATGTCGTGGATTTGAAAAAGAACCAGATAGAACTTCCAGTAATAAAAAGTAGAGTATCGAAAATTAAAGCTCAGTGGAAGGGCTTTATCCTCTATGACAGAACAGAATATCGATAAACTGGAAAGTAGATCAGGAGAAGAACCCAGAATGCAGCACAAAGACGAGCAGGATGGGTGTAGAAAAGAGCCGCCAAGGGCTGCGGACAGCGTGAACCAGTCTCAGAGGTGCTTCACCCAAGGTCCACACAGAGAGGACACGACATGGTGGGGCAGTCACTGTCTGAAGGGTCATGACTGAAGATTTTTCAGCAAAAATGAAAGATATCAAACCTCAGATTCAGAAAGCTCTACAATTTTTAAGCAGAATAAACAAAAGGAAATCCATACGGAGACAAACCATAGTAAAGTGCAAAACTCCAAAGAGAAAAGTTTTTTAAAATATGCAGAGAATAGATAGCAACAGACTGATTCTAAAGTTGATATGGAAAGCAAAAGACTCAGAATAGCCAACACAATGTGGAAGAAGATGATCGATGAAAGAAAAATATGGTAAGTCAGGCTTCATTAAAATTAAAGACTTCTCCTCTGTGAAAGACAATAAGAGGATGAGACGACAAGTCACAGACGGGGAGAAAATATGCAAAAGACACATCTGATAAAGAACAATAAGAAAATGGGCAACCCAGTTAAAAACTGAGCCCAAGACCTCACCAAAGAAGATATACAGATGGTAAATGAGCATATGAAACAAGTTCAACATCATATGCCACTAGGAAATTGCAAATTAAACAATGATATTCCACTACACACCTATTAAGAACGGCCAGAATCAGAACACTGACAACACCAAGTGCTTATGAGGATGTGGAGCAACAGGAACTCACATTCACTGCCGCTGGGAATGCAAAATGGGGCAGCCCCTTGGGAAGACACAAACTAAACACGGTCTTACCATAGCATTCAGCAATCACGCTCCTTGGTATTTACCCAGAGGAACTTATGTCCACATAAAAACCTGCACATGGATGTTTATAGCAACTTTATTCATAATTGCCAAAGCAATCAAGATGTCCTTTAGTAGGTGAATGGATAAACAAACTGTGTTACATCCAGCAAATGGAATATTAGCCTAAAAAAAAAAAAAGTGCTTATCAGGCCATGAAAAGACATGGAGGAACCTTAAATACATAATGCTAAGTGAAAGAAGCCAGTGAGAAAAGGCTGCATATTGTATGATTCCAACTCTATGACATTCTGGAAAGGGCAAAACTATGGAGACAACAAAAAGGTCCGTGATTGCCAACCTAAATGTCCATCAACAGAGGAATGGATAAAGAAGAGGTAGTACATATACACAATGGAATATTACTCAGCCATAAAAAATAACAAAATAATGCCATTTGCAGCAACATGGATGGACCTAGAGATTACCATACTAAGTGAAGGAAGTCAGACAGAGAAAGACATATATATGATATCACTCACATGTGGAATCTAATTTTTTTTAATGATACAAATGAACTTATTTACAAAACAGAAACAGACTCACAGATTTCAAAAACAAACTTATGGTTACCAAAGGGGAAACGTGGTAGGGAGGGATAAATTAGGAGCCTGGGATTAACATATACACACTACTATATACCAACAAGGACCTACTGTATAACACAGGAAACTCTACTCAATATTCTGTAATAACCTATACGGGAAAAGAATCTGAAAAAGAATGAATATATGTATATGTATAACTGAATCACTTTGCTGTACACCTGAAACTAACACAACACTGTAAATCAACTACACTCCAATAGAATTTTTTTAAAAATCAGTGGTTGCTAGGGGTTGGGGGCAGGAAGGGAATAGGGTTGACTGATTAGTGGATACAGGGTTTTCCTTTGGGGTGATGAAAATATTTTGGAATTAGATAGAGGTGGCGGTTGCACAACACAGTGAATGTACTAAATACCAATAAACGGTACACTTTAAAATGGTTAATTTTATGCTATGTGAATTTCACCTCAATAAAAAATAAAAGACAGGATCCTGTGCCATGTTGATATTTCAGAATTTCATCTTTATTTAAGATTTTCCACTCTATCTTACTCTACTTTAAAAAAACCCATTCTAGGGACTTCCCCAGTGGTCCAGTGGTTAAGAATCCACCTTCCGCAAGGATATACAACGGAGAAAAGACAGTCTCTTCAATAAGCGTTGCTGGGAAAACTGGACAGCTACATGTAAAAGAATGAAATTAGAACACTCCCTAACACCATACACAAAAATAAACTCATGGGGCTTCCCTGGTGGCGCAGTGGTTGAGAATCTGCCTGCCAATGCAGGGGACACGGGTTCGAGCCCTGGTCTGGGAGGATCCCATATGCCACGGAGCAACTAGGCCCGTGAGCCACAACTACTGAGCCTGCGTGTCTGGAGCCTGTGCTCCGCAACAAGAGAGGCCGCTGTAGTGAGAGGCCCGCGCACCGCGATGAAGAGTGACCCCCACTTGCCACAACTAGAGAAAGCCTTCACACAGAAACGAAGACCCAACGCAGCAAAAATAAATAATTAATAAACTCCTACCCCGACATCTAAAAAAAAAAAAAAAAAACTATTAAAAAAACCAACTGTATATAAATAAATAAATAAACTCAAAATGGATTAAAGACCTAAATGTAAGACCGGACACTATAATACTCTTAGAGGAAAACATAGGAAGAACACTCTTTGACATAAATCACAGCAAGATCTTTTTTGACCCACCTCCTAGAGTAATGGAAACAAAAACAAAAATAAACAAATGGGACCTAATGAAACTTAAAAGCTTTTGCACAGCAAAGGAAACCATAAACAAGATGAAAAGACAACCCTCAGAATTGAAGAGAATATTTGCAAATGAATCAACGGACAAAGGATTAATCTCCAAAATATACAAAGAGCTCATGCAACTCAATATCAAAAAAACAAACAACCCAATCCAAAAATGGGCGGAAGACCTAACCTAAATATACATTTCTCCAAAGAAGACATACAGATGGCCAAGAGGCATGTGAAAAGATGCTCAACATCACTAATTATGAGAGAAGTGCAAATCAAAACTACAAGGAGGTATCACCTCACACTAGTCAGAATGGCCATCATGAAAAAATCTACAAACAGGGCTTCCCTGGTGGCGCAGTGGTTGAGAGTCCGCCTGCCGATGCAGGGGACACGGGTTCGTGGCCCGGTCCGGGAAGATCCCACATGCCGCGGAGCGGCTGGGCCTGTAAGCCATGGCTGCTGAGCCTGCGTGTCCGGAGCCTGTGCTCCGCAACGGGAGAGGCCACAACAGTGAGAGGCCTGCGTACCGCAAAAAAAAAAAAAAAAAAAAAAAACCATTCTAGGATAAAGATGTGGTGTATATAGATATATACAATGGAATATTACTCAGCCATTTAAAAGACTGAAATAATGCCATTTGCAGCCACATGGATGGACCTAGAGATTATCATACTAAGCAAAGTAAGTCAGAAAGAGAAAGACAAATATCATAGGATATCACTTATACGTGGAATCTAAAATACCACACAAATGAACATATCTACGAAACAGAAACAGACTCACAGAGAAAGAGAACAGACTTGTGGTTGCCAAGGGGTAGGGAGGTGTGGGAGGGATGGATTGGGAGTGTGGGATTAGCAAATGCAAACTATTATATATAGGATGGATAAACTACAAGGGCCTACAGTATAGCACAGGGAACTATATTCAATATCCTGTGATAAACCATAATGGAAAAGAATGTGAAAAAGAATATATATATGTATAACTGGTCACTCTGCTGTACAGCAGAAATTAAACACAACATTGTGAATCAACTATACTTCAATAAAATTAAAAAAAAAAAATTCTATTCCCAAATATTCCCAGAAGTACACAGAGGTGTAAACATGGGTATCATTACTGTATTATTTTTAATAGTAAAAATCACAAACATCATAATATATCCCACAACAGGTGAATTGCTAAATGGAATGCTCTATAGTTACTAAAAACAGTAAGTAGAGCTGTAGTTATTGACACAAAATATCCATGAAATTTTGCTCAGTGACAAAGCATGTTGCACATTAATCTTAATGATCCCATTAATGAAAAAAAATTGTAACTGTGTGTGGGTGTAAGTACCCAGAAGTGTGCATGTATGTTTGTATATACATATCTTTCTTTTTTTAAGGCCTGGAACATTATACACCAAACTGTTAAAAGTGGGCTACAGGAACTGGATGAAGGCAGATTCATTTTTCCCTATATATTTCTCTATTGCCTTATTTTTTTTTTAATCTGAAAAGATCCTATGGCCCAATAAGTTTATATTTACAGGTACTGGGAGTTAGGACTTGCACATTTTTAAAAAACTGAAGTACAGCTGGTTTACGATATTGTGTTAGTTTCAGGTGTACAGCAAAGGGATTCGGTTATACATGTGTATATATATGTATGTATACATATTCTTTTTTTATTCTTTTCCCTTATAGGTTATTAAAGCTATTGAATGTATAGTTCCCTATGCTATACCGTAAATCCTTGTTGTTTGTATTGCCTTAATTTTTTACAAGTACATATTAAAAATATTTTCTTAGTATTACTGTTCTGTTGTCCTTCCGACATGATGCTTATGCAACACCGCTTCTCCAGCTTACTCCCAGTGAGAAAGGCAGAAGGGAGAGAACTGTCAGTGTGACAACTCACCCAAAAGTCCTCCCCTGGGAAGGGTCTTCGGCAGACGGTGCAGGTGGCAGAGGCAAAGGATCCATGAGCTTCAACGAGCTTTGAGGCAGGGATGCCAGACGCTGAAATTCAAACCAAAGCTAAGTGCTGCTGCCCCCAGCTTGGGCGGAAGCCCCTTAGTGTAACCTCTGGGCTGAGCAGGCCCTCCAGGAGTCACTGCCCTTGGTGGAAGCCCGACAGCCCCGCCTCTGTCACCTACAAACGACACCCCACTGATCAGAATAACCTCAGGGGTGAGGCTCCAACATGGAGCCGAATCACAGTTAAAACAAAGCCTGTGAAAACACAGTAGAAAAAACATTTAAGTCCAGATAAAAGTACACCCAATACTAAGAAAAACATTTTCTATGCTACAGACACCTAGTAAAAGTGAGAAAATATTATAAATACATTTCCAAAAACCTGTAGAAAAACAGACAAAAGGTAACTTATCATGAAGTTTTTGTTATCACCGTCAGCTCTGGAAGACTGTAGGTACACAGACCTGGTCCTAGCTGCAGTGGTTTCCCACTGTCCTCACTGTACATACGCCGAAGCTCACAGCCACGCACTCCCGCCTTCCCACAAGGCCTGCCCTGCTGCAACTCCAGGAGAGAGACTGTCCCCATGGGGTATTCACTGCTGCCTATGTGGTTCCAAGCTGTAGAGTCCTTCTAGCAAAGAAACATTTTCCTGGAGTCGAGATAACTCCATTTTTCGAATCACAACACACCCACAGCCTGGCTGAGCTGCCGCTGGCTTGCTGAGAGTTGCCTGTCAGCACCTGTCAGCGTCACTGCACGTAAGAAGAGGCCCCGGCAACTGCTTCTCTAGGGTGCACGGCCAGGGGTCTGTATGACAGTATGACCCATGAATCACTGGTTGTGGCCGCCACCTAGACAGTCAAGAAATCACCACACACTGAGTTTGATGAACTTAAGGAATTATGAGTGATTTCTCTGTGTGACAATATCATGGTTGTGTTTTAAAAGTCTTTATCTTCTAAAGATATCCATTGCTAGATTTATGTATTAAATTTATGATGAGAGGGATCTGCTTCAAAATAGTTGGGGGTGAGAGAGAGGTGGGGTAGGACACAGATTAAACAGGACTAGCCATGATGAGGTGATGAGGACATGAGGATTCATTACATTCTTCTCTTCATTTTTGTGTGCTCGGAAAATCCCATAATGAAAACTTTAAAAAAGAAATCATTAGGGGACTTCACTTGTGGTCCAGTGGTTAAGAATCCGCCTTCCAATGCAGAGGACATGGGTTTGATCCCCGGTCGGGGACCGAATATCCCACATGCCGCAGGGCAACTAAGCCCACGTGCCACGACTAGAGAGCCTGTGTACCGCAACTACTGAGGCCACATGCTCTGGAGCCCGTGCGCCACAACTAGAGAGAAGCCCACGCACCGCAACAAAGATCCTGTGTGCCACAACTAAGACCTGATGCAGCCAAATAAATAAATATTTTAAAATATATACATATAAAAAGAAAAGAAATCAACGGATCAGAAGCTCCCAATGTCAACTTTAGTTCTATCCCAAACTCACAGCCCAGAAAATGGGTCCACCAATGAGGTCCCAACAGTGATACTTAAACACACAGAGGACATTTTTTGGGGGGACAAAGGCAAAACTTTTTGGCTCAAAATCAGTCACAAGGATGGGGAATAAGCACTGGGCCTCAGCCCTACCCAGAAACAGGCACCTGAGCCTTCCCTGCAGGAGTGAGAAGATGTGAGACAGGACGGAGGTCTCACCTCTCTCAAGCCCATCGATGTTCTGTGTGTAGAGCCGCAGAAGCAGCCCCTTGTCATGGAGCAGTCGCAGGAAGTAGTGAGTGGCATTAGGCCTATAGTTCCCAGGGTACAGCTCCTTGGCAAAAGTGAAAAACGGCTTCGGATCGCGAAAGAAAAATGAGAGCTCAAAAATGGCCTCGGGGTAGGGGATCTTGTACTGCTGGAGGTTGCTGTAGTATCCAGTCCCTGGAGATCTGCAGAGAGAAGCAAGAGGCTCTGAGCCCTTCAGGAGAGAGCCCCAGGCAGCCAGGGAGGTGCATGGGGACTGCACGGCACCTGAAGTCTGGGACGCCGCTGGGTGTGCTGATGCCGGCCCCCACCATGACCACCACCCTCTGGCAGGCTCTGGTTTTAATCAGCTCAGCAATGTCCTGCAGGAGAAACTTCTGACTGTGGCCTCCGCTTCCAGAGACACTTGAGGCACTGGCAGAAAAAGATATGGACCTTCCTCCACCTGCAACACTGACAGGAAAAGGAGAGCAGTCACGTAACCGATGATAATCCAGTTCATGCTAGCAAGAATGAGCCATGTCTCCCCTCCCCAACCCCACCACTGAGAATGACCGCACACTTCCCTCCTGCCCCCCAAACGACCACCTTTCTCACCATGGATAAAATACAAACTCAGAAATCAAGACGTATTTCAGGTTAATAGCAACTGTGCAAATAAGGAAAGTATCATTTCACAATTCCTGTTATCAAAGGCTAGTGCTGAAGGCTCAAGCTAGAGCCAAGGGCATCCCTTTGCGGGGTCTCTGGGGATACTCTCTGCAGAGCCATACACCCTAACGTACCTGGGACGTGACAAATACTCAGTGACATTTAAAGAAAGTTAAACATCTCAGACTTTACACCAAATATTACCAGGATGATAAGTGGGTTCAAGAGACCATTCCAAAAACAAACATTCATATCCTAACAGTGAGCGATTCAAACTGCTGCAGAAACTTCAACGTCCGCAACTACTCAGGAGGCTGCTCATGTTACATGGCAGCCAAACAAGTCACAGAACCCACGCAAGGCAGTGGGCAGACTGGACCTCGGGGTCTCCCCGCAAAACTCCAGAGACCAGGAGCTGAGACGCTCTCAACAAGTTTAACGGTCAGGGGTGAGGTGCTCTTCCACACACAAAAAGAGCAAGACACACAATAAACAAGTCACAGGCTTCGGAGAGGCATCAGGACTCAGTAAGTGACTCCAAACTCAGGAAAGCACCCGGAAGAAGACGAGGGCAACACAGACAGCACAGAGCCTGGAGCGACACCTGAAAAACGTTCCACTGAAGCAAGTCTGCAGCCACTGGGGGCGCGCAGGCTAGAGACGAGTGCGGGCCTGAAGGCCTTCTGGGTTTACTGATCTGCTCTCGGGGCCCTCATCTGGCAGCTGCCTGAGCTGCACAACTTCATCACCGCCTGGCATCACTCTGGCAGCTCACCCAGAGTTCAAGACGGCCAGCCCCACCACACAGGGCACCTTCCTCACACCCCAAGGGCTGGCAGCTACCGCACCCATCCTCCAGGAGAAGGGCCTGATGACCCGCCTCCAGGACATCGCCCTCCACCCTGACAGGAAAAGAGATTAACCCAACTGAAACGACAGCCCTCCCCAAATGATTGATAAATCTAAAGTGAATACAGACATAAAAACAGGAAACAGAGTATTTATTTTACTCATTTGTGATACAAGCAAGAAATACGCACGCTAAAAGCACATCTTTACATACAGGTCAGGACAACCCAGAGCTTATCTTCCAGGAGTGCGACCCTAACTCACTGCCTTGGTTGCTCTGTCTTTGGTTTTTCTCTTGTTCCTGAAAAATCTGCACAGACCCACCTGCTTACACACGGCTGGTGAGGTTTGCCCAGACACCCTCTGCCAGCCAGAGCACCCTAACATCTTAGCACAACACACCCCGCCCCAGTGATGGCTTCAACCCCGCTACTCCCTCTCACAGACCCCTCCTCTCCTGGTTCTCGTATACACCCTAAACCCAGCTCCTTTGCCTGAAAAGCCCTTTTTCCACCTCAGCGTGTCCAGAGTCTCCCAGAGTCAAGGCCACCTCCTTCATGAAGCCACTGATGAACCCGGTGAGAAGTCACTTCGCCCTCCTCTGAAAGGTGACAGTGCTGGCTCCCCCTCCTCCCTTTAGGGTGCCTGTCACCCCTTCCCTTCCTGCACTCTCACACTCCACTCTGGGGTAAATGACAGTGCAACTCAGGGGCTTGCTGGCCGCTCAGTCCATTTGTGATGCCTCTCCTGACACACAAAGCATCATCTTGGTTTTCCAAAGAACAGACCTCAGAAAGGTGTGTGATGAGAAAGAGGAACGTGGCAAGGGAAGGCAGGGCCGAGGGCACCAAAAGGAGAGGCACAGCCCTAGCTCACTGCCTGTCTCACCAAGTCGCTCAAGCACCCTGAGCCTCAGCTGCCGAAGCTAAAAGCAAGGGAGCCAGAGACGATCCCTACAGTCTTTTGAAAAAAATCCATAGCTGTAAACCTCCCAGCAGAAAGTACAGGAAATAGATGCAGCAGGGAAAACAATGCTTCCCCACTCCTCCCCAGGCTCTTGCAGAGAGGCCCCTAGATTCTGAAGAAAGTTCTGCTGCATCAAAGACTTGCATAAAATCACCTGTGAAGGCAGCTCTTCTGAGTGCAAAAGTCAATGAAATCTCCAAAGAGGGTTTTCCGATGAAAACCAGTCAGATGGTTAGGAAGGAAAGAGAAGGTTCTGGTTCCAACCACAGCTATTAAATGCCCCCCTGCACACAGCATCAACAACATCTATTCACCTAAGGTCCTCACCCAAACATTTACTGAGCTCCTCCTAAATGCAAATTATTATGAGAAATGCAAAAGGAATGAGAGGGAAGTTGTGATACTGTGATTTATAATAAATATATATTTTGGTCTCTGTCCCAGGACTCTCTGAATTTCCTAAGAGCAACGGGAGCATCTTTCGTTACAATATTTGGCCTTTTGGCCTCAGTTCCTAAAATCACTTCAGAGCCGTGAAGGTGAAATGGGTGTCTTGTTATTCATAACAAGCCTCTCACAACTACACTGAGTTTATGTTAATGAGGTGACTATTGGAAATCCCCTAAGGATGGGGATATAGTTGCCAGGGGGACTGACCACAATTAGAGGGTTGGAGCCTCCATGAAAACCCAAAAGGAGGGGGTTCAGAGAGCTGCCAGGCTGGTGAACCAGAAAGCTTCCACGTGCCAGGCCCTAAACTCCACAGGGACAGAAGCTCCTGTATTGAGAACCCTTCCAAACCTCGCCCTATATACATATCTCTCCATCTGGCTGTTCATTCATATCCTGTAATATCCCTTATAATAAACCCGCGATCTAGTAAGTAAACTGGTTTCCTGAATTCTGTGAGCCGCTCTAGCAAGTGAATCCAACCAGAGGAGAGGGTCGTGGGAACCTCCGATTTGCAGTCAGTTCGTCAGAAGCACAGGTGAACCTGGATTGGCGGCTGAAGTGGTGTCAGTCTTGTGGGACTGAGCCCTTAACCTGTGGAAGCTGGTGCTATCTCCAGGCTGACAGAGTCAGAATTCAGTTAAATTTGACACCCCGTCGGTGTCTGTGGAAAAGCAGAGAGTTGCTTGCTGGTGTTGAAAAAATACCCATGTTGTAGAAGTCATTACCATTGTTGAGTGCCTACTTGCACGCAAGGTATTACTCAGGGTACTTGATGTGTATTTCTCATCTACATCAGTAAAACGTCTGTCGCTGAAAAACACCCGGCAGAATTTTGCCGAATGTCTAGAACATACTGAATGACTTAAAGTATATGCTACATGGAATGAGAGTTACTGGGAGTAGGGGTGCTCTGAGGGGCAAGCATGGGTGCTGCCTGGGAAACGGCAACAAAGGACAATTTCTTATAAGAGCCCTAAAAAGGCACAACTTCCAACTTGCAGACAGCCTGTGCAAACGGACTGCTCCTCGCAGGCACCCTCCAGCCTTCTGCTTGATGGTGGGAGCAGCGGGTGGGGAGAGTGGGAGCAGGGTTTACTGAATGATGGCGGTCTCCTGATCAGCACCTGGTGGCCCGGGTCACTGTTTAGCCATGCCCCACCCACACAACTGCCTGCAGATTCTGAAACTGGAATAAGCTCCATGGAGGCAACAGTTTGTCTGACCCCTGCTCCATCCTAGCATCTAGAACAGTCTGGTAGATAATGAGTCCAATTAAAAGTTTCTTGGATGAAAGAAAGACTCCTCCTTGGTATTTCTTTATGAAACTCTTCGATATTTTTGGTAGTTGTGTAAGAAGGCATTAAATGAACGTACCATTATTTACGTAAACACTTGACCATTAGTGGGCATTTAAGTTAGTTTCCTAACTACTCTGATTAGCAACTATGGGCCTTAAGATTTTTCCACTTGTAGGTTCAGTTCCTAGACAAGAACTCAAAATGTGCAATTATTGTGTATGAACCTGTGAAGGGGTATGAACATACGCTGGTGGGAGTATTAACTGCACCACCTTTATGTGGGGCAATAAAATGTAGACGCAGGAGTTCCACTACTAGAAATTTATCCCAAAAGTGAGGTACAAATAAGGTTATTCAACACAGCATTATCTGTAATAACTAAAGATTAGAACCCATTTCAACAAGATACTCGTTAAAGTATGAAACATCCATATAATGGAATTCTACAGATTAGTATAAAAGGCTCAGAAAACATTTGTTTAGAATGGAAGTAACTCCAAGACATGTTAAGTAAAAAAGGACAGGTACAGAATAGAATCTAACTAAAAAGGGGGCGGGATGTCAAGAATAAACAAGTAATGTTGCTTATACACGCCCAAAATACCCCGGGAAGAAACGAGAAACCAATGCCATGGGTGTCTCCGGAACACCCTTCAGGGCCGCGTGAGCAGGGACTTGCCATTTTCAGGTCCTCCAATCGTCCCGCCGACCACGCAGGGGGAAGCCTGACTCCCCCGCTCCCCTGAGCGGGTCAGTCTCCGCCCTGGGCCCCGCCCGCCACCCCCGCCGCCGCCGCCGTCACCCGGAACAAACCAAGGCCGGCGGGTCCAGGGCCGCGCACCTCCCAGGCCCCAAAGCCTGAGGGCGGGAACAACTGAACAAGCCCACAGCGCCATGTTCCTCCAGAGCCCGCAGCGTCAGGCGCCCAGGCGTCACGTGCGCGCTCCGCCCCCGAGCACGCCCCACCCCCGAAAGTCCCTCCCCTGCGAGGCCTTATCACACCCTCGCGCTCTCTTTCCCCACCTCCAGCGCGCCCCGCCCCTCTCGGTGCACCCTCGCCCCGCCCCAGCGCGTCCTTACCACACCCTCGCGCTCTCTTTCCCCGTCCCCCAGCGCCCCGCTCCCGCAAGCCCTTACCACAGCCTCGCGCTCTCTTTCCCGGCCCCGGCAGCCCAGGTGGAGGTGGACGGAAGGTGGGGCCGGTTTCCTAGTCTGATGATCTCCCTCCTCTGGTACCCGAGACCAAACCAGGAACCTGCATTTCTCTACCCTCGCTCCCACCTTTTTTCAATTGAGATGGCGATGATAACTAACACTTTGGGAGTGCTTTCTATGGACAGGCATCATATTTATACTTAGTCCTCGAAAGCCACTACTAGGAAGGTAGTATTGTTATCATCCCACTTGAATCGGGAACACTGGGTCACAAAGGCCGAGGCCACACAGCCAGTCGATGGCTGGTTCGACCCAGGCGCCCGTACTCTTCAACGCCAGAGTAGCACGGCCAGCTGCCAGGGGATTCCGGTACAAATCTTGAGGAGAACTCTGCCCGAAGGAAATAGGCACGGTTACCATGACAACCAGGAGCGCCCCACGTCGCGTATGGCGTTCCCGGCCTGCCCCGCGCGACGCGGCGCCGGAAGTGAGTGAGCATTTCTGGCAGCCCTACCCCGCGGCCTGGCCGTCCCCGCAGTACCGCTGTCCCGGCGTCTTCCTCCCGTCATGAAGGACGTACCCGGCTTCTTACAGCAGAGCCAGAGCTCCGGTCCCGGCCAGGCCGCCGTGTGGCACCGTCTGGAGGAGCTCTACACTAAGAAGTGAGCCCCGAGCCAAGGGGACCCGGGCGTTCTGGGATGGGAGAGCGACACGGAGTGGGTACGGGGGAGGCCCGGGACCTTGATGGACTGAGGGCGCTCAGACCCGTGTGGAGAGAGTGGGGACAGGCTAGACCGAGGAGGTGCGCTGAGGAACCCGGAAGGCAGGGCCGACGAGGGAGAGGGGTGACATCCCACAAGGACCGAGGAGGAGAGCCATAGGCTGGGTTTTGGGATCTAGGGTTCACTGCCTTCCAGACCGAGGGGCTGTGACTGAGGCTTCGAAACTCCCCTTCCTTCTGGTCTTACGAAAACGGTTCAGGGCTCTGATTTTACCTCTTGATTCCAGTCAAACAAGCAAAACACCCTTTCGGGGTCAGGCTGCCATACATTTTGTATAACAGATACCGGTGTCTTGTACTTAGCTTTGTCATAGTGGCACTGTAGCCACAGTTATCTTTCTCGGCAGTCTGGAGCAGATAAACCAGAGGCCAGTGCAGTTTATTTTTTTCCCCCCTGTTGATTCTGCCTCAGTTTACACGGTGGGGTGCAACCACTTCTCCGCTCTCCCATGGCCCATACTTTTTATTGCATTTCATGTTGGGCTTTGTGCCCCTAGAGAGGTCTCAGTTTTGCTTAGAAACGGTGAATTTCAGAACAATTAAATTATCAGTTGCTGAGCAATAACCTCTTTTTAAATGAATCGAATGAGTTGCTGGCATTGGTTTAGTGATGTTCCATAGAAAAATACACCTCTTGTAATACCTCCCTGTTAACAACCCTAGCTTTTAGCATAGTGCCTTTCACATGGATATTCAGTATGTGTTGGTTTTTTTGTTTTTGTTTTTGTTTTGCGGTACGCGGGCCTCTCACTGTTGTGGCCTCTCCCATTGCGGAGCGCAGGCACCGCACGCGCAGGCTCAGCGGCCATGGCTCACGGGCCCAGCCGCTCCGCGGCATGTGGGATCTTCCCGGACCGGGGCACGAACCCGTGTCCCCTGCATCGGCAGGCGGACTCCCAACCACTGCACCACCGGGGAAGCCCTCAGTATGTGTTTTGATGATGTTCAGCAGCCTTCTGCTATTAGCAATTTTTGAGAGAAAATTCTTAGTTTTTGGCAAATAGTTGCATGTGTAGCACTTTGTATTTTTCAAAGCATTTTATCTGCACTCTTAGAAATTAGCCTTTGGTTTCAAGTGTGCTATGTCATTGTTCTAGAGGCTTTCTGTATTAGCTCATTCAGTCCTTCATCCTGTTTAAAGATGAGGAAGCTGAAGCTCAGTTTAAGCTCCTTCCCTGAGATACTCAGCTAATAGGTAGAAGAGCCAGGAGTTCAAATTAGGTATGTGTGATTCCAGAGTTCTTGTTTCCAGTCAAGCCTCTCAACGCTTTGAGGTAGTCTGGAAAGGTGTTCTCCATTCATAGCTGAGGAAACTGAGTCTTAGAGAGGTTAAGTGATCTCAGGGTGACATAACCACTGAGTGGCAGAGCCAGGGAAAGAACTCAGCTTTAAAACACATCCGCTTTAGCATTCTTGTATTACACAGTAGAGACTGGTTAGTATTTGTTATTTGATAGGACCATCAAGGGTGAAGATGTCTGTGACTGACGCTAGGTTATAGGTCTTAAGAGCCTTGTGTTTTTCAGGTTGTGGCATCAGCTGACACTTCAGGTGCTTGACTTTGTGCAGGACCCATGCTTTGCGCAAGGAGATGGTCTCATTAAGGTAAATGATTTGCCATGCTAGGTCAGAGTATATAAATGTGTTCAAGTACTTTTTAAAATAATAGGTGGGCTTTACAATGATAATATTTATAACAATAAGCCTATTCAGCCACCACTTTTTGTCAGGTGCCGTTTGTTCTGAGTGCTTTACACATTTACTCATTCACCTGTAACAGCATTGGGAGATAAGTACTACTGCTGTCCTATTTCTGTCCTGTTTTTTTTTATGTAGAGGCAGACACCAAGAGATTAAGTGACTTGCCATAGATCACAGCTAATAAGTGACAGAAGAGGATTCAAACACAGACATTCTGGCTCCTTCTAAAATCCCGACCTAAAATGCTCTCTCTTAGCATGCCACTGTATCTTATTGTTTATAGATTTTTTTATTTTAATTTATTTGGCTGCGCTGGGTTTTAGTTGGGGCATGAGGGATCTTCGTTGCCACGTGCGAGATCTAGTTGCAGCATGCGGGCTCTTAGTTGTGGCATTCGGGATCTAGCTCCCTGACCAGTGTTCAAACCCGGGCCCCCTGCACTGGGGACGCGGAGTCTCAGCCACTGGACCACCAGGGAAGGTGGACAACTGTTAAAACTGCCGTCACTCCTCTTCCCTCTCCCCCACTGACGCTGCTTGTTTGCCCGAACGCTTTGTCCTGGGCAGTGTGGAGGATGTGCTTCACTGGGGGACAGGAGGCTTGGAGGGGGAATGCTGCTTAGTATCATGCTGCCTCTGTAATAGAGCACTTCTAGAATTTTGTCAACAGAAAAATACACTCTCTGCCCCAGCCTTTCCCAGATCCCCTGACAAACCCACCCCACCCCAGATTTGTTCACTGGTAGCCTACTCTTTGAAGTCTTTCCTGACATCTCTCCTTGTTGTCTTTCTCTTGGATTCTGGATGAATCAGAGGAACTGATTCATGCATTGGAACTGCAAGCTAGTTCATAATGGTAGTTTGAATTATTTGCCCTGAATACATTACTTTAAATGTGCTCACAGTGAAGCTTACCACTTTGTTATTCCACCGTCTGGGCTTCTAAGATTTTCTTGTGGTTTATATCTACCAGTTTGACATTTTACAAGTTCAAAGGAACTTGTAATCGTCTGTAAGTCTGGAGATTTTGCTGGGCATGCTGTCTTCTGGAATATGTGGGAAAATGATAAATTAGAGCTGTCTTAATATTTGTTCCTTAAGGTTCTGTATCATCGTTATGGATAATTCATAATTGTTCGTCTCTCTTCTTTGGCTTCTTGTCTTTAAATCACTTTCTACTCATAGCAGAATATTTGCAACCTCTCTCATTGGCTGCTCCAGCTATGTGCTTTCTTCTTTGCTTTTTAACTCACAGTGTTGTCACTTATTTGTTTGCAAGTCTCTCTTCTCTACTAGGCCAGAAGCTCCTTAAAAGCTCAGTTTTTGTCTTGTACATTCTCTGTCTGTAGTGCCTAGCAAAGGGTCTGAGTAAGTGCTCAAATGTTTGCTGAATGGCTAAGCTATTTGATAATGGGACGTAATTAGCCTGCCACCTTCTGACCTCTGTCAGGTTAGTGAACCTTTCAGACTAATAGTCTGTTTACTCAGCATACTTTGGAGGACAAATAGAGAAGTTGGTCTTCGGGAGATTCTCACAGGGTAGGGTTCTAATTCCCAAAGCCAGAAAAAAAAAAAAAAAACATAGCTTTCTTCAGTAATTGATTGGTGATCATTTATGTGAACTTAATAAGCCCCAATATGGGTCTTCTGTCATTCAGCAAACATTTACGCAATGCCTGCTGCATGATGGGCATCATGGTAGTGTCTGAAGTTTTGCTTTTGCCGAGTGAAAGACGTCCTGTAATTACTCTCCATGTTTTGGTTCTACAGCTTTATGAAAACTTCATCAGTGAATTTGAACACAGGTAAAACTCTTTTGTCAGTTTTTGTTCTTGAAAATGGATACATTGATATTTGTTGACACTCAAAGATGTGGTTTTTATTTCAGGGTGAATCCTTTGTCCCTGGTAGAAATCATTCTTCATGTAGTTAGACAGATGACTGGTGAGTCTCACTTTGTTTCCTAAAGGAATAGATCCTAATGGTAATTTAAATGATCTTGAAGTATAAGTTATTTGAACTTTTGCATTTCAGTAGAAAATGTAAAATTCTAAGTTTTGTATTTTACGGTCTAAACCTAAAGATTATCCCACCTAAAAATGTCCTGGTTGGTCGAAACTAATCTGTAAAGATAATCTGTTGGTGGTTCTTCTGACTTTGTTCTCTCTTTTCTAGATCCTAATGTGGCTCTTACTTTTCTGGAAAAGACTCGTGAGAAGGTAAATGTGAAGTCTGAGCCAGATCTTTTAAAATATGTTTGACTTATAGTTTGTGTCTGTGCTTACTGTTCACAACTCTAGAGACCAGTGTGTCTCTAGTCCTGCATGTTAAATCAGTGTACAGATACCTTCCTTGTTAGTCTGCTGCCCACAGTTCTGAGGCTCCCTTGTTTCTGATTCTTTAGGTGAAAAGTAGCGATGAGGCAGTGATCCTGTGTAAAACCGCAATTGGAGCTCTAAAATTAAATATCGGGGACCTACAAGTTACAAAGGTGAGATTGCCGCAGTACAGATTATCGTTGTTTAAAGTTGTAGGGGGCAAAAATCCTACTTTTCTTCTTTATTTATTTTTAAATAATTTTAAATTACAAGAAAGTTGCAAAAATAGCAAAAGAACTCTCCTCTACCCTTACCTCAGACTCCCATTGTTGACATTTCACCACTTTGCCTTGTTGTTCTGTGTGTATGTGGTTTTTTTTTTTCTTTTCAAAACCACTTAAGAATAAGTTGTTGATACGATGCCTGTTGCCCTTAAACAGAGTTCTCCCCTGTGTGACCACAGCACGCCCATCCAGCAGGAGCCCACACAGCCTCCAGTGGTCCACAGCACGTGGGTTCTCGCCATTCACCATTGACCCAGCCCTTTCTGCTTCCTAATTATCATTGTTGAAGATTCCTGTCTGTGTTTATGCCTTTCTTACTTTCATTTTAGTGTAATTTTGGGGATAGGTGTGAGTATGGATAGCAGACCAACTTCTGTGGTCAGTGCATCATACAGACACTCCCGACGCGCCATCCCTTCAACACTTGGCATTTTCAGCTGCTCAGCTCTTACTGATCTGTTGAGATGAGATGGTGTCTCACTGAAAGTTTACTTTACATTTCTTGATTACTGATTACCACTCTGCTCACGTCTCCACTTCTATAAATTGCCCGTTTTATCTTTTCTTTTGCCCATTTTTTTGTGTTGCTTATCTTCTCTTGATTTTTAAGAGTTTTTTACTTAGCCTTGGTCATATTCCCCTATGGGTTGCATGTGCTTTAAATATCTTTTCATAGTCTATAGCTTGTCTTTGTTCTTTTTTCTGTGTTTTGGATGAACTGAAGTTTTCCATTTTAACATAGTCAAATTAGTCATTTGTGGCTTTTGCTTTTCATCTTGTCATATGTTACTTGAAAAATGTTTCAAGTTACAAAGAAAGGCAATTTCACTTCCTGTGTGTAGGAAACAATTGAAGATGTTGAAGAAATGCTCAATAACCTCCCTGGGGTGACATCCGTTCACAGTCGTTTCTACGACCTCTCCAGTAAATACTATCAAACAATCGGAAACCATGCATCCTACTACAAAGATGCGCTGCGGTTTCTGGGCTGTGTTGACATCAAGGATCTGCCAGGTAACGTGGCCAGAAAGTCCATGTCACACGAGGAACTCACACGTCATAGCAGCTGTGACATGCCTGAGGCAGCCAATCTCAGGAATTATTCAGATGTGTTCATTCCTTTTAGAAGAAAGTCCATGTGGTGGGAAGAGTTGTTTAAGCTTCGTTTCCGCATTGTATTTGTCTTCAGCGTTTAATTCAGGTGAAAATGAGGCTCGCACCTCGTAGCCCCTTTACTGCCCCTTCTCCAGGTCTCTGTGTTCTCTGAGTCAGAGGCCTCTGTGAGAAGGACAGTGATGCAGGTGCCTTAACCCCTCGCAGGATGGAGGGCACGGTGAGATCCCTGAACCTGGGACTCTTGTCGTAAAAACTGAAATGCTGGACCCAGGGGAATAAATTATGGAATTTTCAAGGGTTTGAGGGTGGAAAGAAAAGTGGCCAGTGACTTTTGGGAAAAGTGCAAAAGGAATATGTGTTTAGAAAAGAAATGTAGCCTATTTCAGCATATTTTAGATGTTTTCCACAATATACTGTTGAAGCTAAGGGGACCAGCAACTCCTAAAATTGTTAGTACAGTTTCAATTGCTGCATCTCAAGAAAAATATATTGGAAAAAGCAACTAATGTGTCAAGAGAATAAGGGAACAGAGTTCTAGTCAAAAGAAGCTAAATGTGGTGGCTTGAAGGTAAATAAGAAGTGGTGCTGCTTCCCACGCAGGCGAGGGGATGAGGGGCACACCCGCCAGGCAGCAGACAGGCTGAAAACGTATAGTTCGGTGAAGATAAGCAATGAGTGCCTTTCCCACAAAAGCCATTTATGTGGTTCCAGGTATGATCTAAGTCAATCCAATACTTTAAAAGAGATGGCTAATCATAGGGCTTTGTAATATAACCGTTGCACAGAACAGTGTCTGTACATTTTATGAGAGACTTCTAAAGCCAAACGGGACTGACTCTCGTGCCTGGCGCGTAACCGGAGCTGTGTTGTTGCCGTAGTGTCTGAGCAGCAAGAGAGAGCTTTCACGCTGGGACTAGCAGGACTTCTTGGCGAGGGAGTTTTCAACTTTGGAGAGCTGGTAAGTGGGCCTGGGGTGCAGATTCCTTAACACAGGGGACACTGTGACTTTTTGTCAGCTGACCGTCTCCGTCCTCACAGCTCATGCACCCCGTGCTAGAGTCACTGAGGAACACTGACCGGCAGTGGCTGATTGACACCCTCTATGCCTTTAACAGCGGCAATGTAGAGCGATTCCAGACTCTGAAGACCGCCTGGGGCCAGCAGGTCAGTCACAGGCGGGGCTGGTGGAGTTCATCCGTGTGTCCGCTGTCTGTTGAGCGCCTTCCCTCTACACGCCACTTTGCTCTCATTGAGCAGGTGGTTCGTTCGGTCGCTGATTAGTTGCTGTGGTAACTCGGTTACTGTGGCAGTGCTCAGGGCCACAAGCAGAGAGAGCTTCCCCTGTGTTGGGTGGAGGGGGTGTAACTGAAAGCTTCCCCAAAGAAGGACTGCTCTGTGTGTGACCTTAGGAATGAGTAGGAATTAGCTAGTGACGAGTATGGAAGAGCATATGCCCAGCAGAGGGAGAGGAAGCTTTCCGCATGTTGGCAAAGTGAGATAGGGCGCGTGGGGCTAGAGCGCGTGAGTGACTAGAGAGTGGGGAGATCATGGGGTGGGGAGGGGACAGGAGCAGAGGTGCGGGGAGTGGGGGGAGAGGGGTCTGCATGGGGGAGGGGCCGGGGAGAGGGAAGGAGCCTGTGTTGAGTGGGAGTCAGTGAGGAGAGCACTTAACAAGGATTTGAAGTTTAACAGTAAGGTTATTCTTTTTAAATGAAATTATTAGAAGCAAATAATTACTAAAATGTTAATGGTGATAGGAATTATGGTTGTGTTATGGTCTTTGTACTTTTCTGGAACTTTCCATCTTCTCAAAGTTCAAGGTGAACTTGTAGGACTCACACATAAGGGCACAGAGTAGATAACAATGGGCTGTGAAGAAAGCAGATGCAGCCAGCCTAACGAGGCCTGTGTGTTGGCGTCTCAGGAAGGTGTGCCACTCAGAAAGGAAGACGGCTGGCACGGAGATGTCAGGAGGAGTCGGAACTTGAGAGGTGCTTGCCAGCCGTATCTGTCCAGGCAGCAAGAGCTCGTTCAGGGGGAGGGGCCCTTTCTGAAGAGCTTGACTTGTCCATGGCTGTAGCAGAAGTGTCACTGTCAGGGCTGCCCGTGTCGGGGTCTGAGCTACTAAACGTCTGAGTCAAGGAAGCCGCTCTCCACGGTTTGGCTCTGTGCTCAGCAAATAGCCTTTAGACACAACTGCAGGGAGATTGTACAGGTTGTGCAGAAGGTGCATTCTGGTTCTCATGACAGTGCCACTTTTCGTGACAAATTAGTAACTTGCTCTTTCAGTTTAGAATAAGTCTCCGGAACTCCAGCGGTGTGTCCCTCAGAGGCCCCATTGACACCCAGCTGACTGAGCAGGCAGTGCACCCAGACCCGCTCAGGCGTCGGCTGTGCCCTCCCCGCCTTTCCTCGCGAGGAGCCCTCCTGCAGCACCTGCATACACCCTGTGGCCCTGCCCCCTGGTGTTGGTGACAGCAGCACAAATCCTACCTTGTAAACTCCTTGTCTTGGAAAATCCTTAGGCCTTCAACTAAGCACTCTTCTAATGATTTCCTGAGAAAAGTGAAGTTCAGATCCCTTGAAGCAAATGATGAGCCTCAGTGATCTAAAGTGTTTGGACCTGCCCAGTTTCTTTTTGTTCAGTTGACGGCTGTAGAAAGAATTTCAAAGCCAGGTCAGGTAACTGGTACCCTTTCGCTTTGCAGCCTGATTTAGCAGCCAGCGAGGCCCAGCTTCTGAGGAAAATCCAGTTGCTGTGTCTCATGGAGGTAAGCGAGGCCCCGCCCACTTCCAGGCCCTCGGGGCGCAGCCTGAGCTGGGCTGCTAGCTCTCCTGTCCCGCACCCTCTCCAGCACCTTTCCTCTTCCTCTGCCACCACTTGCTTTTTTAGTTTGTGTTTGGCTCTCAGCTTAGATGACGCCGCCTCCGAGAGGTATTCCCCGACCACCTGCGCTACGGGAGCTGCCACCTCATTGCACTTGCCGTTCTTTGCATGCTCATCCGGTTTCCCACACTAGAATTTAAGCTTCTTGAGAAAAGGGACTTTGTGTTTCTAGTTTCCCATGGAATCCCCAGCTCCAGGTACAGCCCTGGCACATGGCAGCCTCAAGTACTTGTTCAGGAAACGAATAGTGACTCTTGTAGAAAACTACCATAAAGCGTGCTTCACCTTCTTATCTAGGAATTGAAAGCTTAGTGAGATAAGATATATGACTAATATTAAGAAAGTTTTAGTATGTGTGGTACTGATAAGATCTGTATTTTCAGAGCAAGTATTGACAGACATATCCCTTATCAATCAGCTCTCTGACAATCTTTTTTTGGAAAAATAGTTAATAAACAAAAATTTTTTTCAGATGACTTTCACACGACCTGCCAATCACAGACAACTCACCTTTGAAGAAATTGCCGAAAGTGCTAAAGTCACCGTGAACGAGGTACAGAGTTCTTAGACTCGGGATGTGCAGCAGCAAAGCTGCTCCTCGGGGGCGGTCAGGACTCCTGTGTGAGATCACAGAAAGAAACTGCTCCTCGTTCCCCTCGTGTTTCACAGCTGGCGGGGTCCGCAGGTACGTGCGTGTTGGCACCAGGGTGTCTTACACGACCCCCTCTCTGCACAGGTGGAGTTGCTGGTGATGAAGGCCCTCTCGGTGGGGCTGGTGAAAGGCAGTATTGACGAGGTGGATAAGCGGGTTCACATGACCTGGGTGCAGCCCCGCGTGTTGGATTTGCAACAGGTGATGTGCTTGAAATACATAGTTCAGCTTTGCGGGTGTTTTGGGTTGTATCTGTGCTGCCTTTGTTTCATTTGGATGGAAGCCATTTAGGAAGAAAGCATTATTAGACAGGAGATTTCGGAGAATGAATTACTGCTCTAGGGACTAAGGGCTTTTCAAAGAACCTAATTGAATGCAAGCTTGAGATTTGAGCCCTGCATTTAAAGCGTATTGTGACAACAGTGCTGGTTGTGCTGATGATGTCTTTTAATCTTTAATTTGGTGCTCCGATCAAATACTTTCCTGGTTCCGTGATTTGAGCTCATATCCATCTTATTTATATTTGCTGGAAATTTAATCCTGTGGCTTTCCTCTATTCTTGCCTGTTTTCTTTCATGCAAGTTTTTCCTCATGTCCTTCTGATAGAATTGGCTGGGATAATCCCATCTCACACACCCCGCTTTCCCAGCTCTGATGTCCTTTTTATTAATGCTGCCCGAAAGGATTAGCTGGAAATTTAGGACTGCCCCGTCAGGTGCTGTGATTCCCAAGGGCCTTAACACACGTGTGTCCTGGTTTGCCCTCAGATCAAGGGGATGAAGGACCGCCTGGAGTTCTGGTGCACCGACGTGAAGAGCATGGAGATGCTGGTGGAACACCAGGCCCACGACATCCTCACCTAGTCTCCCCTGCCCTGACCAGTCTGGAGAGGTGTTTCACGGCTGATAAAACTGGCAGCTGAGAAGACCTGCCTTTAATTGGGGGTGGGGGTGGGATTCAGTTTGGAGTAGGGACTGTTGTTCTTGCTGTGAAGACTGTCACAGAGCACTGTCATCGATGGGGGTGCCCAGCCACAGGCAGACGCCTCCTTTGTGGCTGTCACCATAGCCTGCAGTGGGGAGGAGCCGCCAGGCTGAGTGATGAGGTAGCAGGAGTGTGGGCCCCCCGCCCCCGGAGTCACAAGGGGTAGCCCTAGTGTGCAGGGGGCCCACTCCAGGGTTGGCCTCCATTACATCACCTGTGTGAACATGTTTTCCAGCGTGGTTTGAGAATGTTTCTATAACTAATGCCTTGCTCTGTTCTTTCCGTGGTTCTGTTTCCTTAGGCTTAGCGTCCAGGTCAAGCCTATGCCTAAAGTGATTAAAAAGCAGGGGATGGAACCTAGGGAGGGCTTGGTGGGGATTTGGCCTTGGTTTTCCTCACCCTCTGCTCTGAGGAAAGGGCATCCCTGCCCACACAGGGCACAGGGCAGAGCCAGAGCAGAGGGCGGTGGGCACGGCAGCCAAGGAAGCGAGTCCTGCCTTTATTGTTGCTCAGAGAGACGTGGTGTCTATTCCTTCTGACAGGTGTCTACCCCATTGCCACCTAGTTGGCAGCTTCTGTGGCCTCAGTGCCCGGGTGCTGACAGGAACCAGCCCGCAGACAGCCGGGTGCTGGGCGTCGGGGCGGGCGGTGCGGGGTGGAGATGCACATACACAAAGAATCACCAAGGAAACGTTAGGAGGAAGGATGGTTTAATCCGATCTTCCAGTCTGTGCCTGGAGCGGTGACCGTGAAGGCTTCATGCTATGGAGCTCTTCTTGTAGCTCTCCAGGTGGTACATGACCCAGCCCGCGGGGATCAGGAAGCCGAGGAACATCACAGAGAGCCCGATGGCCTGCTCCTGCGTTGAGAAAACGCATGAGTCCACTAGGCCCAGGCTGACTGCCTCTGAACCTGGGGCCTAACCAGAGCAGGGTGGAGAGCTAGACAGGCTGCCCTGGACCCTCGGCCCAGCTGTGTTCACGCCGTCTGCCCCAGACAGACTTACCGGGTGTCAGGTGGAGAGACCTGCGAGGTGTGAGCAGTGATCCCTGCGGTCATGAGGGAGGACAGCCTACTGGGCTCCAGTCTGTAGGTGGGGCCTCTCATCACAGCCCCACCCCCTGCCCAAGAGCCTGGCCTGTGCCTGGGCCTTGAACTCCTTCCCACCAGGCATTACATGCACCCTCCCTTCCGGTCACCTGCGGACTGCGTGTCAGGCATGTGTTAAGTTGCTGAGTGGCGGTCCTGTTTGAAAGCCTGGGTGGGATTCCCTGTGTGTGTGTGTGCGTGCGCGCGCGTACACATGCATGCATGTGTTCAGAGGCCATCCCACCTGCCACCCTGTGTTCTTTCTCAGTGACTGCACCCTCAGAGCCAGGCTCTGAAGCACTAGCTATATTTCACCTTCATTGTTTCTTCCTGAAACAGCCTGGACCAGTCGCCCCACCCCTCCCCCAAGTGAATCAGACACCAGGTTGGAGACCAATCCTTCCTTTAGACTTTCACTCCCAGAGGTTTCAGAGCGACGTTTCCAGAACAGGAAACGTGTTCAGTCCTAGTCCTATGACCTTGGGCAGATGACCTTCTAGACCTTGGTTTGTTTATGCTTAAAATAGAGATAGTTGTTGACTCTCCTGGAGCTCCAGGGTCACAGGTTTGCATTTTCACCTGTACTCTCACAGACCCTCAAACCAGCCCACTCTTCCCCTTTAACGGGTTGTAAACGAGATGCACTGAGCGCCCTCCAAGCCCAGCCGTCAGCACCACTGTTTGCCAGACGGCAAGTAGGGGCCTGAGAACAGAGAGCCTCCCACCCCCCAACTGACTCTGCAGGCTGCCTTGGGAGTCTGGCCTGCAGGTGATGGCTGCAGGGACCCCTTTCTTGGACTTGGGACACTGTTCCAGCCAAGGGAATGAGACCTAGCACCAGGATCCCCTCTACATGCAGGCCTGAGAGGACACCCCTCTCCCCTCTGTGTCCTGCCCCAAACCCACCTCATCCTGAGAACATCTCAGGACTGCCCACTCCCCCTGCCCAGGTCAGGCCACCCCCCCCACCCCCGCCCCCCATGCCCCACTGCCTTGGCGGGACCTACCGTTGGAGAAGTGGGTGTTCTGGCCGGCTTGTCAGAGATGTGTGCCTTGGGGACCACCCAGCCCCCCAGGGGTGCTTTCAGCAGCCTGACGGCGGGAGCCAACCTCAGCATGCTTGCGGGGCCGAGCTCCTCCCTAGCCTAGTGAAGTCCCGGTGTGTGCTTGGCGTGGCCTCTGCTCACTTGCTTGTTGGGGCTTTTTATAGCTCAGGGAGGCAGCCTCAGCTGTCCACTCCTGTCACAGGGCTTGGCAGAAGGAGACCTGCTTGGAACTGGGAGAGAAGGGGCCTCAGACCAGCAGCCTCCAGGCCCAATCCCTGCTGTGGCCCCTTTCCACCCGATGCTGGTGCCTTAGCCTGGGAGCCCTTCCCTCACGTTTTCATGTGTTTTCAGGTCATGCAGGCCCTGATCAAACGATGTCTCCTCAGATGTGTCTTGTTTTAGCTGGCGTGTCAGCCCCACAAGGTCGGGGACTGGTGTGTTCACCACGGAGTCTTTGGGGCCTAGATCAGGTTTTCAATGTTGGATGGATGGATGGATGGACGGATGGACAGGTGGGCAGCTAGGAGGCTGAGTGGAGCCGGGGCTCTATGCCAGGCATTGGGTTAGACTGGAGGAATGCAGAGTTGAATCAGACATGACAGGAGACTGCGGGATCACACTCCACCGTCAGAATGACTAAGAGGTTATCGGTGAGAGTGATAAAGGCCACATCCCAGAGCGTGCTCCTCGGCTGTCTCCAGACCAGATCAGCGTCGGGGCGAGCCCAGGAGCCAAGCAGCAGCAGGACATAATGACCACGTCAGTCCTAAGCTCCCAGGCTCAGCCACAGTCTCCATCCTCACGAAGGATGATCACACCCGAGTCAGCCTGCTGGCGAATCAGTGATGTGACTACATTCCGCAAGGAACACCATCTTACCTTGCCCTTCCCTAGAAACCACGCTTGTTCTAGATGCGGGACTCGCTTCTGGGCTCCCAGCCCCGCCTTCCAGGGCCCCAGCGTGACCGTCTTCCTGTGACTTGGTTTCCCAGGAAGGAGCCAAGTCCTGGGAGGCCAGAGGTGGGAGTGTGTCCTGAATGTTAATTCAGCCACGCTGGGCCTCGGTGCCAGCCTCAGGCTGTGGGGGGCTCTCCCGCTCCTCTCGAATAATCCCTTCCGCCTGAACCTTTAATTATAGCTTTGGGGTCCAGGTGGGGATAAGGCTGTGGATCAGAGGGTCAGTCACCCGGCCTGTGGTGTTTCTTCTTTCACAGATAAGACCTCCCGCCCCCCTCACGCAGGCCTGGTTCTGAGGCAGGCCTCCTTCTCCACCCATCCCGGCTTGAGTGGGGTGGGCGTGTAGGCAGGGGTTGGGCAGCAGAGTGCCCACTGTGCTCCGGGGTGTCAGCCCCAGTCTAGCAAGCAAGGCCCTGGCCAGCCCAGCGCTGATGGGTGAGGCCTGGGTGAGCACCAGGACCGGGGAGCTGGGGGCCGCCCTCCAGGGGAGAGAGACTTCGCAGGCCTGTGCTCAACCTAGCCACACCAGCTCCAGCCCCTTCACGTCCACCTCCCTCCCACCAACCTTTCCAAGCGCAAACCTGCCCTGCTCGCCTCCCATTCATGCAGCTTCTGGGGCTCCTACCACCCATGGCAGTCTGCTTCAGGCCACACCCCAACCCGGTTTTTAGTCCCCAGAACCAAACTCTCTGCAGATCCCTGCTGCCCGCACCCACACCCAGGCTGCCAGGGGTGGGAAGCCTGGCCCAGCCTCTCCCTCATGCCCACAGCCGTGCTGACCACCCCCCCAACCAGAGTGCAGCCCTGTGTACTGGACCAGCCTTCTCCACTGGGGTCTGCCTTTTCCTGGAAAGAAAACGATGTGCCCCATGGAGAAAGCAGTGGTGGCCAAGTGGCGGTCACATTGAATAAGGTAGTGAAAGGCCCTGGGGGTGCAGGGTGGGGACGAGGGCCCCCTGTAACAGCTGGACAAACTGAGCCATGGAGAGGGAACAGGGCTTGGGGCCAGCCAGGCCTATTCTGGCCTGTCCTGGACAGGTTAGGGTTAGCAAGAGCTCTCCAGGGCTCTGGTGGACAGAAGTGTCCCTCCTTCATCCTCAGCACGTATCTATGGATCCAGCTCTGATCTAGATCTAGACCCTAGACCTGTCCCTGCTGCCCATGGGTGGGGAGAGGCGGGGATGGGGGGTAGACCAGCCACCGTGCACACCCTCCCCTGCAAAGCTGCGAGGCCACCTGGAAGGTCTGGGGTGGACACTGTGGACACATGGCACCGCCCTGTGTCCACACTCGGAACCACAGAAGCTCTTGAAGAAAGGCACTGACCGTGTGGCGCCGCCCTCTGCAGCAGGCATCTTTAGCGTCAAGGACCCAGAAAAAATGCACACAAATGCAAACATTCGCATCTTACTTTTATCGCATTGGAAATCTACTTTCACCACATAAAACGCAGGTTCTCAAAGTGTGGTCTCTAGACCAGCAGCAGCAGCATCACCTGGGAACTTGTTAGAAATCAGTTAGAAACCAGGGTGGTCCCAGTCATCTGTTATAAGACGTTCCCCCACCCGGGGAATTCTGATGCACAGTCAAGTTTGAGAACCATTTTCATGTCATATAAAAACTTTATGCTTCATAACTTCATTCAAAACTAAATGAGCATTTCCCGAAAAATTAAAATCTCATCCAGGTTGCAAAACTCAGCCCCCTCCTTTAATCTAGAAAAACACACTTCCACTAAGTACTTCTTAGGTTTTGCAGAATTTACCGAAACTGAAGCTCATGGGTAGAGACTCTGCGAGAGGCGGGTTGCCCCCTTCCTCCCCCCTCCCTGCTTTGCATGCCCCTCCTCTGAAACTCAGCTTCTACCCTCTTCATACGGGACGTGCCCACAGAGAAACATGGAGCCAGTCGGTAGGGCATTTTCACAGTTCTCTCGGTGTGATGGTTAATTTTATGTGTCAGCCTGGCTAGGCCATGATGCCCAGTATTTGATCAAACATTGTTCTGGGTGTATCTGTGACGGTGTTTCTGGGGGAGATTAACATTTGGTGGACTGGGTAAAGCAGGTTGCCCTCCAAAATGAGGGTGAGCCTTGCCCAATCGGAGGACTGAATAGAACAAAAAGTTGACCCTCCCATGAGTGAGAGGGACTGCTGCCCAACTGCTTAGTCTGGGACATTGGTCTTTTCTTAGCTTCAGACTCAACGGAAACATCAGCTCATGTAGGGTTTCAAGCCTGCCGGCTCTCAGGACGGACCTAATGGTCGGGTGTCCTGAGTCCAGCTCTCCAGCTGCAGCTCTCAGGACTTCTCAGCCTCCATAACCATGTGAGCCGATCCCTTATAATCAATCTCTACCCATATCTATATCCTGTTAGTTCTGTTTCTCTGGAGAACCCTGACTAATACAACTGTATGCTACACTTGTCATGATCAATGAACCAATATTGATATATCATTATTAAGTAAATAAAGTCCATACTTTATTCATATTTCCTCAGTTTCCCTCTGATGTCCTTTTCCTATTCCAGGACCCTATCCAGGGCCCCACATGACAGTCACTCGTCACATCTCCTTAGGCTCCTCTGGGCTATGATAGTTTCGCAGGCTTTCCTTGTCTTTGGTGACCTGGACGGTTTTGAAGAGAACTGTTCAGGTATGTCATAGGGTACCCCTCTATTGGAACTTGTCTCCTGTTTTTCTCAGGATTCTCTGGGGTTATGGGGTTTGGGAGGACGACCACAGAGGTAAAGCACCCTCTCGTCACATCATGTCAAGGGCACAGACTATCAAGGGCACAGACACATCAGTATGGACTCATGGGTATTTGTCTTATGCCTTGGATTATAATCAATAGTACTTCATTTTGTTGCTCAAATGTTTCCAGACTTGGTGTTGGGAGTTCTTTCTTTTGGCTTCTGTGTCCCTTTGGCATGCCCTTTTCATTGTGGAGTTTTTTGGGTGTTTTTTTTTAATTTGTTTTGAACACTTTCTTACTTACTGGCACTGTAAAATGCTCCAGACTCTCCTTGTATATTTTCTGCCCCAGTGCTAGAATAAGCCAAGGAACCCTGGTCCCTTTTATTGGTGAATGGCACTAGAAACCAGGACCCGGGCACCACGTAGATATACAACATTATGCACCTGTCAAAATTCATAGAACTTTACAGCACAAAGAGTGAACATTAATGTCTGCAAACTAAAAATACCACTTGGGATGTCAGGGGATCCAAGGGCTAACACAGTGTATGTCATGAAAGAATCTAACCATATTACATATGTACGAATGAATCTCAGGGAAGGGAGTGGGGGAAAGGTGGTGACTTAAGTAACTTCAGAAATGAGTGGAGTCTGGGACTTCCCTGGTGGTCCAGTGGTTAAGAATCCACCTTCCAATGCAGGTGATGTGGCTTCGATCTCTGGTTGGGGAACTAAGATCCCACATGGCGCGTGGCAACTAAGCCCACGTGCCGTAACTGCTGAGCCTGGGTGCCACAACTAGAGAGAAGCTGGCGCGCCGCAGTGAGGAGCCCTCACGCCGCAACCAAGACCAGACACAGCAAACAATAAATAAATACATAATATTTTCTAAAAATGAGTGGAGTCTGTAAGAATAAAGGCAAAAGAAACTGCAAATAAGCACTGTACTCTAGGTTATAAAGTAGTTTCCCATGGGGGAGTGTGTGTGTATGTTTATATATAGTTTTATATAAAATAAATATATAGGGCTTCCCTGGTGGCACAGTGGTTGAGAGTCCGCCTGCCGATGCAGGGGACATGGGTTCGTGCCCCGGTCCGGGAAGATCCCACATGCCGCGGAGCGGCTAGGCCCGTGAGCCATGGCCCCTGAGCCTGCGCGTCCGGAGCCTATGCTCCGCAATGGGAGAGGCCACAAGAGTGAGAGGCCCGCGCACCGCAAAAAAAAAAAAAAAAAAAAAGAACTCACACTGTGGAGAGAGAAAAGTGAATGTGCTTTTAGGAGAAACAGCCGCGGCCTGTGTGCGAAATCCGTCTGCGCAGCATCTCAGGCTCAATGAGGGGATCAGTGAGGGCCGCCCTGGGTCTTCAGGATGGGGCTGTGGCCAGGGGCCCCGTGATGGCCCAGCGCTGTGCAGGGCCAGATTCTGTCCACAGCTGAGCTCTAAAACATCTGCTTTTGCGGTCTAGGCTGCTGCTTTCCCTGGCAAAGCCCCCTCTGCAGAATCCCAGCGTGTCAGAGGAGCTAAGTCAGGGGCAAGTCGAAGCATCTGGGACCCCACACAGGGCTCATAGGGCTCTGGCAACTGAGGCCAGACGTTGCTCAGGGCTTGTCTCCAGGACCCTAACTCTTCGGAGACCCTGCCCCCTCCTCTGCTTTGCTGGGCGCTGCCCACACTGTGGTCTGGAGGGAGGGTCTCGTCCCTGCTCTGGGCCTGGCCCAGGTGGGGCTGCTCCAACACACCAGGCAGGCACACGGCTCCGTCCTCTCAGGCCTCTGTGGGAACAAGAGAGACTTGTTCACGTTCTTTAAAAAGCACAGAGTGCCCCTCCCACCAGGAAGTGTGCTGGCGGTGTGTCCTTCAGACTCTCCCGTCACCCATCCTGCTCTGTGCCCGGGAGGCTGCCCATGTGGAGGGCAGCAGCAGGAGTTTAGGAGCAGGAAAGAGCGAGGAGGGCGCCCTGGGGGAGGTGTGAGTGCGCCCAAAGCAGTGCCTCGCCTTCTCCCTGCGCCTTCCTCGGGGAGAGGTGGGGACTGTCTGTCTTAAATAGAAACAAAACTCGTAGGTAGAATGGGAACCTCTGTGGACCCTTTCCTCCTGGGGAAGGGGCAGCAGAACAGAGGCTCCCAGGACTCGGGGTTCCCTCCCCAAGGGCAGCTCTCAAGGCTCCTGAAGGAAGCAGGACTGAACACAGGATGACCTGTGGAGCCTGAAAGGCAGTGATGATGCCGCAGCCCCTGTTCTTGCAGACACACTCTCACAGAAATGCACACTCAGAGACATACTGTGTTCGTTTCCTGTGGCTGCTTAGCCATTACTACAAACTCGGCGGCTGAAAACAACACACATGTATTCTCTTACAGTCGTGGAGGGCAGAAGTCCAAAGTCAGCTTCACTGGGCTGAGGCCCAGGTGATGGTTCAGCCGCTCTCCCTCTGGAGGCCCCAGGGGAGAATGTCTTCCTTCCCAGCTGAATCTCCAGCTTCTAGGGCTGTGTTCCTTGTGCTCCTTGCCTCGTGGCCCCTTCCTCTATCCTCAAAACCTGCAGCCTGGCCTCTTGCCTCAGTGTCACACTGCCTTCTGCCTGTGTGCCAAAGCGCCCTCTGTCTCCATCCTATGACACTTGTGATGACATTCAATAATAACTATGCAGGATAATCTCCCCATCTCAAGATCCTGAATTTAACCACACCTGCAAAGCCCCTTTTGACATTTCAGGGAACATTCACAGGTTCCAGGAACTAGGAGCTGATATCTTTGGGGACTATCATATAGCCTACCATAGATACATTTATGCAAACACAGTATTAGGGTGGCCACACCAACAGACACAGACATACACACACACCCACATTACACACAGGCAGACACTGTCAGTAGAAACCCGCATTCCTGGGGTCCCACGTGGTCACCCATCAGTCACACACATGCCTCATGTCCAAAGCTCTTCCCATCAGCCTGCTTAAGCCAGGTTTGGGAGGCCACAGAGCACTTCCCTGTCCCATTTTCTCCTGGCTCCCGGGTGACAGCCTTCCTTTCCCCAGTGACACTGTGCATGTCCCTCCTTTGCCCCCTCTACCTAGGAAGCCCTTGCTCACCTCTGCCTTCAGAATTTAACCAATCTTGAGGCCTTAAAGTTTAAGGTCTTGTTCTGAGCCAGCCACCTCCTCCATACAGCCCACCTTGCTCTGCAGTTACCTCTCACAACCATGCCTCGCTGCCACACCCCATGGGTTCTTGGAGAACGTGAACTGAATAAAGGAACAGTAGAAAACCAAAGGTCACTGAGCGGAGCTCTTAAACACCGGTCGTGCGAAGGTGCCACGGTGCCTGAGTTTGGGAGCTTGGTTGCCGGGGACCAGCCCCAGCTGGACAGGTTTTACCCAAAGGGGAGACGGAGTCGGCGTGGACAGAGCACAAGACACCTCAAAGGATGCAAGGATCTGACAAATTTATTTTCATGATTCCGTAGTACTTATACTATAAAGTAATCTCATTTTCAATCTTAATAACCTCATACCAAAAAAATCCCTTACATAAGACATAAAACAAAAGTAATTCGTCCCCTGTGGTTAGGTACATCTTGGTCACATAAAAATGTCAGGAACGCAGTCTGCGGTTTCAAAATTAGATGTTCTTGTACCTGTATGTTCTATTCAATCAGCCAGTTATTCAAAGCACAAACTCAAGCACATTATTCTTTTAACAACTCTCAAGGGAGGGCGTTGTACCTTTGATCACCAAGTTCCTTTGTAAAATACTTACAAAATATAATCTGTGCTTTATATCTATTTCTATACAAAAAACAATTAAACTTATTAAAGGTTGCCAAATAGCCTACTCTATCTAATTTGCTATACCCCATTATAGCATAAAACTTTCCCACCACCATACCCAAGTGTTTTTTAACATATCTTTAGCTCCCCAGGAGGGCCATAACTCATTTTGTCTTCTACAGTAAGCTTTTACCACACAAATGTTCCTATATATTTCCCTGAACCCAATGCCCTGGCCTGGGAATGGGGATTTCAGGTGTAGTCTTTAAGGGAGCCGGGGTAATCATAATCTTTTTTAGTTTTACCCTAAATCAGGGTCTTTTCCTAAACCCTCCACCAAAACTATGAATAATATATCCCAATACTAATAGCAATCCCATAAAAATCACCTTAAGCAAGAGTAGAGGAGAACAAGGGAACCACGCAGAGGAGAGCTTTGCTTCTCCATATTTGTACCTGACAGTACCAGCTTTGCTTGGCACTATGGGTCTCGTCCGTGCTGAGACTCAAAGGCACTTCCTATATGGCTCCCGGCACTTGGTGACTGTCGGACAGACATCTCAGTGTTGGCCAAGCTAGAGCACCTGGGTCTGGGGCATGGACGGGCCCGACAATGCCCCCAGGCTATGGCTCCAGTCAGGCTAGGGAGGGGTCGCCTCTCTGATCCCCACCTCTGCCCCTGAGTGCTAGACCTCGGGGCCAGACTCTGGAGACCAGCCAGAGGCTCCCGCTCTGGGTGAGTGCGGCTGGCCTCAGCCCTCTGGGTCCTCCACCTCCCCCTGCTGCCTTCCTGGGGCTTCACGCCCCGTGTCCTTCACACATCCTTCCTCCGCCGTCCCCCAGCCTCAGTATTCTAGGGACTCCATCCCCCCAGAGGGCATCTGTGGAGTCTGTCCTCCACCAGGGGCTCAGTCTCTGCCTCTGGTGCAAGGCCCTCAGGCTGGGCCTCACCAAAGGGTCCAGTGAGCACGGATGTCCTGGGCAATTCCGGAACACAGCCTGGACCAGGTGGTGAGTCCAGCTCCCTGCTGAGGCCAACTGCTCCGGGCTCCTGGGTAAGAGAACGGAGGGAAAGGAGGGAAAAGGAGGAAAGGGGAGAGCACAGGCCCTGGTAGACATCTTATCTTGGACGTTTGACCTGCATGCGTGGAAAAGAATGAGCAGAAAGGTAGGTGCGGAGCAGGAAGGCACCCCCTAACTCTGGGGTCAGAGGAGGCCAGTGCCCGCCCAAAGCTT
This sequence comes from Lagenorhynchus albirostris, assembly GCF_949774975.1. NCBI lineage: Eukaryota > Metazoa > Chordata > Mammalia > Artiodactyla > Delphinidae > Lagenorhynchus > Lagenorhynchus albirostris. The sequence goes on from NC_083103.1 coordinate 85,572, forward strand.
TGGAACGCCTTGGAGCGAAGTCCTCCGTAGGGGTGCTGGGAGGAGAGGACGACCCTCCCGGTAGAGCGCTATCGAGCGTTGGCCTGGAGCCACCTGGATAGATGGGGGCCGCGTCTAAGCCCCTGCCGCTCGTGGGCGCCCGGGGCTGGGGTCCGGAGCGGCGGGGAGGGGCCGGGGTCACCGGGGCACGGCATGCGTGCTAACCCCGTGCGCCCGCCCTCAGCACGGAGGCCCGCGCTGCCGCCGCCCGGGAGGTGCTCCTGGCTGCGCTTGAAGACCTAAGCCAGGAGCGGTTGAAGCGCTTCCGCCACAAGCTGCGGGACGCGCCGCTGCACGGCCGCCGCAAACCGTGGGGGCGGCTGGAGGGCACGGACGCCGTGGACCTCGCGGAGCACCTGATCCATTTCGACGGGCCGGAGCGCGCGCTGGACGCGGCGCAAAAGACCCTGAAGAGGGCGGGCGTGCGTGATGTGGCGACGCTGCTCAAGGAGCAGCGGCTGCGGAGTGAGCGCGGGGTCCCCGCCCTCCGTTCCCTCCCGCCTGGGCAGAGTCCTGGCCACAGGCCTCCATCCTTCCACTTCCCCAGAAAAGCCCCGTAGCTCTTCCGGCCTGGGCGCGCTTCGTCCACAAGTTCGCGGGCCCCAGGGCTCCGATCCTGCGGGTGGCCCCGACCCCTGATTGCGCCCCTCCCCGCACCGCACAGTCGGCGGGGCCTCACCGCAGTCCTCCCTTCCAGGGCTCGGCCTCAGCTCCTAGGCGCTGCTCTCCGCGTCCGATAGGTCTCTCTCGGCGGGAGGCGCAGGCCCCGAGCTTTCCGGGCCTTGAGCCCTGGGTTTGGAGTACGAGTGTCCTCGAAGTCACTCGGAGGTTCCTGACAGCTGGTCCCAGGGAGGAGCGCGGATGGGAGGGGGACTGTGGCGCAACAGGGGAAACTGAGGTCTGAGCCCGGCAGGGAGGGAAACAGGCCCCTGAGAGTCGGCTGACACAGCCCGCCTCCTCCTCGACCCCCTGTTCCCCTCTCCTCTGTCCGGCCCTTCCCTGCCCCCAAGAGTACAAGAAGAAATACCGAGAGCACGTGCTGCGGCAGCACGCCAAGGTGAAGGAGAGGGACGCTCGCTCCGTGAAGATGAGCGAGCGCTTCACCAAACTGCTCATCGCGCCCGATAGCGCTGCCCTGGAGCACGAGGCTCCGGGGCCCGCGGAAGAGCCGGAGCCGGAGCGCGCTCGGCGATCCGACACCCACACCTTCAACCGCCTGCTCGGCCACGACGGGGAGGGCCAGAGACCGCCGACCGTGGTGCTGCAGGGCCCGGCGGGCATCGGCAAGACCATGGCGGCCAGGAAAATCCTGTACGACTGGGCGGCGGGCAAGGTGTACCACGGCCAGGTGGACTTCGCCTTCTTTGTGTCTTGCCGCGAGGTGCTGGAGCGACCGCGCACGTGCAGCCTGGCCGACCTGACCCTGGACCAGTATCCCGACCGCAACGCGCCGGTGCGGCAGATGCTAGCGCAGTCCACGCGGCTGCTGTCCATTCTGGACGGCGTGAACGAATTGCCGGCGCCAGGGCCCGCCGAGGCCGCGCCCTGCACAGACCCCCTTGAGGCCGCGAGCGGCGCGCGGATGCTGGGCGGCCTGCCGAGCAAGGCGCTGCTGCCCACGGCCCGCGTGCTGGTGACCGCGCGCGCCGCCGCCCCCGGGAGGCTGCAGAGCCGCCTGTGCTCCCCGCAGCGCGCCGAGGTGCGCGGCCCCTCCGACAAGGACAAGAAGAAGTACTTCTACAGGTTCTTCCAGGACGAGTGGAGGGCGGAGCGTGCCTGCCGCTGCGCGAAGGAGAATGAGACGCTGTTCTCGCTGTGCTTCGCCGTGTGCTGGACCGTGTGCCCCGTTCTGCGCCAGCTGCTCCAGGTCCTGACCTGTCGCGCACCTCCAAGACCACCACGTCCGTGTACCTGCTTTTCATCGGCAGCGTCCTGAGCTCGGCGCCCGCGGCCGACCGACCCCGCCTGCAGGAAGAGCTGCACAAGCTGTGCCGCCTGGCCTGCGAAGGCGTCCTCGGGGGCAGGGCGCAGATCTCTGAGAAGGACCTGGAACGACTGGAGCTTTGCGGCTCCAAAGTCCAGGCGCAGTTTCTCAGCAAGAAGATGTGACAGGCGTGCTGGAAACCGAGGTCACCTACCGGTTCCTCGACCAGACCTTCCAGGAATTCTTAGCCGTGCTGTTCTACCTGCTGGAGGACGAAGGGCTCCCCAGACACCTGCTGGCGGCGTAGGGGCACTTCTGCGGGGGCACCCGGAGCTGCGTGGCCACCTCGCGCTCACTACGCGATTCCTTTTCGGGCTACTGAACACAGAGAGGATGCGCGACATCGAGCACCACTTCAGCTGCGCGGTTTCAGAGCGCGGGAAGCAGGATGTCCTGAGGTGGGTGCAGGATCAGGGCCAGGGCTGCCCTAGGGTGGCACCAGAGGGGACCGAGGGGACCCAAGCGCTCCGGGGCGCTGGGGAGTCAGAGGAGGAGGAGGGCGAAGAGCTCAGCGACCTGCTGGAGCTGCTGTACTGCCGGTACGAGACGCAGGAGGGCGCCCTTGTGCACCAGGCCCTGCGCGGCCTTCCTGAGCTGGCACTGGAGTGAGTGCACTTCAGCAGAATGGACCTGGCCGTCCCCAGCTACTGCGTGCTGTGCTGCCCGGCGGGGCAGGCCCTGCAGCTGGTTAGCTGCAGACTGGCCACTGCCCAGGAGAAGAAAAAGAAGAGCCTGATGAAGTGGCTACAGGGCAGCCTGGGAGGCAGCTCGTGAGACCCCAGAGCAGGGCGGCCCTCTTCTGCAGGCCCTCTGTGTGCGGCATATGTGCATCTTATGCACTGAAGTGTCCATCTGGGCCTGGGGAGCGTGTCCAGACCTGACGCCTGCTCCCCAGAGGAGAGGCACGACTTCAGGCTGGTTTTCCCACCTCCTTGCAAGGCAGCTCCCAGGGTGTCCTCACCATGCCCCGCACCTCAGCACCCACGTCCGAGGCAACCCTCCCAGCAGCCCTCCACCCACCACGATGCCTTCTCATAAGTCCTGGCGTATACCACGCCCTCTGTGCCCTGAGCCTTTGCTTCTACTGTTCCCTCCACCCAGAATACTGTTCACTGCCTATCCTCAAAGCCTCTGCAAGCCATCCCAGCTGGCCTGAGACCATTTTGGCCTCAGAAATGCCCCACTGACCACCGTATGCCATGACATCTGCCCGTGCCCATCTCCTCCACCAGACCCTCTGCTCCTCCACGGGCAAAGCTCGTGCCGTTGTTTCTGTGCAGTTAATTCCAACCCAGCACCTGACTCAGGTGCTCAGCATCTGTTGGGAGAATGAATGTCAGGACGTTGACAGGGGCTGGGGCTGCCCACTGCAGGTGCAAGGACAGGCCTACCTGGTGTGTGCAGGTGACATGCCTCCATGGGACTCACATAGACAGCTTCAGTGGGGAGGTACTTGTGGTCACAGTTGAGTGGTTTCACTCTGGGCTTGGGATGAAGAGGGAGGAGGGTCCTGGCCCAGCTTGTGGGTGAGGGCAGAAGCAGCTCCAATACCTCAGGACCATAGGAAGGAGTCCTTTGTGGGAGTGAGGGATTGGAAGGGGCTGGGGCCTTCACCTTCCTTTCTCTCTTAGTAGCTCTCGAACCACCATGAGAAAACTCCTGGGCTCCCCACTGCATCCACTCTGTGAGTGGACCGACCGACAGTGTGGTCTGAACACCCTGATGTGAGTGAACATGCCCCCAGCCCTTCCCCTGGAAGGGATGCAGAGCAGGACACCCTGGGCAGGGACAGAGGTGTGGCCCTGTCTGGGGATGGCTGAGAGGACAGGCTGAGAACCTGTGGCCTCTGGTGTCCCTTGCTGGGGTCGACAGGCTCTGCCCACACAGGACAGAGGAGGGAAGAGGGGATGGGGGCAGGGCTCCAGCACCAGCTCAGGTGCTAGTTAGGACAGAGGGCTTGGCCCCAGTCTGAGTGGGAAGCAGAGTCCAGCTGAGCATCCTGGGGGAGGGATAAAGAAGGCCAGACTGTATTTCCCTCCCCAAGGAAGGCTGCTCAGTGCTATTGTGAACTGCTGGGCAGTCCCTCTGGATTCTTACAAGCAGATATGGAAGGCGTTCAGGGCGCGGGCTCTGAGGCCTGTCCGCCATCTGAGCTTCAGTTTCCTCCCCTGGGAAATGGAGCCAGTAGCTTCCACCTCAGAAGGTTGATGTGAGGATTAATGAGGCAGTACTCAGTACATAATCTTTCCAATGACTGTTCACCACCACCAAGTAAGCAGAAAGTAAGAAAGGCTGTAGGAACTAGTACCGAAGGGGCATGTGGTGAAACAGGCACAGTCCTGTGTCAGTGGTGACACAGGGTAACTTAACTTGGCATAAACGTCAGGAGCCGAAACAGTGATCAGCTCACTTGGCCCATTAGTTCTGCTGCCCGGCTAAGTGCGTGAAGATGTTCCTCGCAGCATTGTTTATAATGCCCAGCTAACTAAATGAGCTCAGTCCACCTGCACTTGGTGGGTGACTATATGGAGTTAGACATATTAAGAACAAGGTCTCTTATTGGCTCATCCAGAAGCTGGTGGAGAATACCCTGAGGGAAGAGGGGAGTGCAGTCCAGCAGGGACACACATGGTGACAAGGGGCAGGAGAAGCTCTGTGGGGCCCAGGGAGGCAGGTGTGCAGCCAGCACGTCTGCAGACTGAACCTCAGCCCCCAGGGAGTGGGCAGCTTGCACGGCTGGGGACCCACGTGCCTCCTGACCACAGGCTGTCCCGCTGCAAACTGCCCGACTTGGTCTGCAGAGACCTCTCTGAGGCCCTGACGGAGCTGGGCCTCTTCCACAGCTGGCTCAGCGAGGCCGGCCTGCATGCGCTGAGTGAGGGCCTGGCCTGACCCCAGTGCCGGCTGCAGACACTCAGGTGAGGGCCGGCCTGGAAGGGACCAAGGGGGAGACGGGGGCTCCCATAGCAGCTCCTGCGGTCAGCACTGCCCGCTAGGGTGCAGCAGCTGGGCCTCCAGGAGGCTCCCAGTATGTGTTTGGCCTGCTCCAGCAGAGCCCAGCGCTGACTACCCTGGACCTCAGTGGCTGCCAGCTGTCGGGGACTATGGCGACCTAATTGTGTGCCGTCCTGCAGCTCCCAGGGTGCCGCCTGCAAAGCCTCAGGTGGGGGCAGCGCCGGGAAAGGTGCGGGAACACAGCCTCTCCACCCTGGCTTGGGGTGGGCGCCAGGGGCTTCCCCCAGACCTCACAGAGGAGTCCCGCCCAGGGCCCTCCCGAGGGACCCTGCTGAAACTCAGCCCCTGGAGACCCACCCCCTAAATCCCTGGCCCCGGCCCTGGGCTTCAACCACTCCGCCAGACCAAATGTCCATCTAGTGTCTGGTGCACATGGCCACAGTCTGGACCGGCACGCTTTCACTCCCCTGAAGGCTCTGGCCCCTAGGCCCTACCCGCTGCCCCAGCCCCTGACAGCCCCCTTAGTGGCTGCCTCCCGTCCCTGTGTGCCTTTGGCCTAACCCAGGTCAGCAGCTCCCCATCGCTGCCTCCCCGAGCCCTGGCCTCCTTCCCCCACCAGCTCCACTGCCGTCCTCTGCACACGGCTACAGTCTAACGTCCGTGGAGCTGAGCGAGCGGTCACTGCAGGAGCGGCGGGCCGTGGGGACAGCAAAGGCGGGACTGGCCGTCACCCACCCAGCATTGGACAGCGACCCCCAGCCTCACAAAGGGCTCGGCAGTGACCCCTGAGGCCCTGGGGGAGGGCTCTAGTCAGCCCTACGGAGTAGCCCTCCCCACTCCAAGGGCGAGAGGTTGGTGTTCTCTGCTGTGGGCAACTCTTGAGCCTGAGGGGCCCTGGACAGGCAGGTGGGAGACCCAGAGAGACACGGCCCCTTACCTGCTCCTGGACAGCCCCCGAGACCTCCCCACACCCTGGGGACAGGTATGTCTCTGTCCTCCCCACCAGGAGGAGGGGGTCCCCTCCCCTAACCCCACTGCTGCCCCACCCACGTTCCTCTTCTGGGACCTCCAGCCCTCCCATTGCAGGCGCCCCTCAGCAACAAGGGTGACGCTGAGCGCCCCCGGGAATTGAGGACCTACAGTGTGTTGGCCTTTACCTGGTGCAGGATGACCCATTTGCTGATCCTGTGCCCATGCACAGTATGGGCACCCAGAGCCCGCTACTCGGCTCCAGCCACAGGGCATCAAGCAGGGGCTGACCCTTGCCTGAAGGTAGGTGGGTCACCGTCCCTCCTCAGGAATTTGGGTCTCAGCATTAGGAGTGAAGCCATCCCTGAGGCTGTGTGGTCTGAGCCCACAGGTGTCCACTCGCTGTCTGAGGACTTCAGGAACAGGCCAGAGGAGAGTGGACAGGAGCAGTAGCCCCTGCTCCGGATGGGAGCTGTGATGGCGCATGTGGTGGGCAGCGCCCCCGTGCACTGATGATAAATTCTCCTTGGGATTTGTTTTTGTCGGTTCCTGTTGCACTTAGCCAGGCATCCTAACAGGCGTTCATACTCTTTCCTTTGGTCCCCAGCCCATCTCAGTGGGACAGGGTTGTAGCCCCCGTTTCCTGGGTGAGCTCAGGGGAACACCCTGATGCAGGAAGCTCTGACGTGAGGCTTGGCCTCCATGGGCAAGGCCAGCGACTGACAGCCCCCGAATCCTGAAGTCTTCTCTGCTCAACCCTGCTGGACTTGGCCAGCTTCTGGGACCCCAGTCAGCCCCTCCACTTCCCCAAATTCCCTTCCATAATCCAGTTATTCATTCCACAGAACAGACCAAAAATCCCTGCTCTCCTGGAGCTGGTATTCTAGGAGGAAGGGAAAGCAGGGGGCTGGGGGGGATGGAGCCAGTGGTTTCCTCTTACATGTAAGTAGTCTGGGAACATCTGGTTGTGGACGAGGCATTTGAAAACGGAAGGAAGGGAGGGACCAACCCTAAGGATGTCCTGAAGAAAAGGCAGTGGGATGGCAAGTGTAAAGGCCGCAAAGGGGCCTGTCTTGGTTGGCTGCTGCTGTAACAAAATACCATACACCGGGTGGCTTGCCAGCAAGATAAGTTTATTTCTCGTAGCTCTGGAGGCTGGGATGTCCAAGGTTAGGATGCCAGTCAACTTGGTGTCTGGTGAGGAGCCTCTCCCTGCAGATGGCTGTCTTCTGGCTGTGTCCTCACGGGGTAGAGAGAGGGCGAGCTCTCGGGCCTCTTATAAGGGCAGAAATCCCGTTCTTGAGAGCTCGTGACTTAATTACGTCCCAAAGGCCCCACCTCCAAATACCATCACACTGGGGATTAGAATTCAACGGATGGGTTTGGGGGGATCACATTCAACCCATAACAAGGAGCGAGCTTGGTGCAGAAGCAGCAAGGAGGCCAGGGTGGCAGCAGCGGGATGGGGGAGGGGCTGAGGGCGGGGAGGCGGCCCTGGGTAGCTTGTCCTGCCGGTGAGGTGGGCACCACTGCAGGCTGTGAGAACTTGCCCACTCCTGGGGTAGATGTGGCTCTGGCTCTGCTGACAAGGGCTGTGGGGCCAGAGCAAGGACTGCACTAACCCAGGAGCACGGCCTGGTGAGAGCGGGCACGCCCTGGAAGGGGGACGCGCCGGTGGATGTAGGTGGGGGGACAGCGGGCCTGAGCAGCGGGATGGGTGAAGTCACCACGGCCTGTGCTGGGCAGGCCACGGCAAGGGCAGGTTTCAGGGACACGTTGAATTCGAGTGTCTCTGGCTGGGCGAGTGGTCAGAGCACAGTCATTCGGGTCAGACCAGGGCCAGAGAGACGAGGTCCAGACAGCCCCAGGGCCTGGAGCCTCCAGCGGGGCAGGGGGCAAGTGGGTAGAGGCTGAGAGACGAGGCTGGGAAGAGCCAGAAAGTGGGGCGGGGACAAAGGAAGGCGGGGCTCCAGGAGGGGGACCTGCCTCACCTCTCCGGGGCGGACGGGGGTTCAGGGAGAGAGGCAGGACCCGGCGGCAAGAGAGGGGACACCTAAGCCGAAACCCCGCCCCTCTCAGTTCCACCCTTGGAGAAGACTCAAGGGAGAGTTGGAGCTGGGCTCCTCGCAGCCTCGCAGGCACGACTGGTCGAGGCGGCCCGCCCCACCCGCGCCCCGCCCGCCCCGGGGGTGGGGACGTTCCATCCGGCCCGCGCTGCGCGCCCTGGGGCGGGGACCGCGGGGCCTTCCGGTGACAAGGCCGCCCCTGGCTACTTCTCTCTCCGGTCCGGCGGCCACCCGCTGGAGCCGAGGGACGCTGCTGGGCTGCGGCGAGCCCCAGGGACGTGGCCGGCGAGCCCCAGGGACGCGGCCGACGGCCCGCCTGCCCCCCAACCCCCAGCTGCTGCCGGCACCCCACCCCGTACCCAGCCGGCCTCCTGGAGGGTGAGGCCCGCCGGCTGAGGCCTCCTCCCTTCCCGCCAGCTGGACGGCTTCGAGGCAGTGCGCCCGGAGAGAGCTGGAAGGGACTGAGGCCCTAAGGTGGGAGTCCGGGGCCTCTGCTGTGTCCCTGGAGATCAGTATTGGGGGCGAGGGTCTCTGAGGGTTGAGGGTGTTTCCTGGGGTGGCTTGAGAGTGGGGTTCTGGACAGTCGGGGCTGCCCAGGTGGGTCACACACGTCCCTCCACCCGTGGGGGCATTAACCAGGTTCCAAGGCAAGCTTCGGGGTTTACAGAAAAGGGAGGCCCAACCAACGGTGGGGGCCTCTGACTCCCCCTTTTGCAGGCCCCTCCGCTGAGCCAACCTTGCCATGGAGGATGCTGGCAAGGACGCCACCAGATTCACTGCCCATTCTCTGCCCAGTGACCCCCGGCTCTTGGCCACCGTGACCAATGCCTACTTGGGCACACGCGTGTATCATGAGACACTGCATGTGAGCGGAGTGTACAATGGGGCTTGGGGGGATACGCACCGGGCCATTCTGCCCAGTCCCCTCAATGTCCAGCTGGAGGCCCCTGCAGGATCAGGAGAGCAGCTGACCAAGACCTTTGTCCTGGACACTAACACAGGTAGCCACTGCCTGACCTCCCCCTCCCCTCCGCCATTGTTCCAAGTGAGTGGGAGACCCGACAGAGGTTCCATCGAGAGGATGCCGACTCCCAAAGAAAAGGAAGCTCTGAGAGGCCACTTTGTGAGGCCTTCAGCCCGACGGGCCTCCTGGGCTGGCAGGAGCTGGCGGCGCCTGTGCAGCTGTCGCTTCCCAGACAGGGCATCTGGGGCTTGGAGGTGACTCCACTCCCCGCCGGCAGCTTTGGAACTGTCCTCGGCGGCCCTGAGTGGGGTGTGCGAGTTGTCCTGTCTTCCCCTCCCCACCCCCGCCCCGCCAGGCTCCTTTCTGCACACCCTGGAGGGCCCCAGCTTCCGGGCCTCCCAGCGCATCTATGCCCACCGCACGCTGCCTCACGTCCTGGCCTTCAGTGTGTCCATCACCCGCTTGGCCACAGGGAGCTGGCCCATCACCGTGCTGCTGCAGTCAACCTTCTCCCCAGAAAGCCCGGACCTGGACCTGCATCTGGGTCCTGACTTCCAGGGAGCCCGGTGAGGAGGGGGCGGGGGGCCGGCTGGGTAGCCCGAGGAGGGAGCCCATCCCTGAGACACAGCCATCCTGTTGCAGGTACCTGTACGGCCACACACTCACCCCCGAGCAGCCTGGGGGGGCACAGCAGGAGGTGCACATGCTGTGGACGCCGGTGCCCCCAGCCTTGACCCTTGGGGAAGGGGAGGAGGATGGGACGTGGGAGTTCCTGACGGTGGTGGGTGGCAGCCAGGCCGAAGCCCAGGCCTGCCTCGCCGATGCCCTGCAGCTGCAGGCCAGGCGCACTCTCTACATGGCCCATGCACAGGCCTGGGCCCAGCTCTGGGCAGGCTGTGGCCTGGATGTGGAGGGGCCCCTGCGTCTGCGCCAGGCCCTGCGTGGAGCCCTCTACTACCTGCTCAGTGCCCTGCCCCAGCCCGGGGCCCCAGGATACGTCTGCCACGGCCTCAGCCCAGGCGGCCTCTCCAACGGGAGCCGTGAGGAATGCTACTGGGGCCACGTCTTCTGGGACCAGGTGCGCGCCACCCACCCTTAACGCACACCTGCTGCAGAGCCGGCTGTACACAGAGCTGCTGCCTCTATCCTGCATGGGGTGGGGCTGTGGTTGGGGAGGCCCAGGGACCGTGGCAGACGGAAGGCTTCCTGGAGGAAGTAGTGTCTCGGCTGAAGGCTGTGTAGGCATTTGGTGAAAACGAGTGATGTGATTCAGGCAAGGGGACCAGAAGGTTCAGAGGCCCAGAACTGAGCAGGTGCGGCATCTGTGCAGGGCATCTGTGCAGGGGGCCCTCACCGCTGCAGGAAGAGCGGTTGTAGAGGGGGCTGAGGAGACTTTAACTGGGGAAGGACATGGGCAGCCGTGGGCTCTGGGAAGACCCCTGTGGCTGCTGAGTGGAGCGAGGGTGGAGCGAGGTGAGGCAGCCAGGACCGGCTGCCGGCTGGGCTTGGGAGGGTCCGGGATGCTGCTGCACATTTCCTGATGCCGGAGAAGCTGCTGCTGTGCTCCCTTCACAGGTGAGGCTCAGAGAGGCCGAGCTGCTCACTCTGGGTCGGCCAGCTAGTGAGCAACAGAGCAGGCACCCCCCCACCCCCACCAGGCTGCCCACACCCAGACTCTGGCCTGAGCCCTGGGCAGACGCAGATGCCCGCTGGGGACCAGGTCTGAGGATCATCTGGGCTGGGGATCGGACTGTGGGGTTGGCAGGCAGAGGGCCCAGGACAGACCCAGATGAGGCAGGAGAGGAGGGAGCTGGGTGTGGCCCGTGGGGAGAGAGGAGTGAGAGCACCAGGACGAGGGGGCCCCTCGGCTGTAGCGCCAGGACGAGGGGCCCCCTCGGGCTGTGCTCGCAGGACCTCTGGATGTTCCCCAGTATCCTGATGTTCCACCCGGAGGCCGCCAGGGCTCTCCTGCAGTACCGCATCCGGACGCTCGGTGGAGCCCTGTACAACGCCCAGAACCTAGGCTACCAGGTGAGGGGGACTGAGCACCTACCCTACGGGGCCCCCCAAAGGGCTGACGTCCCATACCACCCCCCAGGTCTTCATCCCTCACCCCAGCCCTCTCTGTGGGTGTGGCTGGAATGTCCTGGATTCTCATAGAGGCTCTGTGGCATCCCCCAGCCTGTACTGTACTTGTGGGAACAGCAGCCTGACCGGGACCCCGCAGGACGTCCCCTCACTGCCCTGCCCCAGGGCAAGTACACAGTGGAAACGGGGCAGAAGCCACCTGGCCCACGATGGGGCCACACAGAGGGCACTCAGAGCCCACAGGCCCCCACGAGGTCACGCGGGACAACTGGTGCCCCCGCCTCTGTCTGCCCTCCATGGCTGAAGGCTGAGAGCGTTGAGAACCGGGGTGGGCTACCCCCGGCCCCCCGAGAGCGGAGTCAAGTCTACTCCAACCCCGCAGGGAGCCAAGTTTGCCTGGGAGAGCGCGGGCTCCGGCCTGGAGGTCTGCCCTGAGGCCATTTATGGGACCCAGGAGATCCACATCAACGGGGCCGTGGTGCTGGCCTTCCGGCTGTACTACCACACCACCCAGGTGAGGTGTCACTGTGCCACCACGTGTGACCTCCTACCTAGCGAGGCCACGCCCTCCACGCTGCCATGACTTCCTGTCCGGCCGGTCCGGCGGAGCATCTCAGAGCCAGGCCTTCACTTCTGGGCACTCAGAAGGGTAGGCGTTGGCAAGAAATGCAGTGACCAGTGGGAACTAGAATCACAGGTGCCACGGCCTCTGATGCACCACCTCCTGCTCTCCAGGACTTGCAGCTGTTCCGAGAGGCTGGGGGCTGGGATGTGGTCAGTGCTGTGGCTGAATTTTGGTGCAGCCGCGTAGAGTGGAGCCCCGGGGAGGAGAAGTTCCACCTGAAGGGTGAGAGCGTGGCCATGGTGGGAGGAGTGTGGATGACGGGGAAGGGGCAGGGGGAGTGGATGGTCACAAGTGGGGAAGCAGGTGGGTGCTTCTCAGTTCAGCATGTGGTCACCAGCACCTGATGCTGCCAGGCCCACACTGGCGACTGGCATCAGGGGCAGATCCCTAAGACCCTGCACTGAATACCACCTTGTACTTATGTGCCCAGGAGTCATGCCCCCTGACGAATACCATTCAGGGGTCGACAACTCCGTGTACACCAATGTCCTGGTCCAGAACAGGTCAGATCCAAGAACCCGCCCCACCTCCACCATGCAGGGGGCCAGCCAGGAGTGCAGGGCTGCAGCCCACCTCTCCCCATCTCTACTCCTAGCCTGCGCTTTGCTGCTGCCCTGGCCCAGGACCTGGGTCAGCCCGTCCCCAACCAGTGGCTGGTGGTGGCTGATAAGATCAAGGTGCCCTTTGACCCGAAACTGAACTTCCACCCTGAGTTTGATGGGTACCAGCCTGGTGAGTGGACTTGGAGCTCCTTCAGGGCCCTTCTCCCCTCCCACAGGACCTCGTGTCCGCCCTGGATGCCCCCTTTCCAACAGGGCAGCCCCTGCCCTCCCCACCTCACCCCATCAGCAGCATCTCCCCCCTTCCCCCAGGAGAGGAGGTGAAGCAGGCAGATGTTGTGCTCCTGGGGTACCCTGTCCCCTTCCCCCTGAGTCCTCAAGTTCGCAGGCAAAACCTGGAGATGTATGAGGCTGTGACGTCCCCCCAGGGCCCTGCCATGACCTGGGTAAGGAAACTGCAGGGTGTGGGGTGGTGGTCCCCAGGGCAGCCCCGGCCCTGCCCCACTGGCCTCAGTCTTCCTTCCCCCCGCAGTGGGCCTCACCCCAGCGTGACCTCTGATCTCTGTCCCCAGAGCATGTTTGCAGTGGGCTGGATGGAGCTGAAGGACCCCGGGCGGGCATGGGACCTCCTGCAGAGGAGCTTCGCCAACGTCACGGAGCCCTTCAAGGTCAGCCTGGCCAGAGCCTCGACCTACACGCCGACCACGCCCACCTCCTGCACTGACTGCTTTGCCCCCTGCAGGTGTGGACGGAGAATGCAGACAGGTCGGGTGCCGTGAACTTCCTGACAGGCATGGGGGGCTTCCTGCAGGCGGTGCTCTTTGGGGTCACGGGATTCAGGTGAGTGCAGTGGCAGGCAGAGGGCAACCACCTGCCTCCACCCCCCTCCTCACAGAACCTTCCCCTCGCCGCAGGATCACTGAGGCCGGTTTGACCTTCGACCCCATGTGTCCAGCGGGGATCTCCAGAGTGTGCGTTTCTGGCATCTCCTACCAGGGGAGCAAGCTTGACTTTTCCTTCTCTGAAGGGTCTGTGACAGTTGAGGTCACTGCCCGAGCAGGGCCCTGGGCCCCCCCGCTGGAGGCTGAGCTGTGGCCATCACAGAATCGGCTCCCCCTGTCCCCAGGTAGGCCGCCACTCCCAGACCCACCCAGGGGTCCAGGGCACGTGACCCCCAAGGTAGCCCCCAGTGTGTGCCCTCACCCCACAATGCTTCCTCTCCCTGCAGGACACAAGGTCTCCTTTCCCTGCTCAGCTGGCCGGATACAGAGGTCACACCTGTAGGAAGCAGGGGCAGCAAGTTCTGCCCCAAGAGTTTCCTGTGAAGATTGTTTGAAGACATTAAGCATCTGCGCAGAGCCCACAGGACCCCCTCTGGGACACCCTTGGGCCCTCCAGCCCCACTGAGTCCCCCCCCCGCCCAGTCCTGCCCCCTCCCCCAAAACGACCAGGGCTATTGGCTTCAGGGATGTCTCTCAGGTCCTCCCCCCGGCCACTCCCTCTGCGGGTGCCCCTGCTGGCTGCACCCACCCCTCCTCAACGCCCTCCCAGCCTGCCGCCCCCTCCCACCCTCCTCCACACGGCAGCCAGGCTCACGGGTTCCAAGGAAAGTCTGGACTCTTTGGCCCAAGTTCAAGACTCTGCCTCTAGCCTGAGACCCTCCCCAGCCTAACCCCCCATAGATGGTCAGCTTTCTTGCAGCCTCACACAGCATGTCTGTTCCCGCCCTCCCTCAGTGCCCCTGCCCTAGGACCCCACAGGGTGAGGTGGGAGAAGGGCCAGCGGTTCTGCGAAGACAGAGGCAGATGCCGGCCTTGATGGGGAGCACGGCAGGATGAGGGGCGTGGGGGAGACTCAGTCTCCTGTGGGATTACTTGGGACACCGCATCGCAGCTTCACAAAGGACCCTTCTGTGTCACACGAGGGAGCATCAGATATGGCTGGGTCCAGGTGCTCCTGGGCTGTTGTGAGCACTCGGCATCCTCAGTCCTTGGGTCCTCTTGCCTCTGGGCCACTTCAGTCAAGTCGGATGGTCTCTGTCACATGCCTTTCCTCAGCCAGGAAGGCAGGGGAGTGGGGTGTGGAGCAAGACCCTGCATTTCCTCTGACCAGCCAGAAGGACTGGGGCCGGGTGTGCGTGAGTTCCAGGCCATGGCCCTGGGCCCACCTGTCCTGGGCAGGCTGCCCTCAGCCGAGGCTCTGCCCACTGTCTCTTCCTGGGCTTCAGCCCCTTAGTTGGCACAGCAGACTTGGGCTTCCCCAGGGTGAGGCGAGATGGTGTCTGCCATGGAAATCCTGGCGAGGGCCGAGCCTGCTGCAGCAGATCTGCCTGAGGAATGGGCAAGCTTTGTCTGCTGTGAGGAGCTGGCGAGCTCCCTGATGAACGTGAGGGTTTCGTAAAGGATCAAGTTTCCCTTCCACGCGGCTGGGAAGCACAGTCACTTGCTCGCTAGAGCAAGTAAGCGAGTCCCGTCAACGTCTGCGCCCCTCCTTCATCTGCAGACCGTGCTCTCTGTTCTCAGTGGAGAGTTAGCCCGAGTTCTCCAAGAAGCAGACACCAGGCAGACAAACTGTGATGGACTGAAGCCCCATGAGGGAGAGAGGGAAGGGGGTGGCCGCAGGGAGTGTGGCCGAGCTGCAGAGCAGCTCCCTGAGGGCCTGTGGCCTCAGAATGGGTCCCGCGACTTGGTGGGGCTCCCCCAGGGGCCCACAGGCTCTCGCTCAACCGGTGGCAGTGCCGCAAAGGCCCAGGCAGGTCTGCTGAAGCACAACATGGTGGCCAGGGACTGTCCCCATGAAGCGGACATTTGCCTTTGCAGCCCTGGAGCCAGATGTGGGCACAGGCATCAGGTGGGGGTAGTAGGTGGCCCTTCACCCACAGGACTGACGTAGCTTGATACGTGCCGCGTGTGTGTGCCGTGTGTGTGTGTGCGCGCACGCACACCCACCTGTGCCTGTGGAGGGGCAACCCTCCAAGGGGCCGTGACGGTGGCAGCATGTGTGTGCTGGCCTGGCTGGTCCGGCCCATGACAGCCAATTGCCTGAACCTGACCAGGGTCCTTCAACCTGCCCAAGACACAGGCTGGGAGGGTTTCTGGTGACCTTCTGTGCCTGGCTTGACCGCGTATTCTCTGTCCTCAGCAACTGGGCAAGGGCTGGACAATATCTGCTCCCCTCACCAAATGTGGAGACCAGAAGACCATCCCCTGCTTGGAGACATGTACCCGGCTACACACAGGCTGACCCCTGCTCCCAGCCTCTGTGTCCAGCATGGGTTGGTCCCTTCCTGGGCCAAACCTGGAGCTCAGTGTTGGAACGCCGTCTCCATCCTAGTCCGAGCGCTGGCCTTGTCCTTAGTCCAATGTAGGGCCAGTGCCCAGGAAGGGGCACTGCTCCATCTCCACCCCAGGCCCCGGCCAGCACAACCTCTGCCTCACGGGCTGGCTCAGAGCAGCGCACACTCAGCAGGCGGCTGGGGTACTGCCAGCCTGCGGCCGGGACTCATCTCTGCCGGCACGCTTTAGAGACAGCTGGACCAACTGTTGGCCGTCACAAGAGGGGGGCTACTCTGGGGGCTCCAAGTACAGGAGCTAGACAGAGACCCACGCCCCCAGCCCAGGCAGGGTGGGCAGGCAAAGGGAGGGAAGGGACCATGGGTGGGGTATTCAGAGCCCTGAGCCACCCTGTGGTTAAGGCCCCTGCAATTAGCCTGTCCTGTCATTGGCCCGGCCACAGCAAGGCCCAGGGGCCTCACCCCCAGCCACACAGGGTGTGCGTGTGTCTTTGGCAGCCCCCACTCTGCCAGGCTGTGCTGGGGCTGCCGGGGGGTTACATAAGGGAGGTAACTGATGCGAGGACGTGCACCCGCACAGAGGCACTGGGAAAACGCCCTCACCCCCCACGCCTCCCTTTCTGTACAATCGTGCGTGTGCAGAAGGTGCTCCTGTGCACCTGTGCGTGATGGACGTGTGCACGGGTGACGGCGTGACCATGTCTGTGTGCCTGTGTGTCTGTGTCCAGCCCCACTGATCCAGGAAGGAGGGAACCCACTGCCGGGACAGATCAGAATTAAAGGGACGCAGGGTCACAAGGACAGAGTGACCCAAAGAAGTAGGTCAACACAGGCCCAGCCCCAGACAGGAACGTGCACGACAAGGACAAGTCTCACTGGTCAGGGACTCCCCTTAGCACGTGTGCACACACGCTGACTCGGGGATGGGCAGGCACGTGGACGCAGAGACACAGCACACACATTCTGAAAGACAGGCCGCTAAACCACAGAGCGGCAGAGATCAAAGCCCGACTTCTCAAACTTCATTCTAAAATACTCAGGCACCTCCACCCAGAAGCCGCAGGCCGCCCAGTGCCTGAGCAAAGGGGACAGTCGGGGCACCAAGCCGACAGGGCAGGGCGTCCACCATGGACGCTGGGGGCAGTCCAGGGGGATTTGGCTGCAGTGGTCCCTAGGGTAGCTCCCCTCAGGAAGATACCCTCCCCCACCCCAGCCAGGAACAGTCCTGGAAGGCACTTTCTGGAGCCAGGCGCTTTTAATTGTGAAACAGGCTGAGCCTGGCAGCTGGGGAGGGAGGAGCTGGCCTGGGGGCAGGGGTGGGGGGTGGGGTTAGGGGACTGGGGGCATCGATGGAGGTGAGGGTAAGGCCCTGGGGTCCCTGTGGAGGATCTTCAGGGTCAGTGTTAGGTGCCCAGGCTGGGGCTGGAGGGTGGGCCTCAGGCCCGTAGGCAAGTCAGGGTTCCAGGCGATTAGGATGGAGCCCCTGGGGTTGGGGTCCCTAGGTCAGGGCGGTGACAGGGCCCAGCCTGTCAGTCATAGTCTGAGTCGTCGAACTTGGTGCTGAAGAAGGCGGCGGAGCCCTGGGCCAGCCGGGACAGGTGCAGGGCGCCGGTCACCACCAGCACCAGCAGCAGTAGAGGCGGCACCAGAGCCCACACCGTGGCCAGGATGTTGTAGCACTTGGCTTTGGAGCCGAGCCGCCGGGCTGCTTCCAGATCTCCAGTCACCTTCTGGTCTCGGGCCTGCGGGCCAACAGCAGGGCCAGCTCTCTACACCTGCCTGGGGCCTGGGTGGGGCCTGCCACCCAGTCCCAGGCAGCCGCTGGGTCCACACCTTGGAGGACCCGAGCTGGACCCAAAATCTAGATGGAGGGGTGTGGCCTGAGAGGATATTGCCCGGGCTCCACCCACTCCCTTCACTGTCCCCAGCTGGGCACATGGGCTTGGCCCGCCCAGGGGGCCTTGGGTCATCAGGGGCTCAGCCTAAAGTGGGGCTGAAAGGAGACCCTGCATCCTCCCACTCCAGCTATGGACCCAGTGGCCCTCCCAGGCCAGCATCAGCCTCCAAGGACCTCCGAGGGTAGGGAGTTCTCAGAGGTGCTGAGAGCGTTTGATGGAAGAGACGCCCTTGGATAAGGCCCCATCGACCCTGGGCTCTTCGGGACAAACTAGACCCCCCATTTCGGTTTTATGAACAGCACCCCAGCCTCAGTGGAGAAGCCCTCAAGAGGGAGGGGCTCCCACCAC
Organism: Lagenorhynchus albirostris; assembly: GCF_949774975.1. Classification (NCBI taxonomy): domain Eukaryota; kingdom Metazoa; phylum Chordata; class Mammalia; order Artiodactyla; family Delphinidae; genus Lagenorhynchus; species Lagenorhynchus albirostris. The sequence goes on from NC_083103.1 coordinate 103,360, forward strand.
CGTCAGGCTGACGGATGGCCCCGTAGATACTCCTGCACCCCAACTTGATAAGCAGCCCCTGTGAGATGCTCTTGGGCCCCCTCGAAGCGCCCCAAGGCCCACCTTGATGGAGTAGGCCAGCGCCAGGAAGCCGAGGCAGCACAGGTTCAGGTAGAGGGTGCTGAACACCGACCAGATCAAGTGGTCTCGAGGTGGGGGTAGCGGCGCCCCCAGCGTGAGGGCCGTGTGGGCGGTGCCGTCGGCCTTGTTGGGCGTCGGGGCCCGGGGGTCCTCGCGGGGGTACGACGTGTCCATGGGTTCCAGCGCCGTCTCCTCGCTCGGACTCCTGCTTCGAGGGTGGGCGCCCCGGCCGCTTATAGTCCCCGCCGCCGCCCGGCTGACCGGCCCGCCGCTAAATTTAACGACAAATGACAGCCCGGGGCTGAGCGGTCGCCCCGCCCGCCCCGCCGCCCGCCGCCCCGCCTGCGCGAGCCCACCTCCCAACCCCCGCAGAGTCCCCCTCCCCCCCAGAAAGCCCCGCTCCCCGCGGAGAAACACTGACCCCGTAGAGGCTGGGGGCCGGTGCGGGGCCACCAGAGCCCCTCCTGTCCGGGTAGTGCAGCCTAGGGAGCCCCCTGCAAGGCTGCTGGTGGGGCCATGCGGTGGCTGCGGTCTGCCCCTCAGAGCCCCCGCCCCCGCCGACGAAAGGAGGCGGACGCGCCAGCTCAGGGCCATGGTGGGTGGGCCGCTGCCTCGGCTTGAGGGCAGGGCTAGGCGGGGCTCCTCAGGACCGGGGCTGCTGAAACCACAGCCCCTCTGTCCCCAGAACTGCCCGCATCCCCTGGTCATCAGTGCCCACCCTGCCGGGTGGAAAAGAACAATGCTCAGGAGAGAACAGCGGGGAAGAGGGAGAGCGGGGGTGGGGGGGGTGGCCTGTTGGGGGACCAGCTGTGACCTGGACTGTTACTGTGCGGGCGCTACAGTGAGCTCTCCAGGGCCTGCTCTGGGGACTGCCCTCCTCCCTCCCAAGCTGTCAGCTGCTTCTCAGGCTCCTTTGCTGGTTGCTTCTCCTGAATCCAGAGCTGGGGGCTGGGAGGGCGGGGCTGAGCTTGTGTCCGCACCCCGGTCTCATCTCCCTCCAGAGGGCCCAGCAGCCTGTTGGCTAAAATGCCACCTATGTGCCCGTCAATCACATTTATGTCAAAGGGCCAGATTGCCGTGCTCCGCGGAGGAGGGCTCCCAGGGTCTCCAGCCTAGCTCCTCAATAGGAAACCTCAGGCTCTCCCAAACCTCTGTCTGAGCTGGGACTCGCATAGCGAAGTACCTGGACTAGCGGCTCACAAATAATAGAAATGTATGTCTCACATTTCTGGAGCCTGAAGGTCTGAGATCAGGGTACCAGCGTCCATGGGTGCTGGTGAGACCCGCTTCCTGGTCGCAGAGGGCCGACTTCTCAGGGCTCCTCACCGGTGGAAGGAGCTGCGAAGCTCTGTGGGGTCCCTTTTATAAGAGCACGGACCCTACCATGAGGGGTCCACCCTCATGACCTAACCACCTCCTAATACCGTCACTTTAGAATTTCAGTGGGGAGGGGAACACAAGTGTTCAGTCCACTGCACCCTCTGCCCGGTCTCTGCGGGCACAGCTGGTGGCCGCTCCACCTGGCCAACTGCTCAGGACAAAAGCATTGGCTTACGCCTGCACCTTCTGCCGCTCACACCGGATCCATTTGGTCCCACCTTCCGGAATGTGCAGAATCTCACCCCCACTGTGACCTCTGAGACCAAGCCACTCTCACCTTCTCCTGGGTTAGCGGGCCCCCCTCCTCGGCGTTCTCACTACTCCAGCCAGAGTGATCCTGTTACAACAGAAAACAAGTTGTGCCCCCTGCGCCCCCCAAGGGCCCCCACCTCACTCCAGATCCAGAGTCACTGCAGTGGCTCACAGGCCCTGCAGGGTTACTCCAGGCCACGCTCCTGGACTCTGAGAAGGACATTGAATAGGGAGGCTCTTTGTGTCCAACCCTGAAGAAGGGAGGAAAAGAACAGGATGGGGTGGCAGTGGAAGCTGAGCTGCAGCAAGGCCCAGCAAAGGCCTGAGCTGAGCCCGCAGGAGCTCTGGAGCTTGGAGGACACTTGAGACGTGTCCAAAGCAGGGCGACATTCTGCTCACCGTCAGCTACCAGCTCTGCTAGGCCCAGTGGGTCACGGTGTGATGTGGCCCCTTCTCCAAGAGACCTAGGCCTTGGTCACCGTGACCGTCTTGGGGCAAGAGTGCTGCACTTGGCCATTTACCATAACACTGGGCAAGAGGGGGCCCAGTGTGGAGCATCCCTCCCTCCTCCTGCGGACCAGAGTCAAGTGGCCCTGCCTGTGACCCAGGCGTGGGAAACAAAGGGGCATCCAGAGATCGTAGGTCAACGGCACCTTTTTGTGTCGCCTGAAGGAAGCTTTGGGAGACAGAACTTCTGAACCCACAAAGCCCAGAGCAGCAGGGCTGGAGAACGTGAAGTCACCAGTGGTCCAGGAAGTGAAGAGGCAGAGCTGCCCGGTCCTGCCCTGGGGCCCTGGGGCCCATGTACTCTACCCACAGCCACACGGCACCTCCTAACGGCCTTTGACCTGAGGGCTAACTGCGGCCAGGAGGGGTGCCCACCCTCTGCTTGGTGCAGTGGGTTGGTAAGGTGTGGGACGTGACTGGCAGACCTGAGCCTGTGTTCCCATCCCTGGGGATGACATATGACGTGGACTCCTGTGCAGGGTCGGTGCTCCGAGTTCCTGAGGGCTACACGCTGCCCCTCTGGGGACAAGGGTCCAATGAAAGTAACTCGCTTGCAGCTCTGCCCCTCACCCCGGTGTTCAGGCCACTCCTGATTGGGCTGGAGTGCAGGACCCATCCTGTGGCCAGCCGTCTCCCTCACACTAAGCTGACCAATGGAGAACCGGGCTGGGAATTCTTCCTTCCCCATCATCTGGTCCCAGAGGGATCCCCCTGCAGCCCCAGGTGTGAGCAGAGAGACAGGCCTTGGGAAGCAGTGGTGGATGACACAGGGTCAGGACAACCTGCTTGTTTGACCTGGAATGTTGCACGTCCAGCCTTGAATGCATTGCTGCTGGACTAAACTGTCAACTGAAAGACAAACACACAATGCAAGAACTGTGAGGTAAGTTTTATTAACGGTGTTACTGAGGACTATAGCCTGGGAAGCAGCCTCTTGGTGCCTCTGAGAAACTGTAACAGGAAGAACAGACCTGGCACCACCTCCCCCAACACCCATTCTTCGGCCCATGTAGTCCATCACTTTCGTCCCCACACGCCAGGAGTTAAACAGTAGAGAAATGTTGTTTGTTCCCAAATAGCCCATTAAGTTCCCTGAAGAACGTTCCCATCCCACGGTCCTGGGTTACTTATGGCCATTACTTGTTGTAGATAAGTTTGCTTTCAGCCTGGAAACCTTACAAATAAGCAGAGATAAGACTGTAAAGTAAAAATAACTGCTAAGGACTTGAGGATTTGCAGGCACCTTGTGATCCAGCCTGCGTGAGCAAGCAGAAGAACGAAGCAATGCTACGCTTCCTTGAAGGCCAGGTGGCTCCGAGAAGTCTGCAATCTGCCTTCACCCTCTAATCTCAGATGGTTCTTTAGGAACCATCTTCTTGGTTTGCTGGCCTCTGATTAAAGTCACTACTTCTTCCCCATCACCTTGTCTCTTGACTCATCAGCCTGTCGTGTGGGAGCAGCGCGAACTTGGACTCTGCACTCGGTAACAGAACTGCTCCGAAGAGGTAGGGGAGAAGCCAGTGCACGTATGGTTTTAGCTAGGAAATGCGTGCAGTGAAGCACACAGCTCGGTAAAAGGTTCCCGAGAGTCACGAGGATCAGACATCTCAGTTAATGATTTTAGTGCTTTTCTATATGAGAAAATGCAAGAAATGGGGTTCATTAAAATTTCTTCTTGGGACTTCCCTGGCAGTCCAGTGGTTAAGACTTCATCTTCCAATGCAGGGGGTGCGGGTTTGATCCCTGGTCGGGGAGCTGAGATCCCACATGCCTCGGGGCCAAAAACCAAAACAGAAGCAATATTATAACAAATTCAATAAGACTTTAAAAATGGTCCACATCAAAAAAAAGTCTTAAAAAAGAAAAATTTCGGGCTTCCTTGGTGGCGCAGTGGTTGGGAGTCCGCCTGCCAATGCAGGGGACGCGGGTTCGTGCCCCGGTCTGGGAGGATCCCGTGTGCCGCGGAGAGGCTGGGCCCGTGAGCCGTGGCCGCTGAGCCTGCGCGTCCGGAGCCTGTGCTCTGCAACGGGAGAGGCCACAACAGTGAGAGACCCGCATACTGCAAAAAAAAAAAAAAAATTTCCTCTTGCGATTACCCTGCCTAAGGGGCCTGGTTTTCCAAAGCACAGACAGCCTTTTCGTCCTGTTCTTCATCCTGAATTGCCCTCAGGGTGAGCTGTCAGTCAGAGACTCCAGTGGCTAATGGCCTGATCCTTGTAGAACTGGATGGTGGGCAACAGTATTTGTTTTACAACTTGCCCCTCTTGGTCATAAATTTAACCAAGGTTTGGGAGGCATGTCATGACCATCCGCCCCATGGTGCCCAGAGGGCTCCATGTGCTATTGCTGGACCAGGCCCTGTCAGAGGTGTCCGTGAAGTCTCTGGACCCCCCGTCACTCTAGTCTGTTACAGTCCAGAAAGTGACTCTCCCATGTTACTTCTTCCCATATCTAGAGTTACATTATTACAATCATTGTAACCTCATATAGAACTATATATTTGGTAGACTATTTCAAGTTGCTTAGTTATTATTTTTGTTGGAAGCTCACTTACACATTGGTCAATACAAGAAACAACAATCTTGTAGAACAGGCAGAAGACAAGTGCTATAGCTAGTAGCATTAATAAAATCGTAAGTAAGAAGTTAGGCCAAGAATTTCCATTAGGTGTGGCTGAGTGTACTCCCAGTCGGCTGACAGTTTGCTCTGAACCAATCGCTATCTTTAGGGGTAACGACATATTGGCATTGTTCATAAGACAGCCCAATTTCCTAGTGTCATCAGGCTGATGACCCTTAGTATGATTTAATTGTTCCCAGCACAAGGGGACCCTTAAACTTAAATGACTGTAACCTGGTAAATCTACCCCATAACTGAGGGAGGGTCCCTCCTAATAAGCAAGTGACTATGGTTTTTGACTGAAATTTAGCTCACTGCTCTGATTGAACTCGAGTAACTTTTAAAGAAAATTCATATTTCTGGCCAGGGTCAGAGCAAGTATGATTAATTAGCCAAGTGAGGGGATCCCACCTAGTAATTCGATAGCGGCCTGAACAGAACTATAATTTTTTTCTTCTAGAATAGATCTCCTAAGGACCATTCAGAGCCAGTCAGAGCCACAGGAGAAATCCACCAAGATAACCAGATGTACTGAATGTAGTTAATTGACCATCAACCCAACAACTGGATTGATTTTAGAACTCTGCATAGGACTGTGCCCATGATAGAAAACATTCGATTCATATGCAGAAGTTCAAGAAGTTAAGAAAACACTATAAATGATCATATGGGTCAGGTCTGGCATCTTGGGCCAGCTGCCTACTTCTGATGTCATCTTCTTCTTGTCCCCGTGTGGGCATGGTTTCTCTTCTGATTGAGCATTGTTTTTTTTTTTGTTGTTGTTGTTTTTACATCTTTATTGGAGTATAATTGCTTTACAATGGTGTGTTAGTTTCTGCTTTATAACAAAGTGAATCAGTTGTACACATACATATGTTCCCATATCTCTTCCCTCTTGCTTCTCCCTCCCTCCCACCCTCCCTATCCCACCCCTCTGGGTGGTCACAAAGCACCGAGCTGATCTCCCTGTGCTATGCGGCTGCTTCCCACTAGCTATCGGTTTTACGTTTGGTAGTGTATATATGTCCATGCCACTCTCTCACTTCATCCCAGCTTACCCTTCCCCTCCCCGTATCCTCAAGTCCCTTCTCTAGTAGGTCTGTGTCTTTATTCCTGTCTTACTCCTAGGTTCTTCATGATTATTTTTTTCTTAAATTCCATTATGTGTGTTAGCATACGGTATTTGTCTTTCTCTTTCTGACTTACTTCACTCTGTATGACAGACTCTAGGTGAGTATCGTTTTAAGGTGAGTTTGAGATCAGCAGTCCTCTATAGACCAGTCAGTCGGGTGCAAGGGCCCTTTGTAAATGGGAAATATGAATCCAAGAACTAATTCCCTTCAGTCTTGCTGTGTGTGAGCTAGTTAAGAGCACCCAATGAGGGTCCTTCTATCTGGGTTGGAGAGAATCCTTTAAATGATGTCTTTTCCAGTGTGTATAATCTCCTGGTTGCAGGTTATGGGGCATCTGATGTTCATCCAAAGAGAGATTATTGTGATAAGCTTCAGAAACAAGCTTAGAGTGTCCTTTTAACAATTTAATTAAACCTTATGGTAATGCAACACAGTAACAAGGAGCCATCTAGGCAGTGAGTCTCAGGCAGTAAATACAAAACCTCAAAGACAACTAACAACACTAGAACTTAATATCCACTGAAACAAAATTTTTTTCTCTCTAAAATTACCCTCGTTTCTACAAAATATAGCCAAAGTAAGACTAATTCGCTTACAAAATAAGCCTGGTTTCAATAAACATGACCTGATTATTTACATAAGTGTAATTGATGCTATAGGCTCTTCTAAATTGGCCTTGCTGGAACTTTTTTTTATTTTTTATATTTTTGGCTGCCTTGGGTCTTCATTGCTGTGCGCAGGCTTTCTCTAGCTGTGGCGAGCAGGGGCTACTGTTCGTTGCGGTGCATGGGCTTCTCATTGCGGTGGCTTCTCTTGTTGCAGAGAACAGGTTCTAGGCGCGCGGGCTTCCGTAGTGTGGCACGCGGGCTCAGTAGTTGTGGCCCACGGGCTTAGTTGCTCTGCAGCATGTGGAATCTTCCCAGACCAAGGATCGAACCCGTGTCCCCTGCACTGGCAGGCGGATTCTTAACCACCGCGCCAGCAGGGACGTCCCTGCTGGAACTTTTGATAAGGAATCTCAGACTGAACTTTAAAAGTCCTCTCAAGGCCATGAAAATCACACCAAACAGTTACCATCAGCTTCTGCCTGTAATACCTGTAGATTGGGGTAGACTCTTCTCTTCTCAAGGTCCCCCAAGATATCTTGAAATTCCTGCACCTGCCAGGAGGTGGCCTTCCTTATTCACCTGATAAGGCTGCTAGGAACCCCGTAAACAAGGTACCAGGCTGTTTGTCCAAGGGACTTCAGGCTCCATGAAGTTCACCTTAGTCCTTTAAAGCTGTGTGGTCATATCTGATTCTGATTGCATATTGTCCAATATGACATTTCAAAGCCAGGTTAATACAACCAGTGTTCCCAATTGTGTCTTGTTATAAGGAGAACATATTCTTTCTGAACTTATCCAAATAACTATATTGCCATGAAAATAAGAATACTCACTAGAAGTTTCCAAACTCTGGAGGGATCAGGTAGAGAGAAAAGATAAATGATTCAGTTCTGCTTACAAAGGTATAATTTACCAAATCGCCATAAGTCATAGCAACCTTCAGGAGAAGGGTTTCCTTAGATCTGGAAAACAAAGATGAAAAACCAGTAATATTTCAGACAGAAAGTCATAAAAGTTATCATTCAGCCTATGTACTAATTCCGCTTGATCTTGACCTTCTGTTAACAGCTTTATGAAGCCATCAGGTTTTTCATTAGAATTCTGTCATTTCTTGCCCAGTTCAGTGGTATGACCTGAAAGTTATCGGAAATTTTTTACCTTCAGATTTTGTCCTATGCTTTCCCCTTTTCTCTCTCTCTTTAGAAGAAAATTACTTTCTTTTCCCTTAACAAAATGCATTTCCATTACTTACACTTTCTTTTTCCTTGCATACAAAGATGTTTTCCTCATTAATTTTTAGTAGTTTAATTACATTTTTAATTAGAATCCCTAACCTTTAAAAACCTTAATTTCTAGTGAGAACTAAGAAGTAAGCAATTATGAACTTTTACCTTAGCACTCTGTAAATTGGCAAATTTATAAATATTATTTATAATTTCAAAAAATGTGTGCTTTCTTATAGAATATGCCTCAGTATGGCGCCAAACATATCTACTAATATCTTTAATTTTTCTGTAAAAGGAAGCCTATGTTTTGTAATTAATGTTTCAGTATTTTATCTTATTTGGAAATAATACAGACATTCAATAAATTTTCATCATGTAACTTTATTTAGGAAAACTCTCAAGTTTCAAGTTATCAAAAATCTGGTAAGTAGACATATCATAAAACCTAATTATTCTTAAAAGGTTTATCTGAAAGCTCTTACCCCATTTATATCTCTTTAATTCACTTGTTCCCAACAATTATGTTTAGATGACCCATGAAAACTTCATGAGACATCAGAACAAGTCAGCCATCATCTGAAGCTATTTTTCTTGCTGACAAATTTTGTAACAGATGTAACATAAACTTATCTGACTTTTAGTAAATCTAGGTACAATAAAAGTAGTATACTTAGTGTTGATGACTCTAAAGACATGTCTGTATTAATTAAATGAAACAGACAAAACTTAATACTGAATATTAATTTAATACTGGATATTTCCCTGATCACTTAACATGAGATGCATTTGGGTTAGTTTCTATTATATTTCTGAGAATTTATGTAAGCACTTAACTTCTTTTAAGTCAATTAAATAGAGCTCATTTACAAATTAAATTTGAAAATACCACCTGGAGGTAGAAACATTTATAATGTACATACATTCAGATAGACAGAGATCTCATCATTTTCATTTTAAAACAGTCATGAATCAGGTATTAAAATATAAAACTCACTAGTTTATAAATAACAGTTGAAATAGACTAAGTCTACTTGCTTGAGTTTTTAAAAAGGCTTCTTCCCTTCCCCCTTTTTTCCGTTAGTATCAGGACCTGGAGATGGCCCGGATATGTGTTCCCTGACCTGGTAGAACATTTATATCTCAAAGGCACAGGGAGAGAAATGCAAGCTTCTTCTAGAAGGACTTTTGTTCCCTTAGGGTCAGACTTCTGAAAAGATATTTTATCAAGCCAGCTTTCTCTAACTGCTTACGCGAAGAACAGTTTTGGAATGCTGAAAGAGCTCCATCTTGGCCATTGCAGGGAGAGATTTTTGTTTCCCATTTCATGGTCAGCTGAGATAAAATTGCTGTTAAAAGCTCTGTGTGGGTTGGCGTGCTATCTGTGAGCTTAACTCCTTCAGGTGTTACCACTGAGCCGTTTAGCTCTCTCACGTGTCTTGGTGTCTCTCTCTTGTAGTCTAAAACCTGAGCACCAGATGGCCAATCCTTTTGTGTGCTCTTCAGACGAGTGAGTTGTTTTTGTTTTTTTGCTTAATGAGAGGCTGTCCCTTTGGGACCGCTGCATGGTATGAAGATCCCACTCCACCACTCCTATAACTTTCTCAATTGCCTGAGAAAACAAAGCCATAGCTGGCTGGGAGAAGCTGGGTCCCTTATCTTTGGAGCTGAAAGCTCTCATGTGATATCGTCACTTTCATTCAGACAAACTTTGTTAAAGTAGCCAATTCAAGGAGAGACACAAGGCCAGCCTCCTACCTAGTCACCCAGAGTCTAAACCTTTTCAGGGTCTTTCAACTGGGGAATCCAGGTACCCCTTCTTCACCTTAAGTTCAAAGAAAGAGCTACTCCTTATAACGAGGAGTTTAATAACCACCAGATATTGTAAAACTCAGGATTGCCAACCAGGATGGGAGACCTGGGACTCAGGAGAAACCTATCCATTCCTCTGACTCACCAAGGAGGTGGATGGGCACAAGGGGCCCTTGCTAGTACCAAGGCTGCCTATCCTCTTGGAGTTCAGGCAAGGAGAGACGTCTGCTCTGGGTCCCTTCGTGGTCACCCAAACTGTCGACTGAAAGAAAAATGTACAACGAAAGAGCTATGAGTTGAGTTTTATTCAGGGACCTTACTGAGGACTATAGACTGGGAAACAGCCTCTCAGTAGCTCTGAGAAACTACGAGGTAGGGGAGAAGCCAGCGTCACATGGTTTTGGCAAGAAAATGCAGTGAAGCACACATCTCAGTAAAATTTCCTGCTAGTTACGAGGATCAGATATCTCAGTTAATGCTTTTAGGGCTTTTCCATGTATGGGAATGACAGGGACAGAGTAGGATAGTTACACAGGTAGTCGTAGAAGTCCCACTAGGGAATTATAGACAGGGAAACCTAGGGAACGTTGGGAGACCACTGTAGGTTAATGATCACTCAAGAAAGCTATCGGAACTTAATGGAAAGAAGCAGTCTTGCTTAACTATAAAGCCATAAATAAAAGTATGAGATATGCCCCAGGTCATTAAGTGAAAGAATGAGGCCTGCATTCTGCTGGTGGAGTTCGGCAAGATAATGATCCTCAGGACCAAGGACAGGAACTTAAGGGAAAGATGACGTTCCAAAGTAGGAGACCTTCATTATAGGGAAACCTGAGATGATGCAACATATTTCAGTATATGTTACCACCCTTCTGCTGATTTGAATGAGCGCTATGACAGTCGTAGTTTGACCTCATAAGGTCAAACACTCTCCTGCCTGATACGAAGGAAGAGCTAGTGACGTCTACTCAAAGAATGAGGAAGAAGGCGGTCTTCCCCCCTCCCCGCTTCCCTTTGGTTATAAAAATGTAGCCTGCTTAATTCTTGGGGCAGAACCCCCTCGCCTGCCCGCCTGTATCCCTCACGAGGGTCCTGTATTAATAAGTCCATCACTTTGCCTCTCACTGAATTCCTTCTGTGCTGAGCCTCAGTAAGTCCAGACACCAGGTGAGTGATTCTAATTGAGAGACCGTGGGCTCAAGTCCCAATCTGAGGTGCACAGTTTCAGAAAGATACAAGAAATTGGGTTCATTAAAATTTTTTCCAGAGATTTTTCTACATCCAAGGAGCATTCTCCTGACCTTTGTCCCGAACTCCTTTCAGGACGCCCTGTTGGTCCGCAAGTGCCGTGGCTGACAACCTGAACCGTGTAGCGTTGAGTGGTGGACATTCTTTGCTTCACAAACAAAGCTCTGTTTTGGTGGGTCTGACACAACCCTCCTACGGCTGGCAGATCTGCCACGAGGTGGCCGGGTGGCCATGTCCAACTTTAGAGACAGGACAGGAAAGACCGCCTTCCCCAGACCTCTGCCCACACACCCTAGCCCCGGGCCCGGTTGACGTACGTCTGGCACAGCAGCTGCACTTGGACTCCCACGGCTTAGCCTGCCGCGGCCCCGAGTCTCCACCAGCTCCATCTGGGTCTGGGGCCAGACAGGTGAACGAAATGGAGATTTGGTGGGGGTGACACCCCTGCACCCTTTAGGCTTTGAGATGGCTTAATTTCTGCTTCACTCCCAGTCTGGGATACAGTAAGTTCCTTACATACGAACGAGTTCTGTTCCAAGAGTGTGTTCATAAGTCCAATTTTTTCTAAGTCCAGCAAAGTTAGCCTAGGTACCCAACTAACACAATCAGCAATATAGTACTGTACTGTAATAGGTTTATAATACTTTTCACACAAATAACATATAAAAAACAAACACAAAAAATAAAAGATTTTTTTAAAGACTTTAAAAGATTTTTAAACTTACAGTGCAGTCCCTTGAAAAGTACAGTAGTGCAGCACAACAGCTGGCATGCAGGGGCTGGCATCGAGGGAACAGGCAGGAAGAGTTACTGACTGGAGGAGGGAGAGGTGGTGGGAGACGGTAGAGCTGAAGGGTCGTCAGCAACAGGAGACGGAGGGCGAGCTGCACTTTCACTCACGCCTGACGCTGATGGCACAGGCTCTGGTTCCTTGCTGGGTTCAACTCTATCTACCATCTTGAAAAAATGATCCAGTGATGTCTGGGTAGTAGCTCTTTTTTTCTTATCATAGGTGACATGGTAGCACTGGATTACATTCTGAACGGCTGCTGAAACCTTCATGTACTGTTCTATATTCAGGTCCTGTGCCTCAAAAACTAACAGTGCCTCCTCAAATACAGAAAATCCCCTTGCCATTTCCTGCGCTGTGAATCTCTTCCGTTCTTCAGTTACTTCTTCCTCTTCTTGTCTCTCTTAGTCCTTTCTCTGGGCCTCCAATTCCATCAGGTCTTTGTTAGTCAGCTCCTCGTGATGCACAGCAACAGTACCGTGTGGTACAGTACACAAAAGCACCACCACTTGGAGAGGATGCACGCACATGACAATGTACGCCAGACACGTGACCTAACTTACGTGACTGGATATGCGAACACACCTTCGCATCATTTTAAGTTCGCAACTTGAAGATTCTTATGTAGGTGACTTAGTTATTGGTTTTGATTTTCCTCCCTGCTGGGGTGGGCACTGGGAAGCAATTCCAGTGTCCCCACCAGCCAGCCCCATGACCATGGCTCCTACCCAGAAGCCACTGACCCCATGTGAGGATGTGCCGAGCACCACTTGCTTCCATTCCCATTCCACCCCAAGGGTGGGAAATGCCCGGACGGGGTCAGGCCCCACTCAGCGTTTGATTAGGGCCTGGAGCCCCCTGATTCCTTAGCCCCACGTGCCCTGCGTGAAAGGGCAGCCAAGTGATACTTTGCCTGTTGAGTTATTGTGATTTATATTAAGAAATATGTATTCGAAAAGAAAAAAAAGAAAAAAGAAAAAGAAATATGTATTCGACCTTCTTCCTGTTTCTTGCAAAGAACTCCTAAAACTCTTACAATTTCCTAAGTGATGAGAGTGACAAAGGTATCCTCGAGTGTAATGAGGTGACTTTTGGACCCCACCTGAGGATGAGCGCTTCTCAGGGGAACCAACCATGTGTTTAGACTGTTGGAATTCTCAGTCCCAGTCCCCAGGCCTCCAGGGAGAGGAGAGGGGCTGGAGGTTGGGTCAATCGCTAACAATCTATGATTTACTCAATATGCCTGTGTAATGAAGTCTCCAAAAGCCCCAGAAGGACAGCGTTCCAAGCACTTCCAGGGTGGTGAGCACATGGAGATGCCTGCAGAGGGCAGGGCAGCTCTGTGCCCCGTCCCCCATAACTGCCCTGTGTGTCTCTTCCCTCTGGCTGTTCCTGAGTCATATTCTTTATAATAAATAAGTAAAATGTTCCTCTGAGTTCTGCGAGCTTCTGTGGCAAATTAGTTGAACCCAAGGAGGGCCTCGTGGGCCCCTCTGGTTTACAGCCGGGGTCAGAAGCCCAGGTGATATCCTGGTGTCTGAAGTGGCCGGGGGGCTGTCCTGTGGAGCTGAGACCCTAGCCTGTGGGATCTGGAGCTGTGTCTGGGCAAACAGTGTCAGAATTCAATTGAACTGAGTAGAATTCTCAGACACCTTGCAGGAAGCCCCCTCCCCCTCCACACACGCACACATTGAAATTGGGTCCAGGAACCTATTAAATACCAAAAAATTCAACGGTGAAAATTTGAAGATCTAATTGGCTTTACTGAATGACTCACGAATGGGGCAGCATCCCATCCAACGAGTGGAAAGGAGCTCCAGTGGGCTTGCCAACTACAAATCGGCACTCGCCGTCTGCCTCTACGAGGATTAAATCATGAGCCACTGAAGCTGCTGACTTCCATTCAACACCCCCGGAAAGGAGTTCAGGGTGGAGACCAGGAATGAGGCCCTCTGTGCTCTGGGAAAAACTGGCAGGACAGGTCTTCAGATAGTTAGATACTTTCAGGAGATTTTAGGAGCCCTATTCTTGCATCTCCTCGTATCTAGAAAAGCGCTAAAATCCTTCAAGGTGACGTCTGTTCCTCGTGACCAGCGACAAGCCTCTGCCAGAATGCGGGCTTGACTGCACGCCGCCCCCCCCACCAGCCCTTCACTAAAATCGCATATAACGCTGACCTTCCCCGCTGCCTCTTTGGAGCAGTTTCTCAGAGCTGTCTGGGATGCTGTCTCCCGGGCTGCAGTCCTCATTTTGCCCCAAATAAAACTTCACTTGCGGGCTTCCCTGGTGGCGCAGTGGTTGAGAGTCCGCCTGCTGATGCAGGGGACACGGGTTCGTGCCCCAGTCTGGGAAGATCCCACGTGCCGCGGAGTGGCTGGGCCCGTGAGCCATGGCTGCTGAGCCTGCGCGTCCGGAGCCTGTGCTCCGCAACGGGAGAGGCCACAACAGTGAGAGGCCTGCGTACCACAAAAAAAAAAAAAAAAAAAAAAAAAAAAAACTTGACTGGCAACTCTTCACAGTGTGCATTTTTTTCCATCGACAGGCTACAAAAATGGAAAAGATTTTAAAGGCAAGACAAGGAAGTCATAAACAAAAAAAAGTCTTAGATAATTTAGATTTCAGGCTTAAATAATTCACCTATGGGGGGAGGGAAAGGATCTTATTGGGGTTTCCTCCTAATACTGACCAGGAAATTCCAGGTTGACTGGCTAAAGGTTACTCTCCCGGGGAAGGTTGAAACTGCAGTTAGGTTGGGTGTTAAGTCTTGGTTGGCTGGTGTGGGGCTTAGCACATATGACTCCATTTGGGGCCTGTTGTTTCTTTTTAACAGTCCCCCCTTTTGCTCAGACTCTCAGCTTAGCTGGGAGATGTCATCAACATTTAAGGCATTAGCACTACCCCCAGCCACCGCTCTGAAGATCCTTCCTGTGATGTTCACAGGTCACAACTTCAGATTCCAAATTTTTAAGAAACAGGTGAACTTTGAACTGTGTCTGGAGGCACATTTCTGGTTTTCCAAAGATTTGTAAGATAAGGACACTTGTTTTTAATTCCTCAAAGAACTGGGTTGCAACTTAAATGACACCATAGGTTGATCCACTCATAAATCCTTTTACAAGGGCTTCCCTGGTGGCGCAGCGGTTGGGAGTCCGCCTGCCGATGCAGGGGACACAGGTTCGTGCCCCGGTCCGGGAGGATCCCACATGCTGCAGAGCGGCTGGGCCCGTGAGCCATGGCCGCTGAGCCTGCGCGTCCGGAGCCTGTGCTCCGCAACGGGAGAGGCCACAGCAGTGAGAGGCCCGCGTACCGCAAAAAAAAAAAAAAAAAAAATCCTTTCCCAAGAGCTTTAGGAGGTTTTTTCCCTTCCTCTTGGTAGATTTAGCTTGGGGGAGGAGGCCTAAAAAATTTCTATCAGGCTTTGAACATCAGCTTCCAATATAGCCAAATTTCTGATCCTAGTGTGAAGTTAAATTCACATTTTATGGCAAGACAAGAAAATCTTAAACATAAAAAATTTTCTCTGCCCTTTGGCCGCCTCTCTCCCTGCGCTGCGCATTGTGTATCGACATTACGCATCAACCAACCTCCCCCAGCGGCAGAAATATTGGTTCAACCATAAAGAGCAATATTCACCCGTCAGCAAGGCAGCTCCTTAAAGATAACACCACTTCCTGACCTGGTAAGGGGCCACGCTGTCGCTTAGCTCTGGATCGTGTAACTGTCGATAACGCGTCATTTAACGTACAGCGCTCTTGTCTCAAAAACCTTATGTAACTGTGCCTGGACTTCTAATGGGCAGAACAGTTCTCTGTACTTTCTGAGATGTTCTTCCCAGGATATAAGCCTCAAATTTGGCTCAAATAAGACTTTCCATTTCTTTCTTAGTTTGATTAATTTTTCATCGGCACTAGAGTATCCTTTTAAATATCTTGTCAGGTCTCAGCCAGGACAAACAGTAAATATTCCTGGCAATATCAAACAACTCCGTGGACCCAAGAGGCATCCTCAGAGAAGGTGTACAGGTTACCACCTCCCCAAGATCCAGAGTCACCCTCAAAGACAGCCAGAAACAGAGCTGACAACATGCATGTCCCAGGCAGGCAGAAAGCCAAACCCCCCTCCTAGGACACAGAATGAGACGAGCAAGAAGACAACGGCAGTCCTTGGGGGAGAAAGGACCCATAATCTGTAGGTCTGGTTTGGAAACGAAGGAACACCATGACATTTTGTTTTCCTCTCTCGACCGGGCAATAAAGACAAAGACATAGGAGAGCTGACTCTGCTAAGAACCCTCACCTTTCTCTGGCTTCTGTCAGCTTTCCCAGGATCCCCTGTGCAGGCTCCAGTTTTGCATTAATTTTAATTTTAGTTTCCTTGGCTGTTTAAGGGAATAGTGTAGCAGTTTACCCGAGACCCGTCAGAGTCCCATCAGTTCTGGGAGGGGCCCAGATGGGGCCTCCTTTGGGGATAGATAGGAGGGCATTCGAGTTGATGTTGAAAAATCCCCTTTGAGGACAATCTCTTTTCCATTGCCACAGTTGACTACAACTGACACATCATTCCCTGGGCCCCTAGGTGTCTGGTCTTGGAGCTGTAGTAGCTGTAATGTTAATGCTTTGGTGGACTTTTGATTATGACCTGTGTCTTTAAATTTTCATTAGCTTTTTGCAAACAATTTTTTAAGGAAGGTATTTTGGAATTTTGAAGGCTTTTGGAAGCTTCCACATATCAATAAAAACAGGTATCCCATTTGCTCTGTTTGATTTGGGAAACTTTGCTTTCAAGTACACCTCTTAAATGATTTTATCTAATTGGAATAGTCCTTATAAACGCCCATTGTGACTCTAGGTTGTTTTAGTAAGACTTTTCCCATTTTTGTGATATCTACAGCTTCTGGGACAACAGTTCTTAGATATACAGTAAACGGTTGTGCCGGCAGGTGGCAAGTCCCTTTCTTCTAGCTAAGCCTTGGGTTCTCTCTGAGCCAAACTAAAACCTCAAACGGATGTTTCTCTGGGATGCAGATTGTGTGTGGTTCATGGTGCATCTCGCTGCTCGGAAATTTTCTTGACGTTGGTGGGTGACCTGGAGTCAATATAACCCGTTCCACGATCAACTGATCCTAACATGGGAGTCCTTGGGTTAGGAGACAAGTGGTCTAACAGCTCTTAAATGCTCCACCTGCACTACCAATTTTTGCACCTTTTTTTTTAACTTGCAAATTTCACATTCGCTTTTAGCCTTTGCTTAAGATTTTACTCGCCCGAGGACCTGCACTGGACCCAGTCCAGCTTAAATTGGACCTAGTTCATTTCGAAACCCCGTTCAGTTTTTAAATCAGACCCAGTCTGACTCCAGCTGGTAAACACCAACAGTTCCTACTGTGGAGTCTGAGGACTCGTGGAGGATTGTACCAGCAGAACTCCACACATGAGGACCGCAGCCTGGGGGCTCCACGTGGATGGGAAACTGCACTGCCACTTACAGTTCCCAAGTAGATGTAGACGCAGATTCAAGGGAACTGTGGAACCTGTGGCTTGGGGGATCACTCCCAGTGAGAGTTCACAGCGAGGCTGCAGGGGCACACACGGGGATGGGGGGGAGCTATGTCTCCACCACCCCAAGAAGTTCTCCTTCCCAGCCTCATTAGAGAAGTTACATCCTTCACACTTCGGATTCAGACCTCGAGTCTGGTCCAGAAAAGAAAAAGGTACTGAAAGGGCACTGACCACTGGTGGGGTGAGTGGCCAGCAAAGGGGACAGAGCAGAGGGAGGGTGAGCCCTGGGGCCTCCCGGAGAGGCTGAGAGTCCGTGAGGAAGCAGATCGAGGCCCAAGGAGGGGACGGGGGCCCACCGGGCACTGTCCTGCTTGGGCTCCGGGGAACGGGCAGGGGTGGGTCCCCATGTGGGTGAACGGGCCCTGGGGGACGAGCAGGGGAGGGCCTGAGTCACAGCACCTGGCTGTCACCTGGCCCAGCTCCAGGACCCCTCACCGTCTCTACTCCCCCAGTCTAGGGACCGGAAGATGGTGGGCGATGTCACTGGGGCCCAGAGCTATGCCTCCACCGCCAAGTGCCTGAGCATCAGTGCCTTGGCCCTGGGCATCTTTCTGATCGTTGGATTGGTGTTTGCTTACCTGAAAGCCTACCAGATGGCTTTACAGATGGCGAATAATAGAGGCTACTAGCCGCTGGACATGGAGGCAACCCAGTTCCTCCACCGTCCACAGCCGGCCCTGCACCTGGGGCTGTGGACCTGCCCCCTCCCCCCACCCCTTTATACAGCAATTTATGGAGACAGAGCTGTCGACAGCTGAATTCAATAAAGTGCACTCATCTGTGAAGGTGCTGTGATGTCCCCTGCGAGGGGACACTGCTGTGAGTCCCCGGTTGCCTCGGGGAAGCACAGAGCGCTCAGCTGTGGGCTGACAGCAGAAGCCCAGAGCAGAGCTGGTGACCCCGCCCCGGTTGGCAGAAACCCCCAGAGGAAAGACCACTCCCTCCCACGCAAACGTGGCTGCCCTGCTGGGTGGAAGTGTCTCACAGACACTGGGGACCCTGGGGCATTGGGTGTGAGCCTGGGCTGTACACGGGGAGGTGGGGACCCGCCTCAGCCCAATACAGGGAGGGGCACCCCAGGCAGGTATTCCTGTCTCTGAGCCCCAGAGGGAGTGGGCGCAGGGGACGCACCCTACCGGCTGGCCCACCACGCCCTGCACAGTATCCCAGGTGCGCTGTGCATCACCCGGGAGAGGCTGGAGGAGTCCAGGCGGCCACAGGCTGGTGCTGGGGCAGTGACCCTTCTCCACAGGCCCCTTGGGGATCCAGGCTCTTCTGGGCTCCCTCACGGGGCTGAGGTCCAGTCCTGTCCGGCTCATTGAATTCAGCACTCTTCACAGTGGATTTCCTTCCGTCCTGGCACCTAGGACTCTAGACCCCAAACCCTCACAAGGCCCTACCTCGGGGGCTATGTAGGTTGGGGTCCTCCCTGGAAGACGGTGACTCAGACGAGGTTGCCCGCTCTCTCTTGGGTCCCACATGTGAGCTCGGGAGGCTCGGCCCCAGGGAAGCTGGTTCCCGGAGGAGGGGAGGCTGGAGGACCTGCCTCTCTGAGTCCAGGAAGGACACTCTCCCAGGCAGGGGGTGGGGGGACAGACGTATGACCCCAAACCCCCAAACCCCCGACCCCGGCTGGCTGACTAGGCACGTCCCACACCCCCCTGTCGGGTGGACAGCAGTCGCGAAGGGTGGGTGGCACTGACTGTAACCCCGTCAATCTTCACGGATTTGGGGTAAGGATCCTGCTAGGTGGCAGGCCAGCTTTGCCTGGAGTCTGGCCTGGAGGAAGTCTGCCCTTAGGATTCCTGAAGATGCCCCGCCCAGGTCTGGTCCCGAGGGAGTGAGGGCAGAGCAGGACAGACGCGCTCGGGGTGGGGGTGGGGGGGACGAACATCTCTCCTGGCCTCGCCCCTGGCTCCCTTCCTGAGCGCTGCTGGTCCGGGAAGCTTCCACCTGCCCAGCCCACCCAGCAGGGGTCTGAGTCGCTGGGCAGCGTCCCCTGCCAGACTCCAGGGCTTTACTGGCTGCGGGCCCCTCCTCACCTTGGCGTCAGTCCTTCCCAATCCAGAGGGGCAGGTCTGCCAGCCTCCCCTCCTCCCGGACTTCCTTGGGGCTGTCCCCTCCCTGCTCACGTGTGACAGACCCCCGGTGAGAGGGGCTCCCTCATGGCCACCCTGAGACCCCAGTCCCTTGGCCATCTCCTGGAGTCGGGACTGCAGCTGGGGACAGATAAAGGGGCGTGGGTGCGGGTCGGGAGGGGATCCACAGCTGGGGTCGGGTGTCAGGGTACGAAGGGGAGGCTAGGGCCACCCCACCTCACACCGCACCTGCCCAGCTGGTTGTGGGCAGGGTCTTCCCTGGGGCACCCCAAGTGCCCACACATCTAGAGGCCTGACAGAACCAGGGATGGGGGCTGATTTCCGGGGCAGGGCAGGGGTTTCTCCTCCTCCTGGGGGCTGTCTCTGCAGCGGTGGCCCGCGCACTCTTGTAGCCTTCCTGAGCTGACGGGGTCCTTGGGGCCATGGACCAGGAACAGCAAAGTGGAGACACATGTCAAAGGGTCTGCAAGGGAGCAGGGGAGCCACTGCGGACCTGGAATTTGCACACGTCCTGGCCGTCCTGGGACCACTTGGAACCTGTTGTCTTTACTCCCTGGAAGCCTCAGTTTAGCAGCCAATCAGCTGCTGACATGTGACCCACTGCCTGCTGGCACCGATCCCGCTTCATAAACAAGCCCTGGAACTTCTCTGGAATGTCTTTGTTGTGTTTAGAAGCCCCAGCGTTTGTCCTTTCCTCGCAGCACGTTTGACTTGCTACTTGAATCTGTACTTCTCCGATTGCAAATCCTAAAACTCCAAATAAA
The DNA here is from genome assembly GCF_949774975.1 of Lagenorhynchus albirostris. Classification (NCBI taxonomy): domain Eukaryota; kingdom Metazoa; phylum Chordata; class Mammalia; order Artiodactyla; family Delphinidae; genus Lagenorhynchus; species Lagenorhynchus albirostris. The sequence goes on from NC_083103.1 coordinate 123,473, forward strand.
CTCTTTTCTTATTTGCGGGCTTCGTTTGTTTTGTTTTGTATTTTGTCAACAGGGTCAAGGGTGTTCTGGACCCGGCATGACCCTTCCCCAGAGGAAGGCACCACCCCAAACCCCTGTCCAATTGCTGCTGCCCCAGCTCAAGGCCAAAAACAGGCAAAGCCTTAGGACTTGGCAGATCCCACTCAGAGCAGCAGAGCAGATGGGACGGGGGGGGGGGGGGGGGGGGGGGGGAGGGGCTCAGTCTCAGGGGCAGGCTGGGACTCTCAACAGGGCCCCCTCCCCAGGTCAAAACACAGCACCCGGGCTTCCCTGGTGGCGCAGTGGTTGAGAGTCCGCCTGCCGATGCAGGGGACACGGGTTCGTGCCCCGGTCCGGGAAGATCCCACGTGCCGCGGAGCAGCTGGGCCCGTGAGCCATGGCCGCTGAGCCTGCGTGTCCGGAGCCTGTGCTCCACAATAGGAGAGGCCACAACAGTGAGAGGCCCAAGTACCGCAAAAACAAAACAAAACAAAACAAAAACACACAACACCCTCACATACAAATGCTTTATTTCATTCAGCTGTGGACAGATGCGTGTGTAAACTGCAGTGAAAAGGGGTGACTGCCTCGGGCTGCCGGCAGCTACTAGTTGCCTCCATAATCCTGCATGAGCTGGGAAACCGCTTGAAAAATCATCACGGAGCCAGTGGCGAAAACAACGATGAAGACGGTGATGAGAAGGATGCCTAGGACCAGGGCGCAGATGTTCAGGCACTTGGCGGTGGAGGCATAGCTCTGGGCCCCAGTGACATCGCCCACCATCTTCCGGTCCCTAGACTGGGGGAGAAGAGACGGTGAGGGGTCCTGGAGCTGGGCCAGGTGACAGCCAGGTGCTGTGACTCAGGCCCTCCCCTGCTCGTCCCCCAGGGCCCGTTCACCCACATGGGGACCCACCCCTGCCCGTTCCCCGGAGCCCAAGCAGGACAGTGCCCGGTGGGCCCCCGTCCCCTCCTTGGGCCTCGATCTGCTTCCTCACGGACTCTCAGCCTCTCCGGGAGGCCCCAGGGCTCACCCTCCCTCTGCTCTGTCCCCTTTGCTGGCCACTCACCCCACCAGTGGTCAGTGCCCTTTCAGTACCTTTTTCTTTTCTGGACCAGACTCGAGGTCTGAATCCGAAGTGTGAAGGATGTAACTTCTCTAATGAGGCTGGGAAGGAGAACTTCCTGGGATGGTGGAGACATAGCCCCCCATCCCCGTGTGTGCCCCTGCAGCCTCGCTGTGAACTCTCACTGGGAGTGATCCCCCAAGCCACACACACACAGAACAATACACACAAGGGCTCTCCACACCCCACATGCCAGCCAGGCAGGGGGGGGCCTCTCCAGGCTCACACACACTTCCTTGGAGAACCCCCCAGGCGCCCACCCACCTTCACGGAGTAGGCGAATGCCACGAAGCCCAGGCAGCACCAGTTCATGAAGATCGTGTTGAACAGGGACCAGACGATGTGGTCGGGCACCGAGGTCTCGCTGCGGATGTTGATCACCGTGGTCGTCACGGGGGCCTGGCTCTGGGGAGCCCCCAGCATGGCCACCTCGTGCTCCTCCTTGAGCATATCATAGTTCGGGGGGATCCTGCTGTGGGCACCATTGAAGAACGGTTGGGATGTGTGGTTCATGGTGGACATGAGGCAGCTGTGATCCAGGTGACTGGACAATCTCAGGGGTCCTCCCTTTCCCCAGTAGTTTCGATTTCACTTAAGTTTCCTTTTCCTGGAAGTTGGGGAATTGGGGATGGGCTGGTCCTAGGAGGCGGGATGAGAACCTCCGAGTGTCAGGTTACACCAGCGTGAGTGGGGGGAAGGCTGAGGGCTTGGAGGGAGCTTCCCGTCCCAGAGGCTGGAAGGGGCAGAAGACTTTCCTTCTACCTTCCCAGGTTCTTGGTTGAGACCCCACTGTAATAAAAAGACAGTTTAACAGAAGAAAAACAAATAAAAGTTTAATAACATGTATACCTCCTGTATACATGGGAGAGACCCAGGAAAACTGAGTGACTCCCCGAAATGCTAAAGCCACCACCTTAAATGCCACCTCCAGCTAAAGACAGAAGGTGTTGCGGGGTGGGGAAGAGAGGCCCCTCTGGGAGGTGACAAGGAAAAGCACATAAACAATGGTAAGGTTTCCTGCGGAGCTTCTCCATCCACAAGAGTCTCTAGAAATGTGGCCGTCCCCCTCATCCCCACACAAGAGGAGACACACTTGCATGGAGGCTTCCCTTGTACGTGTAAGTGTCTTTCGAAAGGCTGACTTCTCCCAGCTGTCCTATTGCTTAAAAATAAGCAGCTTAAAGTAATCAATATGGCAAAGAGGCACATTTGGGGTAACGAGTTCTGCTTCCCTTCACACCCGAGCCAGGCCCTGTCTCAGCCACCCCACCTCCCTACTTAGGGGTGTGGTCGGGCCCCGGGACGCTTCCCCAGCCCGGGGGTCTCAGGCCTAAGCCTGCTGCAGCCCCGCTGTCCTCACGCAGGGCCCCTCCCAGAGTCTCACTCAGCCTCCACACCCCAGCCCCCAGAGCCCACGGCCCACCCCTCACTGCACCGCCCTCCCCTCGGAAATGCACTGGCCTTCCTGGCCCTGAGTCCCTGCTCCAGGCTGGTCTGGGTCCTTCCTGGTTGCAGGTCAGCAGCCAGCAGCCTGGGTGGCCTGCCCCAAAGGAGCCTCCCATGATCTCCCAAGGGCTCCCGGGTGTGGGGACACTGGGCTCCGCGTGACCTGAGGAGGCAGCTGTGGTGGGAGACCCCAGGGTCCAGAGCATCTGGTGGCAGCTAGGAGCCCAGGGCCTGCATATTTGCTCAGCCCTGTCGTTCCTTCCTCCTTCCCGCCCCCCCCCCCACACATTTGATATACCGACCAAGGAGCTTAAGGGGCAGCATGGAGGGGCCTCGGGAAGGGTCAGTGCCTCCACCGCCCAGAGCCTTCCTGAATTACACGCTTTCCTCTTACTGACTCTGTCCACCCCACAGCAAGATGGTGACATCGGAGCAGAGAACGGTGTGTACCTTGCGGTGAGGCCGTTCCGGTGTCTCAGGGGCAATGAGCGCTGTGCTGTTTCCCCGTCACAAAGAAGTAACGCACATAGTAGGCCTGGCCCCTGACCCGCCTCTCCCGCAGCCCCCCTCCATGCCGATGTCCATCTGGCTCCCCCCAGCCCCTCCTGCTCTGCCGTCTGAGAGCCCCCCACCCAGGGCAGGGTGGCTGCCTTTTCTCCAGGAGCTTCCCTGTGCCCTCCCCTTGTCAGGCTGGGGGAATGAACTTGGTGGCCGCCCTCCTGCTGCCCCACCTGGGGGTCCTCCCTGCCAGCTCCCACTCCTACAACAGCCTCCAGGGTGGCTCTGCTCCAGCGCTTCACAGTGGCCACCAGGCCCGGGAACGTGGAGGGTTCCAGTGGAGAAAAGATGTATGCATAAGTCTCATATCAGCTGTCCTTGAAAGCTTGGTGAGAAAAAAAGAATTTTTTGTTAAGATATAAAATATTTCATCAATAATATCGTTCATGGGGCTTCCCTGGTGGCACAGTGGTAAAGAATCCGCCTGCCAATGCAGGGGACACGGGTTCAAGCCCTGGTCCGGGAAGATCCCACATGCCGCGGAGCAACTAAGCCCCTGCGTGCCACAACTACTGAGCCCGCACGCCACTACTGAAGCCTGTGCATCTAGTCCACAATAAGAGAAGCCACCGCAGTGAGAAGCCCGCCCGCCGCAACGAAGAGTAGCCCCCGCTCCCCGCAACTAGAGAAAGTCCACGCGCCACAATGAGGACCCAACGCAGCCAAAAATAAATAAATAAATTTATTTATTTATTTAAAAAAATAATACCTTTCATTAATGATATGTTGTTATAATATTTTCTATATTTAGGTTCAAAGAAAACAGATCCTTAAAATAAACCTCACCTGTTCTTTTTCTCTCTTAACGTGGCTACTGGAATAGTTTAAATTGGGTTTGCAGCTCACACTCTACTATGCGCATGCCCTGGTCATCTGTAGGCAAAAGAAAAGAGGGTCTGACCCCTTCTACTTGCAACAGTAGGCCCCAGAAGGGACATGTCATCTTGTGGAGACGCCCCTCCATCAGCTCCCCAAGTCTGAGGTCCTTTCTCAGGCGGGGCAGGGTCTCTCGGAGTCTGTGCTGGGTCCCTGCGCCGCAGGTGAGGTGGTGGAGGCAGGAGGGGATGGTACAGCTGGCCGATCCCCTTGGAAGGTGCCATTCCTCTGCAAAGTTTTAGGGGTTTTACACAACTTTTCCTAATGAATTTCCAAGGACCAATAATCAGAGAGACCAGAACAACCTGTAACAGTTAGGGTCACCTAGCTTTCTAACTACACAGGGAAACGAGATCCATCTGTGAACCTGCTCAGATTAACACGGTATAAAACCAGATATTGAACATGTCTAGGATGTAGAAAGATATCTCTTCCTTTTGTTAAGCCTAGCCTCCGGAGTTGCATGAATTAACATTTTAAGGAAAAAGCAAGTCTCTACAGGGCCTCTTGCTGGCCAAAATGGAGTAGAGAATCAACAGAGTTCTGCTTCACAGGGAAATCAGGAGCACAGAGCATCCGCCGTGGCCACAGGCACTCTGACACGCTGTCCTTGAGGAGGTCCCCTCTCTTGGAGGCGTGAGGGCCAGCCCCTCGGGGTGGTGCTGATGCTGCAGCGCCCCGTCGCAGCTGGTACACGGCGGAGCGACAGCGGGCAGGGAGCCCGCGCTCACAGACCAGCTGCCCCGGGACCGCAGACAATCAGCACAGATGTGAGAGCAGCCGGAGGCAGAGCCGGCGGGGCCGCCGTCTTCCGGGAGTTTCGGGGGAGGCTCTGGCCCCTCACAGTGCGCGGAGCGCGGAGCCGCACCCCGCCACCCCTCCCCCACCAAGTCCCGCAGCACCTGGGACGCGGGCGCAGGTGCGGGGTCACTCGCGGGCATCACGCGGACTCCGCACATCCCTGTGGCGGTCACGAAGCCCGCGATGGGAGCTTCACCCTGGGCCCCGGGGGTGAGGGGGACCCGCCGCTGACGGCCGCCAGCCCACGTCAGGTGGCAGCAGAAGCAGGAACAGAGCTTTCTTGGCCGCCGTTAAGATCCCAGATCACTCGTCGTCAGAGCACCGTGCAGCTCGCCCCGACCGCCGCGGCGCAGCGCCGTAAACGCGCCTCGGGCCCGGGCCCGGAGGCCGCAACGAAAAGCTGTATTCCCGAGGCGGGAGAGATCCAACCCACGTGGAGAAGCGTGATGTGAATTTCCTGTGTCAGCCCGGCCGGGGCGCAGGGCCCAGACGCCGGGTCAGAGGTTATCCTGGCGTGTCTCGGGGGTCTTCCTGGATGACCTTCACTTTGAAAGGTGCGCCGAGTAAAGCAGACCCCCTCCACAGTGTGGGCCGTCTGTCCAACCCCTCCGAGGGCCGAGTAGGAGAGGGCGGAAGAGGGGAGAAGCTCCTTCTGACTGGGCCCTGGCCTCAGCCTGGCGGCCCCGCGGCTGCCCTGGTCCCCCTCCTTATGACAAGTCTCATCTAAGTATACGGGGGTCTGTTTCTCCAGGGAACCCCGACTAATACAAGCAGCGAGGAAAGGGAGGGTCAGCTGGCTCCCTGTGATATTTGGAAGGCGGACCAAGAACCTAGAACCCTGTAGCCCTAGAACCCCCGCTGCTGGCTGCCAAAGGCCCATCGCATGCTGTTCACTGTTGGCTGCGTGTTCTGGCCTCTGGGCTCAGAGAGAAGGGCTGGCGGGTGGGCAGGAATGAACGGAAATAGAGGAAGTCCAGGGCAGGGACTTGCGGGGTTAGAAGAGCGATAGCTTCTCAACCAGAAGCAGTGAAAGATAAAATCACAAAGCTCTCGAGTTATACTCCAGTCAGGGCGCAGCTTGTCCACGTCAGCCCGACACGCCCGGTTACCTGCCTCGCGTAGGGGGGGAAGGTGGGCGGGAGGGGTAGGGGGTGAAAATGCAGAGAAAAGCAACAGAAACGAGAACTGTGGGAAAAGGAGCTCCGGGCATGACTTTGACATCTGAACCTGACTGAAATTAAGTCCAAGTTTTAAAAGTCGATTACACATATGAAAGAGTGATACTGTCCCCCCAAAAATCATCGGCCTGGACCCGAAGAGACTGTGCTGGCTCGAGACTTAAAATAACCCTGGGACCCCGACTCTCTGTGGGCGAGAAGCGGATGGGAAAGCTTTGGGGTCTCCAGTGCCCACCTCAGCACCCAAAGGCCATGGAGAACGGCAGGTGGTGTGCCCCCGCCGGTCTAGTCCAGGAGTGCATCCACCCTGGGCCGGGGTCCTCAGCACAGCCACCCGGAGGACTTCGGACCCCACGTCCGTGTCCACCGCCTTTCTGCTGCTCAGTTGACACTGCGGGTTTGGGGCTCAGTGATCTGGCCTTTTAGCCGTGCTGCTTGCCAGGAGGCATGGCTAGGCCTCCTTCGCATCACTTTTGACCTTCGTGGGGCTGGAGGAGACTTTGGGATGGTCCCCCTGGGGGAGAGTGTATTTCGCACACAGGAAGGAGCGCTCCCAGGTCTTCCTGACCAGGTGTGAATGTGGGGTTCCTTAGTGCCGCCCAGTCCAGGCGTAGCCAGGGTGTGAGTCCCCGAGTGGCCTTCCTGTGCCTCCAACCTGGGGGTGGCACCTCCCCTGGTCGCTGCCTGACAGCGGGAAGCAGCGGCCCCGCGCCCCTCCTGGGGGTGTGGTCAGATCAGGACTTAGGGATTTGGGGTTGTCTGTTGCAGCCTGTCCTAAGCAATGCGTCCTTCCAGGCGGCCGCCTGCAAGCCCCCAGCTCATCCCCCACCCACGGGAGACCCTAGCCTTTTGCCTTCACATGTTTCCCAGGCCTTTTCCTGGCAGAATTCTGATGACTTCAGAAACACAGTTACTAAAAAGTGCAGTGCTCCCAGCATTTCCATTTGCTGGTGCCTGATGTGTTCGGTCTGTGTTGTTAGGTGCATATACTTTTAACCTTTCCTTATTGTGAAATTTCACAAATACACAGCAAAATGCATGAAACATGAACGTTCTGCCTAGCAAATTGCTAAAATGCAAATGCCTACAAAACTACCGGGTCACAAGCAGCGCACTGCTGCTACCCTGCGGTAACCGCCATGCCTGCCCCAGGAAGGTCACTACTCTCTGGGTCATTATGCTGTGTACATTCTTGCTTTTCATATGCGGTTTAACCCCCAAGTGTGGGTTAAACTGAACATGATTGAGTGGAGGTTGAATCTGAACACCATGGTTTACTTCTGCCTGTTTTGAACTCATGTAAATGAAACGATGCTGTCTTCTTTGGTGCCCATAGTCCTTCACTCAACATTACATTCTTGAGCCGCGCCGAGGTTGCAGCTGTAGTCCATTTATTCTGATCTGTGTTGTGTCCATTGTATAACAGCTTGTCTGCTCTCCTGTCCATGGGCAGTGTCGCTTGCCGTTTGTGGCTACGAGGGACAATGCTGCTGTTGAGAGTGCCCCTGACCCCAAGGGTAGCCGCTCTGGGGGTTGTGTAATGCTGTCTCTTTGTGGTTTCAATTAGATTGTAGCAGTTAACTATTGCCACAATAAGGTTGCATAATGACAAACCCCCAAACCTCAGTGGTATATACCAATAAGCATTTGCTTTTGCCCAAGAGCCTAGGAGCTTCGGCTGACCTGGACCGCCTCGGGTGGCCTTGGCCAGGCTCCTCATTTTCTGCTGTCAGCTGTGGGTTGAGGGGACAATGCCGGCTCTCCTATGGGAGCCCTCACCTTCCGGGATGTCAGGCTGGGCTTGTTCTTAGGGCCACGGCAGGGTCCCCACAGAGAGCAGAGGTGTGTGAGGGGCTCTGGAGTCCGGTCTGGGAACTGGTCGTGTCACTTCCTCCATTCATTAACCAGACAAGTGTTGAAGGCTGTTTGCAAAAGTGGCCACAGTGGCTCCCAGCCCTGCATCCAGGACCCTCGTTGGGGTGAGCGGGGTGGGCTGGAGACTAGGGGCCACTTCTGCGATCCACCCACCGAAGAAGTTTGACACCTTTCGTTATGCCTGATGGCCATTTGCTGGCTAAAGAAATACAACCAGTGTTTGGATATGAACTCTGCATCCCGCAACTTCGCCAGACTCTTACTAATGCCAGTAATGTCTCTACTTTGGCTGGTGTTTACGGTTTCATGATTTTATCCGATAGTGTGGATACTCAACACTCCTTTCCTATTATCTTACTTGTTACTAATAAATTATGACATCGCTCGGAGACCCTTAGGTGCTCTTACCTGCCCAACGGCACAAGGCCCTTGCCTCCCTCCTGACTATGCCGCCGTTGCCACGCTCTTTCAGTTTTCATTTTCTGACAAATCAAGATGTTGTCATTGTTTGGTGCAACTACTACCTACTGACACTGACCACACGCAGGTTTCGCAGCTTCTCACCCCTTCCTGCATGCCCAGTCCATGCAGGTCGTTCTCTTCAGCGTGAAGAGCTCCCTTTAGTGGGGGCTTACTGGTGGCCAAAGCCCATCAGTTGTTGTTTTCCAAAAAAAATCTTTATTTCACCTCATTCTTGAAGAGTGTTTTCACTCGGTAAAGAATTTTAGGTCAGCGCTGAAGATACAAATCCACTGTTTTCTGCTTCTGCAGTTACTATGAAGTCAGCTACCAATGAGCTGTTACTCCTTATTAGGAAATCTGGGTTTTTATCAGGCTGTTTATGATTTTGTTTACACCTTTTGTTTGCTACAGATTTACTGTGATGTGTAGAGGTGTGGATTCATTTTTATTTATTCTGGTAGAGACTTCTTGGGTTGCTTACACCTGTGGGTTAATGTCTTCCAACAGTTTTAGAAAATTCTCATCCATTGTATTTTCAGATATTGATTTTCCCCCATCTTCCACATCCTCTCCTTCTGGAACTCCAATTAAACATAGATTAAAGCTTTTCACCGTCCTCAGTATCTCTTCCTGCTGTCTGTGGTTCCCTCCACTGTCTGAATGGTTTCTTCTCATCCATCTTCTCCAAGTGAGGTCCTTGAGCAGCAGCGTTGGCCTCACCTGGGAGCAGTATTCTGAGAGATCCAGGACTCACTGCGTGTTCTCTCCAGGTGTGCTCCACATGTTGTAAACCGCCCACTGAGTTCTTAATTTCTGTTACCGTATCTTGCAGTACTATGATTTCTAATTAATTCCTTTTCAGATCTGCAATATCACTTTTTATGGCTTCCCATGCCTGCTAAAATGTTTAAGTTAACCTTTCACCTCCAGGAGCTTAGCAAGCACGGCTAGTTCATCATCTGGAGATTCCAGTACCCAGAGTTTCCGTCGTCTGTTTCTCCTGCCGATCCCCGAGCAAGTTTTCTTGTCTCTTGGGGTGCCTATTTATCTTTCGGTTCTGGGTTCAGAGCTAATTTCAGGCCTGAGATGGTGTCTCACCCCAGAGAGGATCCTGATGATTCTGGCAAGGAATCACCCAAATCCAATTTCAGGGACTTCCCTAGTGGTCCAGTGGTTAAGACTTCACCTTCCAATGCAGGGGGTGTGGGCTGGATCCCTGGCCAAGGAGCTAAGATCCCACATGCCTTGGGGCCAAAAAAAAACAAAACAAAACAAAACAGAAGCAATATTGTAACAAATTCAATAAAGACTTTAAAAATGGTCCACATCAAAAAAAAAAAAAAAGAAAAATAAATCCAATTTCAGAGACTGAGATTTCTCCATATTTCTGGGTCTTTTCTTAAATTGTATCCCTTTTTGGATCTCTGTCTTTTAATTCACATAATAATTCTTCTGTTAGGACTTATTTCTGTCATATTTTTCATATTTGCTATTTGCTCTACTTTTCTGTTTCTTTTTTCATTTCTGTTGATTGTCATTTGGTGGATTTTTTTTTCTTCTTATAACTTTTTTTTTTCCTGCGGTACGCGGGCCTCTCACTGTTGTGGCCTCTCCCATTGCGGAGCACAGGCTCCGGACGTGCAGGCTCAGCGGCCATGGCTCATGGGCCCAGCTGCTCCGCGGCATGTGGGATCTTCCCGGACCGGGGCACGAACCCACGTCCCCTGCATCGGCAGGCGGACTCTCAACCACTGCGCCGCCAGGGAAGCCCTCTTCTTATAACTTTGCCCAGAGCTGTGGTGGACATGAACGTTCTGGCCGTGTCTGCTGGCTTCTGTCCACTCCCAGCACTGAGCACCTTTGCCCTTTGGTGGCCCTTCCTGTGGCCCTTTATCTTCCCTCCTGTCATGTTGGCGCCACCCAGAATTTTAGGTGGGGTTTGTATGGCTGCACATCCTGCACTTTTTAAAAAACTTTATTTATTTATTTATTTCTTTGTTTGTTTGTTTGTTTGTTTGTTTTTTGGGGCTGCGTTGGGTCTTCGTTGCTGCACGCGGGCTTTCTCTAGTTGCAGCGAGCAGGGGCTACTCTTCGTTGCGGTGTGCGGGCTTCTCATTGCAGTGGCTTCTCTTGCTGCAGAGCACGGGCTCTGGGCGTGCAGGCTTCAGTAGTTGTGGCTTGCGGGCTCTAGAGCGCAGGCTCAGTAGTTGTGGCGCACGGGCTTAGTTGCTCCGCAGCATGTGCGATCTTCCCAGACTAAGGCTCGAACCTGTGTCCCCTGCATTGGCAGGAGGATTCTTAACAACTGTGCCACCAGGGAAGCCCACATCCTGCACTTTTGCCCTTTGTTCCTGCCTTTTCATTGGTGATGGTTTGTTCCTAAAATAAGAAAAGGCTTCACAAAGGCATTTGGCCTCCTCGCTTCCTTTATGACTCATGGATTTTCCTGGGTGTGTTTTTCCTCTTTTTCAGTTCCTGCTCCAAAAATGTTATCAGTGTAGGTGTTTGGGAGGGGCACATGCTGAGGCTTTCTGGAAATATCTTTATTATATTCTTACATTTGAATAACAGTTTGGCTGGATATTAAATTCTAGATTAAATTCAGTTCTTTAAAATATCACCCTGTATCTTCTTATATGATTTGCTCAGAAATCTGGTATCAATATTATTCTTGTTCCCAGGTAGGCGGTCTGTTCTTTCTCTGTGGAACTTTCCTTTCTGGAAACTTTCCTCTGATACTCTTAAATTTCACTGTAGCATATCTAAGTGTGGGTTATTTCTCATCTTGCCTCTTTGTGGGCTGAAGCCCTTCATCTTTCTTCAGTTCTGGGAAGTTTAGCTTCGTTGTTTCGTCAAGAATATTTCCTCTCATTTCCTTTCCTCTTCTGTCCCAGGACGTGGGGACTTCTTCCCCGACACGGCTCAGCTCCCTTGTCATCCCACTATGTGCCTCTCCATCACCTCCCAGGACCGCTGTAGCTTAATGTCCCACACACTAAGCTGCCCTTCGGGGGGTCCACCCCTGTTTACAGTTCTGCTCATCATAAGAGTGGTCAGTCTGCACCAAGCACTGTTCTAAATGCTTCACATATATTAATAGATTTAAACCTCAGAACAACCGGATCAGATAAGTGCTGTTATTTTCCTCATTTTAGAAAAGAAGAAATGGAGGCACAGAGACATTAGGTAAACTGCCCAATGTCACACAGCTGGACAGTAGCAGAGCAGGCTTTGGCACCGAGGCAGGCTGGCTCCAGGCTGCAGCCACAATGCTACCTTCCTTATCCCACCTCTTTATTACTTATTTCAACAAGCCTAACATTGACTTTTTCCTGGCTTTGTATTTTCAAGAAATTTCAGACATATGGAAAAATTGCAAGACTTTACAGAGAGAGCTTCTGTACCTCCTCAGCCAGGTTCCCTGTGGTACCATGATCAAAACCAGGAGGTTAACATTGGTACAATGCTATTGACTAAACTGAAGACCTCATTCAAGTGTCACCAGGTTTTTGCCTAACATCCTTTTTCTGTTCCATGATCCCACGTTGCATTGAGCCGTTATTTCTCCCAGCCTCCTCCAGCCTATAATAGTCTTCACTCTTGCCTTTTGCCCTGAAACGTTTGAAGAGTATCGTGAGTTATTGTGTAGAATATTCCTCAGTTTGTGTTTGTGTGCTGTTTGGAATGAGGCGCTAATAACAAAAATTCAACAAAGTAAACTTGAGATCTAATTGGCTTTGTTAAGTGATTCATGAATCAGGCAGCGTCACATCCAGCAATAGAAAGAAACTCCATTATAGCTGCAGAGAGAAAAGGTTTTTAAAGGTAGGAAGGGAGAAGAAAAAAGGAAATTATTAGCAAAGAATGCATTATTTTAGGCAACGTTGCCCCCCTAAGGGGAATGGAAGGGGTCTATCAGCATATTTCCTCCTAGGACTGACCAGGAAATTCCAAATTGACTGGTTAAAAATCACTCTCCTGGGGAAGGTTGAAACTGCAGTTAGGTTGGGTGTTAAGTCTTGGTTGGCTGGTGTGGGGCTTAGCACAAATGACTCCATTTGGGGCCTGTTGTTTCTTTTTAACAGTCCCCCCTTCTGCTCAGACTCTCAGCTTCACTGGGAGATGTAACTAAAATTTAAACACCAGCTACCTCTCTGAAGTTCTTGCAGTGTTTGTGGCTCCTTCATGTCAGATTCACAGGTCCTGACGGTTTTTGCTCAGTCTCTGTGATAGTCACAGGTCACAATTTCAGATTCACAGTTTTTAAGTCAATAATGCTCTTTGTTCTTTTTTTGACAGTCCAGTCTTAGGAAGATCATTTGCTCCGTGGTCAGCAGCTGTGAATGTGTATGTAAAGCCTTTGAGAGGACGTGGAACACCAGGGAGATACTATGATTATTATAAGCAGGAATATTTCCAGTGTCTGCAGGGCACTTTGGAGCTTGGTCCCTAAGACCCAAACGAATCAAAATCACATAAATCAAAGACCCATGGAAGAAGTCACCTTTTTAAGCCACGCGGTTTGCTCAGTGATCTTATGTAACTGAGTTTCAACCTCCCCAGGAGTGTGAACCTGGGTGGGCGGGTGGTGATGGCCATGCACAGACACCTCCTGCCTCAGCTCGAAGATACTCAGGGGCTGTCCTATTACCAAGAACAACACTGCCCAGAGTCTAAGGATGCTTGTTGGGCAGCTCTTGACCTAACAGCAGATTCTGCAATGTCTTCAAGCATTAAGGAGAGGTTTCTGATCATATCCTCATTTACACTTACTCCTAACCAGGGAGGTACGAATCCTGACTCATGAAGTCCTCCTGGTAGGTCCTTCCTAACTACAATGTGAATCCAGGGGAGTCACCAATGAGGGGTCTTTGTTTGTGGAAAGCTAAGGGCACAGTTACATAACCTAAGAGGCATTACCTGGCTGTGTGCCAGCCATCTGGACAACCAAAGGCCCGAGAAGAATGATAACCGTCACAGACAGAGATAAACCCAGACCATTCCCATTAGGGCACATTGTTCATGGATTTGTTCACAGGAATTGCTGGCTGTGTTTACCCGTTTAAGCCAGGGGTCGGCCAGATTTTTAGCACATGTAAGAAATCTCCTAGTCTGAAATAAGGAGTCATTCTGAATATCTTGCAAACATGCGTGCTGCTGGAGAGATCTCTTAGTTGGTGGGGGCAGCCCTGACCTAGATAATCATGAGAAGGTGAGGATGCAGAAGTGCTAAGATTTATTTAGGTATTTGTGTCTAACTGGGCAGGCACAGTTATAACTGGAGAATGGTTAAAAACAAGGCACAGGTGTTCTGGCATAAGGTAACAGAGAAGAACAAACCTGACTCCGTGTCAGATCTATTCCTTTAGCTCTAACCTTTGTGCTCTGTCGCCTGTTCTTAGTCATGCTGGCTCTGCATCCTGTCTCCTCAAACACTAAGTGAATGTTGCCTTGGGAACTCCCTGGTGGTCCAGTGGTTAGAACTCTGCGCCCTCACTGCCGAGGGCATGGGTTCAATCCCTGGTTGGGGAACTAAGATCCCTCAAGACAAGCAGCATGGCCAAAAAAATTTTTTTTAATTTTTTTTGATTAAAAAAATAAAAGAATGTTGCCTGTAGCCTGAAATATACATAATATTTGAGGCTTGGGCCTCCGCAAGGCTCTGCCTCCCAGGTTTGCACTTTAAAGGCACAACAATTTTTCATTCATATAGAGATAAAAAGTTGCCAAATAGAGAATAACACTTGTCTTGTTGGAGGGTTACAGAAACATTGTGACCAGACCTACACAGTGCTGCAAGAGCAAAGAATTTTCACATCCCCTCCAAGGTCTGGAAGAAGTTTGCAACAGCCAGCCACACCCCCTCCCCTTTTAGTATAAAAGAAAACCGAATTCTAACTCAGGGAAGGTGGTCCTTTGGGACACGAGTCCGCCGTCTTCTCCATCTGCTGGCTTTCCAAATAGTCACTATGCCTTGTCCCAACACCTCATGTCTTGATGTGTTGGTCTGTCATGTGGTAAGCAGTATGATATTGGACTCGGTAACAGTAAGAGTTGAAGTCAATAGAGATTTCTAAGGAGTCAATTGTAGTTTGCGGTGACATTTGGAATAGAAGAGAAACTGGCCTCAGGGAGGACCAGGGGTCTCCAGCATCATAGGTGGGTCAGAATCTTTGATGAGGGAGCCAGCCGTCTAAAAGGCCACCCCCTTAGCAAAGCCTGGGAGATACAGATGAGGGTGACACCTGTAGCTATAACCGAGTCCAAGCTCACACAACAGGCCAGTGAGTTGAGAGACAAGGTGTTGGGGAAGAATAGCGACTTTATTCAGAAGCGAGCAATCCGAGAAGATGGCAAACTAATATCCGAAAGAACCATCTTAATTCAGGCTTCTTTCATGCCAGGGAAGGGGGAAGCGTGCAGAGGTGAGGTCAGGAAGCAGAAGAGGCTGCAGTCCAAGGTCTTTGTTCTTGGTCAGTTGACTCCAGTTGACATTAACCTGGTCTGGTCATGATGTTCCTTCAGAGAAAGATAAGACATGTGAATTTTTCTTGTTCATACTCCCTTATCACCATGGGGTTTTCTTGAAAGGGGGCTGTCACATACACCCCAAGCTGTGGGCAGAATTCCTTTAGTGACTAACGTGTGTATGTGCAGGGCTGAACAGAGGCTTATGTCTCAGAGGTTAAAGCAGCAGAAGAGGGGATGTCCAGATTCCACAAACAAGAGGCGGGCAAGGGCTTAGCTCCTGAAGAGCAAAGAATTGTCAGACTGTCGTGCACATCCCTTGAGGAGAAGCTATGACTCTGTTTTATCCTGAACTATTGTCATTACTTTTCTCATTTAACTGCTTTTCCTCTGCTTCTGCATTCCCTCACTTCCTTAATTAGTAACTGCCTGTCCCTGCTCTTTGGAACTCAGGGAGGGCCTGGGAGACCAAAGCCTTTTTCTACAAACAAGAAACAGGAGGACACAGAGGGGTTTTTGTACTTGGAAGGGCCCCACAGGACCCTGCTTAGTTTCAATCCCCCCTTTTCTTTGATACTCCTCTATCCTGAGGGAAACAAGGGGTGGGACAAGAAAAGGAGTAAAGTTTTGGATAGAGAGGTTCATCATCATCATAAAGTCTGCAGAGAAATTCGGCTTAAGGGGGACTTGGTTTCAATGCCAGAGTAAAGGAAAGAATAAGAAAGCGTTTTGCGTTTTAATTAGAAACCTTGATCCAGCGTCTTGGGTGGCAGCCGCCGCTTCTCCTTGTCTGTTTGATCCTGAGGTCCCCAGTGTCTGCACAGGACCAGATGTCAGGTGGGACCTTCTTTAGCTGTGAGATGTGTACCCAAGGCTCAGTACCTTCTAATTTTGCAGCAGTGTCAGTGGTCAGGAGCACTTAGTAAGGTCACTTCCACCAACATCGAAGGCTGTCTTCCTCTGGTGAAATTTCCAGAAGACCCAGTCATGAGGCTCCAGACTGACCAACAGGATTCTTTGAATTGGGACTGGGAAAGTTTCTTTAAAGTGTTGATGAGAAGCTTGAGCATAAGACAGTGGAGACTTACAGTAGCTGATCGCACTAGCGTGGGACAAGGGATCAGCAGAAGGTCAGATACCAATAGACATCTGTCTCCCGGTGACTCTCTCCTGTCGAGTGAGTTTATGTCTCCCAAAGGGGGTCCTATGAACAGCCAGTGAGCCCTTAAGCCAGCGGAGTCCAGTAGGTTTGACAATTTAGACATTTGAGGATCCCTTTAGCTCTCTCAACTTTGCCTGATGATTGAGGGTGAGAGGGACAGTGATAATGATGCCAAAAACTTGGCCTCTGTGCACCAGTGCTGAATTGAACCTCAAAGACAGAGTTTTGGGTGAAGTAGAAGAGAATAGCTTTATTGCTTTGCCAGGTAGAGGGACACAGTGGGCTCATGCCCTCAGAACTGTTTTCCAGCCGGGGAGGATTTGGTGAGGAGTTTTATAGCAATGGTTCAAGGGCAGGGCTGCTGATAAGGATCAGGGTGTGTGCAGGGCCTGCGCTCCTTTCATCTGGCCTTGGGTGGTCTCCTGAAGAGCTTTAAAGGCAATCAGAGTCCAGCAGATTCAGGAAAAGTGCTTTACCTCCCTCTCAACTGCCTAATTTACACTGGAGACCAGGAAGCGAGCTAAGAGATACACTGCAGAGCAGCCTTTCTGCACCAACATCCTGCTGCCGGCCTTCCTCCGTACCCCAGACCCCACCCCTCTCCTTGGCTCAGGAAGTTATCAAAGCCACAATTTTCTGGCTGCCCTTTGGGTCTCATGTTTTTATGGGGCTCCTGTATGTCAATTTAATTATTACACAAGCCGAAGACCCTAGAAGGGAAGAAGGGAAAGCCTCCCACTAGACACAACAAAGCAGCCTTTTTTTTTTTTTTTCAGTTTTTTTTTTTTTTTTTACATCTTTATTGGGGTATAATTGCTTTACAATGGTGTGTTAGTTTCTGCTTTATAACAAAGTGAATCAGTCATACATAAACATATGTTCCCATATGTCTTCCCTGTTGCGTCTCCCTCCCTCCCACCCTCCCCATCCCACCCCTCCAGGCTGTCACAAAGCACCGAGCCAATATCCCTGTGCCATGCGGCTGCAAAGCAGCCTTTTTTGACTGTCAAAGAAAAGCCTAGACTGTGAGCTCCTGCTGCCAGGAAACGGCAAACTCAGGCGGGGGCCCGTGTCTGGAATCCATCCCGCCTTCCTGACTGCCAGCCTCCAGCCCCGGGGTCACAGCCTCGCCCAGAGGAGGCGGGAAGTCACGTGACCTGTTTATCAGAAACTGCAACACAGAACTGATTTGTTTTTCGTTTTTTCTGTTTTTGCAGTACGGGCCTCTCACTGCTGTGGCCCCTCCCGTTGCGGAGCACAGGCTCCGGACGCGCAGGCTCAGCGGCCATGGCTCACGGGCCCAGCCGCTCCGTGGCATGTGGGATCTTCCCGGACCAGAGCACGAACCCGAGCCCCGTGCATCAGCAGGCGGCTCTCAACCTCTGCGCCACCAGGGAAGCCCAACTGATTTGTTTGAGATTGTTTTCCTTCCTAGTACTTGAGCTTGTTTGGACTTGAACTTAAGAATTTTAGTTCAGTTTCTTTGAGGCTTATATTACTTCGGGAAAGGGTTAATTCTTGTACCGTAATTTCTCCTGGAATACTGGATATTGGGAAAAGATTTATACTCAAATTTGGGCTGTCACAGCGTCAGAGCCTCTATGCTGCCGTTGACCTGAAAGTATAATTTCTGCTGCACTTAACGGGGTTAAGGGTAATCTGGGGTGGAAAGTAGGTGCAATGGGAACCGGGGCCAGAATACAACGTGGAGTTAATCCGATGTAGGGTATTAAGGAGGCAAAAGCCCCCGGCCCCCAGCAGCCCCAGGAGGGTTCCCACAGGGCTGCTGTGTGCAGGGAGGCCTGGCCCCCACCCTGATGGGTGAGGCTTCTGAGCAGGGGCACCCTGGTGGCGGGCTTAGCCTCAGGTCTAATTGGTTAAGAGAACAAAGGCCGGGCCGGGGCGGGGGGGGGGGGGGGGGGGAGGGGAGGGGGAGGGGTGGCTTGGGGGGAGGGGGAGGGGTGGCTTGGGGGGAGGGGGAGATTGCAGTAAAACCCAGGGTTCGAGGGTTCTTCTGTGAAGAATTGAAGGGTCTGAGATTTCACCCACCTTGCAAGCGGACAAGTGAACCCACCACAGTTTTAGAGTACATGGACCCTGGGTCAGAGAGAAAGGACACTTCCCTTCTCATAACAATTTCCAGGTGTCCCCCACAGGGGGTCTGGAGACCGGAGAGGAGGCCTGGGCAGAGGGAACCAGACGCATCTACACCACACCGGCACCACCTTTGCCCCAAGGACGACATCCCCCCCACGCCCCATCTCCCCGCTCCCCTCACCAGCTAGCCCCTACTCTAGGGAGTCAGGGTCCCCCGAATCCTCACTCCGCAGGCAAGTCTGCGACTGGCCTGCAGGCTCGGGATCTAAGGTTCTGGGCAAGCTGGAGGGGCTGCCGTCCCACCGGGGAGGTTGGGGCGGTCTCATCCCCAAGGCTCAGACCTGAGGGGAAATGTCAGGGCCCCAGCCGTGGCCGCTTTTCTAATCTGGGCTCTGTCCCAGAAGCGTCACAAGCTTCAGCAGAGGCGATGCCCCCTCTCCCCGCCGCCCCCTTCCTCAGCAGGGTCTCTGCGCAGAGCGGAGCGCTCCCACAAACCCACCCACGTGTCTCTCTACTTTCACCATTTCTCAGACACAAAGCTCTGCCGACCGCAGGGCCCATCTGTCCCCAGTGCCCGCGCCCCTCCCGTTTCCGGCCGCAGCCCCGGCCTCCAGGCCTCCCGCGCTCCCCCGCCCCCGCGCGCCCCGTCACTTCGGGGAAATGGGAGGCTCGGAGGCTGCAACCAGGCCATCGCCCCGCACGCCCCGGAGTCCCCGCCCCAGTCCCTGCGCCCCGCGCCCCCACCCCCGGTCCCCGTCTCCCCCCCTTCCCCCCGCCCCGCTCGCCTCGCCGCAGTCCCCGCCTCCGCGGGCAGCCCCCCTCCCTTGGATTCTCCGCCTCTTACCGGGGCCTGGAGGGGTCGAGGGTCACGGGGCTCCCCCAGGGACCCTCTCGACAACCACAATCCCGCCGGCGGCCCCCGGGGCGCACCAGGGAACGTGTCGCCCCCTCCGAAGACACCACCCGAGCCGTCCGGACGACTCTGGCCCCCTCGGCCGCTCGCCAGGAGCAGACCCTCACCTCCTACCCCGGCCCCACCGGCTCCCGGAAAGAGGCGCCCAGCGGCCCTGCGCCGAGCCCTCCGGCCGTGCGTGGGCCTGCGGCGCCACCTGGTGGCCGCGGGGACAGCACGCGGCTGCAGGGACAGCGAAAGGTGGGGGTGGGGGCGGCCGCTGGGAGAGGAGGCAGAGGGGACTCGCGGGACCCGGGTGCGGGGTCTTGTTTCAGCCCGCGGCTGCTGGCCCAGAGCAGATGGATTCCGACCGGCAGACACGGCCGGCGGAACGGTGGCTGGCCGAGCCCTGCTGCCGTGGGTCAGGGCCAGGGTCTGCGGGAGGGGACTGCTGATTTCCCCCAGGGAGCCGGCCAGGGAGGATGGACGCCCTCCCCCGCCAATGCGCTGGGTACCCACCGGGGGGAAGGACCAGGCCCTACCCTCATCAACTGTATCTCAATTTCCCCCACTACTCCCACCCACCGCGCCGCTTGCGCTTGCGGGATCTTAGTTCCCGGACTGGGGCTTGAACCCCGGCGCTCCGCAGTGAAAGCGCGGAGACCTAACCACTGGACCGCCAGGGGATTCCCTCTACCTCAATTTTTTTAATTAAAAAAAAAAAGTAAGCAGGATAATTTCAGGATTTGGTAAGGGCTAAGAAGCTCATGAAGCAGTGTGACGTACAAAATGTGATGAGACGCGAGGGAGTGAGGGCAAGGTCAGTGAGAGCCAAGGAGGAAATTCCCTAAGGGACAAGGACACTCTGGCCAGAGGAGACAGCCGTGCAAGGGCCCTGGGGCACAGAAGGGCTGTAGTCCCTCCAGTGACGCGAATCCAGAGAAGTGGTCAGACGCCAGATCTGGACGTGTGTTGGGAGGTGACTCAGGAGGACAGCCACGGGGCAGTGGCGAGGCCTGCGTTGTGCTGGTCGTGTTGGGTGAGCGGTCTGGCCTCCCATGCGGGGGCTAAGCAGCCCCTGCAGGGAGGTGGTAGAACTGCGGGCTCATAGAGGGCGCCAAGAACAAACCGCTCACCACCCACAGGTGCCGACAGGAGCCGGCGGGACTCGGGCTCACAGCACACAGGCCTCACACGGCAGCACCAGGTCCCTGCCCTGTGTTCCAGGGTGATGTGATGGGCTGCATGCAGACTGGGTCGTATCACAGTTGAGGGACTTGGGGCCCTGGGGCAAGCAGCAGACACAGAAGTCCCTCCCCACAGGAGTGGGCAGTCGATGGTGGTCCCCCGGGTCCCCTTGACTTGCCTAGTGGCAGTCGTCATGGCGACAGAAAGCACTCGGCCTCAGACAGTCAGCCCTGCAATCCAGCCGTTCAGCAAGGACACGCAGGGTGCATGGGGGCCCCCTGCCAATAGCTTCCCTCGAGATAATCCTACCCCCAGCCAAACTCAAATTGTCACAGGTCGGAGGGCTGACAGGGGCTGGGCCACTCCTGCTCAGTGTGTCCCACACTTGCTCGATAGTCCACTTGCGGGGTGAGGCGACCCACAGACCCGGCCGCTGCCATGTTCCCGGGATGCTGACTCAGACCCTCACGAGTCCCAGGTGGGGTGCAGGTCGCACCTCCAATGACCCTTAGCTTCTTTTCTGAGGGCCTGACAGTGGTATCAACCCAAACATGGGAGGAGATGCTCCTCCCCACTCAGCCAGGGCAGGCTCAAGCCGGCCGTCTGTTGCCATCGTGACCCGCCCAGGTGCTGACCTGGGCTGGGCCATCTCACCAGCCTGGTAGACGGGGTTCTGACCATGGTCTCTGGGCATGAAGACAGGACAACCTGGGGGTCCAGTGAGAGCACGTGGTTGGGGATGGGGGTTAAGTGGCAATAATCAGAGGTGATGATGGCTGGAAGGTAGCCCCATTCCCCCATGCAGAGGCATCTGAGGCCCAACATCCCCACATCCGAACAGGTGGCCCAGCTTGAATCTGGTTTGGGTCTCCAGCACGTGGGTTTGCTTAAACATGGGAGCAGGGCTTCCCTGGTGGCGCAGTGGTTGAGAGTCCTCCTGCCGATGCAGGGGACACAGGTTCGTGCCCTGGTCCGGGAGGATCCCACATGCCACGGAACAGCTGGGCCCGTGAGCCACGGCCGCTGAGCCTGCGCGTCCGGAGCCTGTGCTCTGCAACGGCAGAGGCCACAACAGTGTGAGGCCCGCGTACCGCAGAAAAAAACCCAAAGAAAACCCCAAAAAAACCATGGGAGCAGTGTCACTGAGCATTTTCAGCCTCAATTGCTGCATGTAGCTTAACCCAAGACCACTCGGGCATGAATCAAAAAATAAGTTCCAAGAGGAATTTTTTAAAAAGAATTTGAACTAAATTAAAATGAAAACACAACTTACCAAAATTTGTGGGATGTAGTGAAAGCAGCACTTAGAAGGAAATCTATAGTATAAATGCATATATTAGAAAAAAAGACCTAAAATCAATAATGTAAAATTCTTATTTAGGAAACTAGAGAAAGAAAGGTAATGTAAGCCAAAAGAAATGATATAAACTAGAACAGAAATCAAAGAAATTGAAAATAGGAAAACAATTCAAAAAAAACTAAACAATGAACCAAAAGCTGGTTATTTGAGGGAAAAAAAGTAAATAAGATTGATAAACTTCTAGGAAGGTTAACCAGAAATAAAAAGAGAAAACAGAGATTACTACAATGAGAAATGAAAGAGTGAAAGAGGGGCCGTCACTACAGTTTCCACAGACATTAAGGGGTTAATAAAGGAATACTATGAACAACTTTATGCCACAAATTTGATAACGCAGCTGAAATGGACAAATTCCTTGAAAGACACAGACTACCAAAACTCACACAAGGAGAAATAAACTAAATAGGTCTGTATCTATTAAAGAAATTGAATCAACAATTAATAATCTTCCAAACAAGAAAGGCCTAGGCCCAGATGGTTCCACTGGTGAATTGTACCAAACATTTAAGGAGAAAATGATACCAATTCTCTATAATCTTTTCCAGAAAATAGAAACAGAGAGAATGCTTCCTAACTCATTCTGAGGTCAGCATTAACCTAATAAAACCAAAAGCAGATAAAGACATAAGAAGAAAGGAAAACTACAGATCAATATCTCTCATGAATAGAACTGCAAAAATTCTCAACAAAATATTAGCAAATTAAATCCAACAATTAATTATACACCACAAAACAATTATATACTACTACCAAGTGGGATTTATTCCAGGTGTGCAAAGCTGATTCAATATTTTTAAAATCAATTAATGTAACCTATCACATCTACAGGCTAAGGAAGAAAAATAATATGATCTTATCAATTGATGCAGAAAAGAGTTTGACAAAACCCAGCACCAATTCATAATTAAAATTCTCGGGACTTCCCTGGTGGTGCAGTGGTTAAGAATCTGCCTGCCAATGCAGGGGACACGGGTTCAAGCCCTGGTCCAGGAAGATCCCACATGTAGCGGAGCAACTAAGAAGCCCATGCGCCACAACTACTGAGCCTGCGCTCTAGAGCCCGCGTGCCACAACTACTAAGACCATGTGCCACAACTTCTGAAGCCCACGTGCCTAGAGCCCGTGCTCTGCAACAAGAGAAGCCCCTGCTCACCACAACCAGAGAAAGCCCACGCGCAGCAACGAAGACCCAACGCAGCTATAAATAAATAAATAAATAATAAAATTTTAAAATAAATAATTTAAAAAAATAAAATTCTCAACAAAATGGGAATGGAGGGGACTTTCCTCAACTTGATCATTTACCAAAAAATGCACCACTAACATCATACTTAATTGTGAGAAACCAGATGTTTTCCCCTGAAGATCAGGCACAAGGCGAGGATGTCCTCTCCTATTTACTCCCATCCAACATCATACTAGAAATCCAGGACAATGAAATAAGACAAGAAATAAAATATACACAGATAGGGAAAGAAGAAATAAAACTATCTTTGTTCACAGATGACAAGAGTGTCTATGTAGGAAAACCAAAGAATTAACAAAACGAAAAATTAAAAAACACCTGGAATGCATAAGCAATTATTACAGGGTTATTAATGTACAAAAGTACATCGCTTTCCTATATACTAGCAATGAACAGTGGAAATTTTTTTTTAACATTTTTATTGGAGTATAATTGCTTTACAATGGTGTGTTAGTTTCTGCTTTATAACAAAGTAAATCAGTTATACATATACATATGTTCCCATATCTCTTCCCTCTTGCGTCTCCCTCCCTCCCACCCTCCCTATCCCACCCCTCTAGCTGGTCACAAAACACCGAGCTGATCTCCCTGTGCTATGCGACTGCTTCCCACTAGCTATCTATTTTACATTGAACAATGGAAATTTGACATTCAAAGCACAGTACCATTTACATTAGCACCCTAGAAAATTAAATACTTAGGTATAAATCTAAAAGAAAAAAATATGTACAGGATCCACATAAGGAAAACTACAAAACTTTGATGAATGAAATCAAAGATCTAAATAAGGGAGAGATATTCCATGTTCACTGATAGGAACTCAGTATTGTTAAGATGTCATTTCTTCCCAACTTGACCTATAGATTCAATGCAATCCCAGTCAAAATCCCAGCAAGTTATTTTGTTGATATTGACAAACTGATTCTAAAGATTATAGGAAAAGGCAAAAATCCAGACTAGCCAACATCATGCTGAAAGGAATGACAAAGTTGGAGGAGTGATGCTATGTGACTTATTACAAAGCTGCAGTAATTGAGACAGCCTGGTTTTGGCAAAAGACGAGATAAATAGATCAATGGAACAGAATAGAGCCCAGAAATAGATCCATACAAATACAGTCAACAGATCTTTGATAAATGAGCAAAGGCAATATGACGGAGAAAGATAGTCTTCTCAACAAACTTCCTGGAACAAGTGGACATCTATAGGCCAAAAAATGACTCTAGACACAGATCTTATACTTTTCACAAGAATTAACTAAAAATTTATCATAGACCAAAACTATAAATCTTCTAGAAGATAACATAAGAGAAAATCTAGGTGAGCTTGGATTTGGTGATGATTTTTTAGCTACAACAACATAAGCACAGCCCCTGAAAGAAAAAAATTGATTAGTTGGACTTTATTAAAATTTTTAAATTCTGCTCTGCTAAATATACTGTAAAGACAAGGAAAAGACAAGCCATAGATTAGGAGAAAATATTTCCAAAATTTATATTCAATATAGGATTGTGTCCAAAATAAACAAGGAACTCTTAAAACTCAGTGATAAGAAAACAAACAACCCCAGGAAGGAATGCAGACTGTGACAGGAGAATGTACCTGCCTTACAGTGTGTGAAGCCCCCTCACAGAGGGGCCGGATGAAAGGTGCTGACCTCAGTCACTCTGGAAACGAGTGGGCTCTGTAGGCCTGAAGCCAAAGGGTGTGCACACAGCACTGGGCTCTAGTGGTGAGGTTGTTTCCCATGTGTCCCTGCTGTACACGTGCGCTGGGACTGAACAGGAAAGTACATGGATGGTGGGGGCCAGGATTCTCACCCCGGAGGAGTGGGAGGTTACAGGCGACCAAGGGGAGAATGATCCGTGGATAACAGATGCTGGTTGGAGACGTCAGTGAGAACTCACGTTCGTTTAATGTAGAGACAGGTGGTTACACACAGGAATATTTGTAACGTGTGTGTATGCAAGGTTGGCACGCACATATATTTCTTTGCTTTGTCTGCTGAGGGGGCACAAAGAAACAAGACCGCAGCAGCAATGAACACATCTATCTCCCAGATCTGGGTTTCTAAGACCATTCTCTAACAAAAGGAAGGAACCAGAATTCCTTGAAGAAATGGCTGACCCTAGGACTGGAACTAGAAATATACAGGATGAGCCTGGAGCATCTTGTAGCCGGAAGGTAAGGAGGTGCTCAAAAAAAACAAAACAAAAAACACGAAGATGGGGTGAGTCAAAGGGACACAGGAGCCAACTGACAGAGTTCCCAGCAGCCAGAGCTGGAGTAACTTGAGAAACAAAATCAACAAAGTAATATTGTACCATAACCCAAAGCATAAAATACGTATCCATGTGATCACACTGACATACATGATGGAACAAATTCATAAATGGAGAAGAGGCAAATCTCCCATGCTGAGAATTCCAGATAAATTCTGTGAACACTCCACCCCACAGCGGGGAGAGCTGGACTCCCCCCACCCTTAAGTGCAGGCTGTGCATGGGGACCTCCTCCCCGAAAGCACACGATGGAAGGGGGAGGGGGAGTAATTTTACAGCAGAGAAGCCTGACAAGCACACCTCGGCCAGGTGATCACAGCCAGCGTCAACAGCCATAAATTACGTTGATACTATGTACCCTGGACACGGTGTGATGAAAAGGGTCTTTTACCTCTATCGTCTTCATCCTTCAAACCCATACAGTAAGTCTGCTCCACACGAAAGAGTCCCGTTCCGAGAGCGCGTTCGTAAGTCCAATTTGTTCATAAACAAACATTTGTTTCCTTGCAGCCCTGGAGGCTAGAAGTCCAAGATCAGGGAGCCAGTGTGGTCAGCATTTGGTGAGACCCTCTTCCTGGCTGCAGGTGGCTGCCACCTCCGTGTGCACACGGGCTTTCCTTGGGGTGTGCGTGGAGAGCGCGCGAGGTCTCTGGTGTCTCCCTGTAAGAGCATTAACCCCATCAGACCAGGGCCCCACCCTCATGGCCTCATCTAACCCTAATTACCTCCCCAAAGCCCATCTCCAAACGCCATCACATTGGGGGTTAGGGTTTCAGCATGTGAATTTGGGGAGGGGGGGACACAAACGTTCAGTCCATGACAAGAAGCCTGACTTAAATCACCGTGACAGAAAGCCACAGACCCCCGACCAATTTCCCGGGCTGAGCTGGTCCACAGACCCAAAGCCTCCTTGGATGAGGGTGAGGCCCATGCCCTTGAGGAAGGACCTTGTCACTCGACCAAAAAGGTACTGTGAATCTTCCTCCGCGCCTTCCTCTGAGGCCCCTCAGGGACACTTACCAGGTGTCTGAGGATGGGGAAGCAAAACCTCAGGCTTCTCAGGGTACCCAAACCACCCCTGTGACCACCAGTCAGAGCAGCGGCTTACGGCGCTCAGGTGATCCACAATGTTTGGGTCATGTCTATCTAACGGTGGGTCCAGGGGCCCCTGGACCCATGTGTGGTCAGCCCCCGTTCCAGAATGCAGTCATCGGAGTGGGTACACGCAGCAGCTGGCAGAACCCATGCTGGTTTCCTGTCCCGCCGAGGGAGGGCTATTATGTGGGGAAGGCGGAGGGGAAGCCGCCAGGACCTCCTGGTCCAAGGAAGATAGTGAAGCAAAGCAGTGAGGCCTCCCCGACGGGAGTGCAGATGTCGGTGCCACGGCAAGGACCTAGGGCCCAGGAGGGGGACTCCCAGCACAGCCCTCTCCTACTGGGCCTGTGCAGCAGACGACAGATAATGACCGCAAAGCTAGTCAGGTGGCAACTCCAACCGCAGCCGCTGTTCCTGACGTGCTTTCATTGCTGAAGCAAAGCCCCACTGGTTCCCAGCCGGGAGCCCAGCCATCGAGCGATGGGTCTTTCCATCCCGGCTAGTAGAGACTGTCGGAAGAGCCGGCTTTCAAGAGGCAGCAACACCCCTCCACAGCCTTCCCTCAGAGACAGAGCAACCCCACGTCACACCAAGTCCCTGGGGACCTGGCCCACTGGTCCCTCCCACAGCTGCCGCACTGGTCCTTCCATGGGTGATGCCATGTTGTTCGAACTCGATGAGCAGAACGTAGCAACTACCCTCAGTAGGACAAACATACACCAGAGTGCAAGGTAAACTCCACAAAAAGCCCAGGCCATGTCTGAAATGCCTAGGGGTCCAGCAGCCCAGTGCACACTTAGACGTCCCTCCCCAAGTCGCAGGCAAGTGGCTGCGTGCAGTGCCTTCGACCAGGAAGAAAGAGGCCTGATGCCTGACGTGTCTTGCTCCCGGGAGGTGACTTTCACCCTGTGTGGCTGTACCACCCTGACCCTGGAGCTGAGAGGCTCAGAGAAGAGGCAGCCCGGCAGCAGGTCACCCTGCCATAGGGGCCGCACCACCCAGCAGAGCCCGAGGTGCCTGAGTGTGGCCCCGCGGTGTCACAGAGCTCTGCCACGTTCTGAAGATAACCGCCTGGGTACCACGCGCTCGGCCATGAGCCGCGGTTATTATACCGCCAGAGCTGCCGTCGTGGGCGGGTGTGTGACCCCCGAGCTAAACGGCCGGGCGCACAGCGGTGCCCTGTCAGTGGAAGTGGCGTGTATGTGATTGCTCTCAAGCAGGTCCCGGAGGCCCAAGGAAGTCACATGAGAGTCATGAACGAGCGTGACCAGGTAGCTGTCGCATCGCCTCAGCCCTCCCAACCTGCAGCAAGGCTTCGCGGGGCTTCCCGATGACCAGGTGCCTGAGAAGGAAGGAGCTCAGGCCTGGTTACAGACGGGGCTGCGGGCCTTGCCCAGACGTGGACGGTCAGGGGCTTGCAGGACAGAGATGAGGGTGAGCCCTCAGAGAGGGACAAGCAGTGCCCTGGCTGTTCATGCCGCCTTGCAGGATGAGGTAAGAGGCGGAGACCTACCCTGGGGACGGGCAGTGACTAGCTCTCCAGCTGGCTGGATGCTCGGACACTAGGAAGGGATGTGATTGGAAAACTGGTGACAAGGACGTCTGGGGAAAAGTATGCACACGGACTTCTCTGGGTGTGAACAAAGTATAAAGAATTTGTGTCGCACGAGTGCTGCCTTAGTCGAGGAGGGCCTTAGCATCAGGAGGACAAGGTGGCCATTCTGAGGGCACGTCAGCCTCTTGCCCCGGCACCTCTTGCCCTTGGCCAGTCGGTTTATGAGCCAAGTGGCCGAGGCGGGGGATGGGAGGCTCTGCACGGCGTCACAACTTGGACATCCGCCCACCAGGGCTTAGCCGGCTGCTGTCACTGCCGAGAGCCCAACTGCCAGACGCAGAGACCAGCACTAGCCCCTCTCCCCTCCCAGGGGCAGCGGCTTGGGGGCAGCGGCTTGGGGGCAGCGCCTCGTTCGTCCGAGAATAGACACTTCCCTGCCTGCAGTGCTTCTGCCAGAACCGCTCCCCGTGGGCTCACAGAAAGCTGCATCCACCTATGCCATCCTCCACGCGGCACGACTCCCGACCAGCCACTCACCTCACGGCAGGTAAACTGCATCAGTGGGCCCATGCTCATGGAGTCCACCCGTCCTGCATGTTCCCGTCTCCCCGAAGCAGCCAGCCTGGTAGAACGGTGGACAGAGGGTGGAATGGCCTTTGTGAGACGTGACTATGGAGATGGGTTAATGCTCTCAATCAGCAACCTACGGGGTCTCGCACAGCCAAGGTCCACGGGACCAGCTCTCAAGAGATAGGAATAGCAGTGTTCTACTAACCCAAAGGGTCCACCAGTGAAATGTTTGCTTCCCATCCCTGCAACTCTGGGCTCTGCTTGTCCAGTGGCCTCAGATTCCAAGGGAGGGGTGCATTACGGTGACTAGCTATCCTGGTTTGCCAGGACTTTCCTAGGTTTAAAACTGAGAGTCCCACATCCTAGAATCCCCTCAGTCCCGGGCAAGCCCTAGAGCACATCCACCAGGGGGCATATGTCAGACTGCAGCTGACAGCCACCTGGCCACTGGGGGCTCTTCACACCAGGGCATCGACAGAAGCTCACTGCGCCGGCGGGGATGACGGTCATAGAGGCGGGCTGAGCTTTCATGACAGAGCTGGGTAAGCAGGCGACGTCTGGAAGGCAGGAGACACTCCAGGGTGTCTCTGAGTGCCCCTTGGTCCTGGAGTAAACACCAACAGAAAACTAGAACCACCCAAAACAGGCATAGACCCTTGGGGTCACTCCATCAGACAAAGAGCCATGAGCAGCTGAGGTGGTGGCTGGGGACACAGGGACGTGGAGTGCGCAGGGGACGCAGGCGCCGGCTACCGCCACGTGGCTGCCGTAGTAACGAGAACCTCATCCTTACCTTCACGCGAGGTACACCTGTACCAGTTCCACCCGCCCTCCTTCCTCCCTGTTCTTCTCCCACCCCTTCTGTCTAACGTATGTTAACAATAGCTGACCTCACATCCCAGTGTTTGTTATGAATGCTCACACACTCTCTCTGAGAGTGTCCAAGTGTTCAACATTCTTAAAGAGAACATATTGTTCAGTTAGAGTCAGTACCACCCAAAGATGGATAAAGTGATGTGAAACGTCCATCAGTCTCTTCTGGAGAGATTAGCCTCTTTTTAGCCAGGATACTTGCATCATATTAAGCAGAAGTATAATTTTGCCTTTGTTTTTATTTGGAAGTTAAGAATGGTTTAAAGTAGAAGCGTGTGGGACTTCCCTCGTAGCGCAGTGGTTAAGAATCCGCCTGTCAATGCAGGGGACATGGGTTTGATCCCTGGTCCGGGAAGATCCCACATGCCGCAGAACAACTAAGCCTGCGTGCCACAACTACTGAGCCCACATGCCACAACTACTGAAGCCCACGCGCTCTACGGCCCACGTGCCATAACTAATGAGCCCACATGCTGCAACTACAGAAGCCCACGTGCCTAGAGCCCATGCTCCACAACAAGAGAAGCCACCGCAATGAGAAGCCCGCTCACCGCAAAGAAGAGTAGCCCCTGCTTGCCGCAACAAGAGAAAGCCCACGCGCAGCAACAAAGACCCAAAGCAGCCAAAAAATAAATAAATAACTAGTAGAAGTGTGTGTGTGCCGAGTTGCCAAGGAGCCTCTCTGCAAGGGATTCTGTTGCTAAGCTGGGAATACGTTTCCCAAGATCCCCTTCCCTGTATGGTTTGGGTCCGAGTTGGGCAAAAGAGGAACTTGTGTGAAGTTGGAGACACCGCAGTGGGTGGTGGCTGCTACTCTCTGAAAAGGCTGTCGTGGCCACACGTGGTCGCTGACGTAGCAGCCACGTCCAGCAGAGGCAGCCTGCCTCTCGCCCCCTCTCTGCCCCCTGCCCTTCACCCACCTGCTGGCCTCCAGGCCGAGAGAGACCTTGGGGCTCCCAGGCAACAGTGTCCCCAACACTTTCCTCCTGGCACACACTTTCCTTTTTTTTTTAACGTTCAAGTAGCTTTCTCTTTTTTTCGCATTTTTAAAGACAATCGACATATTTATTTATTTTCCTATTTTGGCCGTGCTGCTGCGGCATGTGGGATCTTAGTTCCCCGACCAGCGATCGAACCCGCATCCCCTGCATTGGAAGCGCAGAGCCTTAACCACTGCACCACCGGGGAAGTCCCTGGCACCCACTTTCTGATGCTTGCTTTCTAAAGATTTCATTTATGTTTCAGATCAGATGTCACTTCCCAAAACAGTGAACCTCTAGTGATCACTCTAGCAGAAGAAACGCTCCCCCTGGACCTCCCTGGTGGTGCAGTGGCTAAGAATCAATGCAGGGGACACGGGTTTGATCCCTGGTCTGGGAAGATCCCACATGCCACAGAGCAACTAAGCCCGTGTGCCACAACTACAGAGCCTGTGCTCTAGAGCCCACGAGCCACAACTACTGAGCCCGCAAGTCACAACTACTGAAGTCCACGTGCCTAGAGCCTGTGCTCCACAACAAAAGAAGCCACCGCAATGAGAAGCCCGCACACCGCAATGAAGAGTAGCCCCCCGCTCGCTGCAACTAGAGAAAAGCCCGTGCAGCAACGAAGACCCAACGCAGCCAAAATAAATAAATTAATTAAATAAAATTTAAAAACCCAACATTTGAAAAAAAAAAAAAAAGAGGAAGAAGAAACCCTCCCCCTCCTCTCTCTAGGCCATCATCGTGCTTTATTGTCTTCACAGCACTTATCACCACTGGAAACTATTGTTTGCTCACGTGTGCCTTTGCCTAGGAAAATAGAAACTCCATGAAAGAAGGGACCATATCTGCCTTGTTAGATACTGTGCCCCTGAAGTCTCTGGCTCACAAGGACCCCAGGTATCTATTGGCTGAATGGGCACATGGTGGAGGACCAGGGGGCAGAGGGAAAGCAGTGCACACACGGCAACATGGAGATATACATTTGTATATATGAGGTCTGGAGAGACACAATGAGATTTACAGCACAAAACTATTGATATATGTTTAAAATACACACGATGTGATGTATATCTTAATGAATGTGCAGATAACATGGACATGGAAAGGGGATTGGAGGAGGGGAAAAAACAAGAATGGGGAGGGGGAAGGTTTGAAGAGATGTAGGTGTTGCTCACAGGACAGATGACAGATCGACAGAACGGCGGAAAGTGGCCAACTTGATTCTATGCTCCGAGGTCAAAATAAAAGGGAAAAAAGGGTAGTGTGGCCGTGTTAAGACTGCAACTTCCTGGATGATCTTGCCAAGATGAGGTGGGGTCCACGTCCCCTCCTCTCAAGGCTGGGTGGCCTATGACAGCGTGTGGCAGAATTGGCATGCCGTGACTCTCCAGGTGCTTTGCCCTGCTTGCTGGAGCCCAGAGGCCGCTGCCCTGGAGTGGCCGTACCCTGGTGCTCTGGTTAATCATCCTGGCCAAGCCCAACCGTCCCTGCCAAGGCCCTGACACGAGGGTGCAGAAGTCTCCCGGTGAGTCCAGCCCAGCCACCGGAGTCGCCGCCCCCAGCTGGTCACGTCTTCGCACCTGAGGCCCAAGACATCCTGGGGCAGAGGAGAGCTGTCCTGAGGGGCCCCGTCAAAAGTCCCGAACCACAGACTCCAGGAGCTTAACTAACAGTTGCTTTACAACCCTGATGCTGGGTGGCTCGTTACACAGTAACAGAAAACTTTAACGGATGGAGGAAGGGACAGAGAGAGGAGTCAGCCGGGCAGCTGGGCAGAGGGAGGGCTAGAGGAGACGACAGGGCAGGCAGAGGTGGCGGTGGCCCAGGCAGGAATGGGAACCAAGTGGGCAAAGTTCAGCATCGGCCCACACTCCCCTCCCACCTCCAGCTCAGCAAGAGCCACACCTCGGACCCCAGGCTCAGGTCAGAAACAGGAGGGCTACGTTCCCTCCTGCCCCCTTCCAGACAGCCGGGGCACCTCCTCTCCATCTTCACCCTGCCCTCAGTGGAGGCCGCCAGCTCGCCCCTCTGCTGCCGCTGTCCGCCTGGCAGCCAGCTCAGACCCTGGCCCTCCACGCTAAGTCCTCTGGTGGCTGCGCATGCCCCTCAGGGTGAAGCCAGGTGCTTTTGAGACCCTCCTCAGTCTTGCCTGCATGGATCCTGTGCACCCACGCGCCCCCAGCCCCCCTGACCCACCATCATCACCTACCCCACTATGTCTCTCCCCCAAACTTCCTTTTTCTTCTTCCCACGTTGTCTGAGCCCCATTCCTCCTGGCCGCATTCTTAGCAGGAGGCTTACTCCAACTGCAAGCCCAGGCTGCCCGCATCCTTCCCCTCACGTTCCCCAAGCTCCTAGTGTCTCCCCATCACGCGTCCCTACACCCTTGTTCTCCGTGTCCCCACTGTCCCCCGACCCATAGCCTGCTCCTCCCGCGGCCTCCATCACTACACCCCGTGACCCCGAGTCCCTATGTCCCCCGGTCCTATGCACCACTCCTTGTCTCGTGCATTCTCTGCCCCTTGACCCCTGTCCCCGGTTCTTCACACCTCCCCATACACCGCATCCCGGGTCCTCCGCAACCCCAGGACCCCGCGTCCCCGCGCTGCGCGGGCCGGCGCGCCCAGGTGGATGCGCGCGCGTTGCGTGGAGACCAGCGGCGGGCACACCCTAACACGCCGGCCCCGCCCCCCGCGCCGTGGATTGGCTCCCCTCAGGCTGGCCGGGCCCGGATTGGCTCGCGCGGCGCGGTGGCCGGGCCCGTTTCACGGTGGGTAGCACCGCAGCGTGGCTGCTGCTCCGTCCCGCCGAGGCCCCCGGGAGCTTGGAGCCCGAGCGGCCAGGCGGGGCCGGGCGGGGACACCGCCGGCAGCAGCTCCGCCGCCCACCCCGTGCCCTCGGCCAAGGGCAGCCCGGGGCCGCGGCCGCACCCTGGGGCCGCGGGCGGCGGACAAAGGGCCATGCAGGGCCGGGGGACGCGGCGCGGGGCGCGCTGGAGCGGGGGACCGCGGCGGCGCCGCTGAGCGCGGCCCGGGGCGGAGACGGCCGCGATGCCGTGGTTCCCGGTGAAGAAGATCCGCAAACAGATCAAGCTGCTGCTTTTGCTGCTGCTGCTCACCTGCGCCGCGTGGCTCACGTACGTGCACCTGAGCCTGGTGCGCCAGGGCCGCGCGCTGCGCCAGCGGCTGGGCTACGGGCGAGGTATGGGAGGGGGCGCGCGCCCTGGGGGCGGGGGGCGGTGAGGGTCGCGAGCAACGCGGGTCCCGGGCCCTCCCATCGCGCCCAGGCCTCGGCGTGGGTCAGACCCGCCCGGAGACCCCGTCCGCCCTTCCCAGCTCGGCGACATTGGGGCAGGGGGCGCGGTTCGGCTCAGCCCGGCCAGAACGCCGATGACGTCAGCAGTGACGTGCGCGACCCTCTTGGGGAGCGTCCCCGAACCCCGGCGGATGCCGGGGTCTGGCCTGGAGCGGGTAGTGAGTGACGGGGTTAACGGTGGGCTCCTGGGGAGATCTCCGCTACCGGGCCCTGCATGCTGGGATTTCCGAGAGGCCAAGTCTGGCTGCGCCTCCTACACGTGCCTGCTTAGCAGAGCCTCGGTTTTCGCATCTGCTGGGGAGGGGCAGAGACCCAACCTCAGGACGGAGAGAGAGGGGACTGGCGGGAGGGAGCTGACCCTTGCAGTTGGAACGCTTCCTGGAGGAGGTGCTCTAGGTAAACCTGTGATCAGGGACTGAGACGCTTGTGTGTTGAGGCGGGGTGAGGCATAGGGATAGGGATCCAGCTTGGGGAGCACCGAACGGCCTGGAGTGAACTCTCCCAGGCTCCTCGAGCTCACGCTCTAGTGGGGACAGACAGTGAACCCACAAATCAGGTCCTGGTGAGCGATGTGGGGAAGAGTTGGGGAGGAGTCCTGCCACTTTAGCTAGGGGGATCCCAGAGGGCCTCTTGGAGGTGGTGACTTTTGACACACACTTGGAAGAGGAGGAGTAGAGTGCTGGGGGGGGCGGGGGGGCGGTGATGAGAGAGAGAAGGAAGCACCTCAGGGCAGGGATGGTCCCAGCCAAGCTGCTCCTGGCCCTTCTCAAGGAAGAGAGGTGTCCTTAGGATGGGTGGTGAGAATCTTGCTTCCCAAAGACTCAGAACCATGATCTTGCCCCATGAAGTCCTGGGCCACCCCACCAAGGGGTCCAGAGGTCCCTGTTCAGCCCCACAGCTGGTACCACAGACACCCCAGGCCAGGGGCCACAGGCTTGTCCCACCCCACCCCACCCCCAGAGTCCATGCATCTCACAGCTACCACACCCTCTAGGGGCCCCCAGCACTGTTCAGTCCCTCATAGAGGCCCCCCAGCTACCATCAAATAAGGCAGGACCCCGGAGCGTGACCCAGTGACACAGACGTGACCAGCCTCCTGCTCAGCTGCCCTGTGTTTTCTGAGCAACCACAGTCCTCCCTAGCCTGACTTCCCGGGCAGCCGGGGAGCCTAACTCGGCAACCGCGAGGGGGCGGAGGTGTGGGAACCCCACTTCTGAGGCCTCCTCTGCTCTCAGCTGGACCAGCGAGGAAGCTGTCCTTGCTGCTCCTCGGTGGGCAGGAGCTGTTCAAGGTTATGGAAGATCAAACCCTCAAGCAGCTCCTGCCAGGAGCAGACCCAGCCGGGGCTCTCGCCCCCGGGGCTGCAGCCCTGCCTCCTGTCCCGCTACCTGGGCTCCCACCAGGGCAGGGCTTGTGGGAAGCTGAGCAGCTGGACATGTCTGAGGCCCTTCTGACTGTCCTGTCAGCACTGTGTTCACTCCCACCAGAAAGGCTACCTTCCCGGGGTCCAGCAGCCTGCGCAGGCAGAGGTGCTGGCAGCCAGGAGGCAGGAGGCCCGTGTGGATCTCGCTGTGCTGGGGCTCAGCCCTTGCAGGACAGTGATGGCATCCTGGCTTGGGACCCCACTGTGGAAGGTTCCCGGTACCCACAGAGTTACCTTTGTGGGCAGGGAGCATCAGGGCCAGGCTGTGGGGATTTGGCCGGGAGCCTCTTAGGGGCTCACCTCCCAGCTGGACAGGTGACAGTGATTGGGGGGGAGAAGCAAGTGGGCAGGCACCACCGGAGCCTCACAGGCACGAGACCGCGGGCAGCCCCCTCCCCCAGAGAAAGGGCCCAGGCCAACTGTGTCAGTCCGGGAATCTAGCTCCTGGGGTCTGGATCGAGGGACGGGCATAGACTTTGAAGGCCAGGCTTGGCCCTGGAGGAGAGGGGTTCCTGGACGGGGGGTCCCCGGATGGGAGCACCAGGGGAGGCAGACGTGGCGCACAGTGAAGCCTTGCCTTCGGAGGCTCAGATCCCAGGGTATGGAACCCCAGGCCCACAGCTTAGGGAGGAGGTCTGGGAAGCAGAGGGAGGCAGGGGTGTGGAGGTGGTCTGCCCCAGGCGTGGGGAGTTAGGGGGGTGCCAAGCTCTAGAGGTGTCCACAGAAGGGATCCGCAGGGGGACAGTCTCCCTCCGGGGCCGCCTTGGCCCCATGTCCTCTGGAAGCTGGACCAGAGTGCCAATCCCTCCTCTGCCCAGGTGGGTACCAGGGCTCCTTTGGTCCTGAGCCCTGGCCTCAAGGGCAGCAGGTGGCACACGTGCCATGGGCCGGGGCTGGCGTAGCCTCAAGACCACAGTGCCAGCTCACCTGACAACAAACTCCAGCACTAACCTTTGGCTCTCAGTTCTGGTAAAGGAGTCAGACACCAAACACTCCAGCACACAGGAAAAGTGCTGAGGGCACAGAGCAATCCTGGGGGCCTTCCTGGAGGCAGAGTCACTGATGACAACAGCCCCACGGGTGTGTGTGTGCAAGCATATGTGCTAGCATGTGCACACACATAACTGCTCCCTCATGCCAGTGGGGGCTGGGAAAAGCCAGGTGGGGGACTCAGGCAGGGGCCGTCCCCACGGAGGTGGGATGTGGGAGAAGGGCCCAGCCGAGAGCACTTCCAGCTGTAGGGTGGGGCATCGGGTAGCATGAAGGGGCAGACGTGGGGAGGGAGGGCTTCAGTGGAGACACCACCGGCCATCCTGACCCCAGCTGACCCCAGCGGCAGGGGCTGTGGCCTTGGAGAGCCTGGACCCCAGCCCCGCCTCATGTGCCGCCCACAGATGGTGAGAAGCTGAGCGGTGTGACAGATGGCCGGGGCATCCGGGCTGCACTGTCCACACAGAGGGCAGAGGACTCCAGCGAGAGCCGTGAGGAGGAGCGGGTGGTGAGCAGGGCTGCGGGGAAGAACACCACAGCACACACGAGACCCAAGGCCAGTCCTGTGCCGGTGGCCTCAGGACCTGTAGGCCGTGAGGACACAGCAGCACGCTGTGCTCCACCACGGAGCGTGGCCCCAGCCTGGGTGGACGCATCTGGTGCACGTGGGGTGGCCAAGGGTCTGCTCGGGTGGGTGTGCACGGCCGGGGCGTGATGGAGTCAGGGCTTCGTGGCTGCACGTGGAAGGGATCTCTGTGAAGTGAGCCGGCGGGTGTGGCGGGCTGTGTCGCGCGCCGTGTCTGGTGCGCGTGCGTGTGGCTGTGGGGCTTCTTCCTGCCCTCACGTTCCTCAGCTTTGACCCTGGTGCCCCTTCTCTCCCGTAGCCTGAAGGTCGGGACCCAGACGCGCTGTTTCCCTGGGGGGCTGGAAGGCCACTGTCGCTCAACCTCACCCGTCAGGCGCCCTCGTGGCGGGAGGAGGTGAGCTCTGCTCAGCGGCTCGGCCTTGGGGAGGGCCGGGGGCAGCTGTGCAGAAGGTAAGCCCTCCTCCCACCCCCAGTACAAGGGGCAGGTGAACCTGCACGTGTTCGAGGACTGGTGCGGGGGCGCCGTGGGCCATCTGAGGAGGAACTTGCACTTCCCGCTCTTCCCTCATGTGAGTGCTGGGGTGGGGGGCGGCTGGCCCGCAGGTGGGCGGGGGCCTTGACATCAGAGGCCGCTGCCCCCCCAGACTCGCACCACCGTGAAGAAGCTGGCTGTGTCCCCCAAGTGGAAGAACTACGGCCTCCGGATTTTCGGCTTCATCCACCCGGCGAGAGATGGTGCGGGGACGGGGGTGTTGGGGGGCAGGGTGTCATGAAGCCCCCACCGACCCCTGAGCCCTGTCCTGTGGCCTAGGAGATGTCCAGTTCTCCGTGGCTTCGGATGACAACTCTGAGTTCTGGCTGAGCCCAACCGAGAGCCCGGCGGGTGCCCAGCTGGTGGCCTTTGTGGGCAAGGTACCCCCACGCGCAGCCCAGCCCCTCCATCCACACCCCTTGTCTTCGTGGGCCTCCTGCGGCTTGGTCACCTGTCCCCTCCAGCTTCTCAGGAGTGGGGACTGGATGGGGCTGGTGCCCCAAGGAGAGGGTGAGCCCCCTGCCCCTTCTCTGTTACCCTCCAGACTGGTTCGGAGTGGACAGCACCTGGAGAATTCACCAAGTTCAGCTCCCAGGTGTCCAAGCCCAGGCGGTGAGTGACTGTGGGAGTGTGCATGAGTGCGTACCCGTGTGTGCGTCTGTGTGTGAGGACTGGGTGACACGTGCATGCGTGAAGCCGCTGTTGCTATGCTGCCCCCTCAAGCCCCGCCTCCTGTGGGCTCCCCATCTGTTTGGGGCTTCTGGGGCACGGCGGGCCCGCCCCCTCACTCCTCCTGTCCCCAGGCTCATGGCCTCCCGGAGGTACTACTTTGAGCTACTGCACAAGCAGGATGACCGCGGCTCGGACCACGTGGAAGTGGGCGTGAGTGCGGCTGCCCTCTGAGGGCTTCTGGAGACCCCACCTCCCCTGCCCTGCCCTCCTCTTTCCGGCCACTCCCCGCAGGACAACGATGTGGACCCCGCCCGCCCCCCCCAGAGAAGCTTCCCATCTAGCTGACAAAGCAGGTGCTCAGGGATGGGGCTTGTGCTCACAGAGGAAGCGACCCTTGAGCGGATTCTCGAGAGCTGAGAGACGTTCACAGGGAGACCAGTGGGGAGAGAATCTGGGGTGCAAAGATGAATTCCAGGTCTCGAGAACAGCAGAGGAATGGAACCACCTGGAGTCTTCTGGAACTCCAAGCAGTCTGGTGGCCAGATCCAGCAGGGCTTCCTCCTAAGGATGAGGCAGCTGGATCTGCATTTCAGGGAAAACCCTCTGGCCACTGCCTGTTGGGAGGGATTTTCGTGGGTGGCCATCCATCGGTCCCTGAACCAGGGAGGTGGGAATAGAAGAAGTGGAAGGTCCGGGGGAGGGTGGGGGGGCGGCGGGGGGAGATGCCCAGCGACTGAGAGCCTGAGCCTGGCTGGGTGTGGGGTGATGACCAGGGTGGGCTAGGGGGTGGTGGGAGGTTGCAGGTGTCTAGTTTGTGTGTGGTGGGTATCACCCCAGCTCAGCTTAGCAGAGGGCCCAGACTGCAGATGCAGATTTGGGGTGATCTTGTGGAAGCCGGGGGAGTGACTAAGGGCCCAGGATGAGCTGGGAAGGGAAGAGGGCCTGGGACAGCCCCCAGGAAGCCCAACATGAGAGCGGTGGGGGAGGGAGAGTCTGCAAGGGAGACTGGGAAGGCACAGCCACAGAAGTGGGGTAAGTGGGGATGGGGAGGTCCAGCGGGGAGCTGGGGGGCCAGCTCTGACCTCCAGAAGGGCAGTGTCTGCAGAACCGGGGGGAGGTGGGGGCAGAGGCCATAACCAGAAGGTCCGGAAGCACCCAGGGTGTCAGGAAAGGCACCCTCACCTGCCTCCAGGGACCCCAGCCTTCTAGGCCTCTCCAGCTTCCCTGCTGTGCCTTCTCAGGACTGCTCTCCCATCCACCCCTCCCACCCCAAGCTTCCTGCGTCCGTGAAGGGGTTGCCCCTACTAGTTCTCCAGCCCCACGTCAGGGAAGATTCACTCCTCCCTGACCCAGCTGTGTTCCCACCTTGACCCCCATCCTTTGGCCCTGACCACCCTCTCCAACCCCCAGTGGCGAGCCTTCCTGCCGGGTCTGAAGTTCGAGGTCATAGGCTCTGCTCACATCTCCCTGTATACAGGTGCGGAGCCCAGTGCCTCTGTGGGGAAAGGGGAGGGCTCCTGATGGGCGGTCTCTTTGGGGTGGTGTCTGGATATGGGTGAGGAGGGATCTCTAGGAACTCCTGGGGTCCCCACACATCCTCTGCCCCTAGATGAGTCAGCCCTGAAGATGGACCACGTGGCCCACGTGCCCCAGTCTCCAGCCAGCCACGTTGGGGGGCGCCTGCTGCAGGAGGAGCCCAGAGCTGACATGCTGCGGCCCGATCCCCGAGACACCTTCTTCCTCAGTGAGAGGAGGACCCCCGGGGTGGGGTGGGGGGCGGGGTGGGGCAGGGCAGGGGTTCCAGGTCACAATGTGACCACGCCTCCCGTAGCGCCTCGGGTGGAGCCCTGGAGTCTGGAGAATGTGCTGGAGCCCTGCACCTACGCCCCCACCTACGTCGTCAAGGACTTTCCCATCGCAAGATACCAGGGACTGCAGTTTGTAAGTGCCCCTCACCAAGGTCTTCCCTGAGACCCAGGCCTCCCTCTTCCCAGGGTCCCCGGAGCCTCCTCCAGGCCCTCTGGAAGACGCCCCAACCTGAGCCCTCTGCCCGCCCCAGGTGTACCTGTCCTTCGTT
Organism: Lagenorhynchus albirostris; assembly: GCF_949774975.1. Classification (NCBI taxonomy): domain Eukaryota; kingdom Metazoa; phylum Chordata; class Mammalia; order Artiodactyla; family Delphinidae; genus Lagenorhynchus; species Lagenorhynchus albirostris. The sequence goes on from NC_083103.1 coordinate 163,182, forward strand.
TATCCCAATGACCACACACGCCTGACTCACATGGAGACGGACAACAAGTGCTTCTACCGCGAGTCGCCGCTGTATCTGGAAAGGTGGGTGGGTGGTGCCCAAGGAAGAATGGGCGGGGCCTCGGCCGAGCCTGGTCTCTGACGCCCCGCCCCTGCCCCAGGTTTGGGTTCTACAAATACATGAAGATGGACCGGGAGGAGGGGGAGGAAGACGAAGAGGAGGAGGTGCAGCGCCGAGCCTTCCTCTTCCTCAACCCAGACGGTGAGTGCCCCCCGCGCCCCCCACCCCCTCAGCTGGGCCCGCCCTGGCGCAGCAGCTCACCCCACCCGCGCTGCCCACAGACTTCCTGGACGACGAGGACGATGGGGAGCTGCTCGACGGTCTGGAGCCCACCGAGGCGCCCGGAACGCAGGGCGGCCGCCGGCTCGCGGCCCCCACCGAGGCCCCGGCCACTCCCGCGCTGCCAACGCCTCCCGCCCCCCTGGGCCGGCCGACCCCCCGGCGCTCACGGGCGCTGAGCTGGGCCGCCCGCCCCCCTTCCCCTCTTCTGGGGACGTGCACCTCCCCCCCGCCCAGCAGCCGCGGCCGAGCGGCCCCCGAAGGTGTATGTCACGCGGGTGCGGCCGGGACTGCGGGTCCCGCCCCAGGCCCCGGCACCGCTCAGCCCACGCGGCCCTCCCCGGCCACCTTTCCCTGGCGTCTTCCTGCGCCCCAGACCCCTACCCAGGGTGCAGCTGCGCGCGCGCCCACGCCCACCCCGGGCTCGAGGCCGCAGGACCGGCGGCCCCCAGGCTGCAAAGCTGAGGCCCCCGGCCCCGGCGCCGACCACCCAGGGGAGCCGAGAGGGCCAGGCACGCGAGCCGGGACTCACGGCCCCCACCACGGACTCGAACTATTCGTCCGAAGCGCAGCCCGTGACCTCCTTCCTGAGCTTGTCCCAGGTGCCCGGGGAGAATGAGGAAGAGGAGGAAGGGGACGATGAGGAAGGGGCGCAGGGCGAAGAGGCTGCGTTGGAGGACAGCGAAGAGAAGGCCGGCGCGGTGCGCGGCCGCTGGCGGGAGGACGCTGTCAACTGGCAGCGCACGTTCAGCGTGGGCAGCGTGGACTTCGAGGTGCTGCGCTCGGACTGGAACGACCTGCGCTGCAATGTGTCGGGGAATCTGCAGCTGCAGGAGGCCGAGGCTGTGGACGTGGTGGCTCAGTACATGGAGCGTCTCAACGCGCGCCATGGAGGGTACGAGGGAGGGGCGCGCATGGAAATGGACGGCCTTGGCCTCCATGGGACTCTCAGACTTCCCCAGGGTTTAATGAGGCACTGCTCTGGGAATGGTACACGCCCCCCTCCCCCCCGCCCCCCCGGAAGTGTCTTCTCACCCTTCTGGGGCCCCTTACTGCTCAGGGCCCCCGTCCTGTGCTAGGAGCCTTTCTCCCATCACCCAGGGCTGGCTCCCTTGTCCTGCACCTCCAAACCCCACACCTATTACCTTGGACCTGGACCTGAGGATGGATCTGAGCCACCCAGGTCTCTTCCAGATAGAGACACGCACGAAGGTCAAGCTAAGAACCCCTGGATCCCTCTCCCCACTGGCACCTCGCTGGCTGGGGTCTTGGTCCTCAGGGGAGGGCTCAGGGTTCCTGCCCCACTGGCCCTTCTGGTCTCCCCCAGGCCCCAGGAATCCAGTCTTGTCTCCACCCCAAGCAGGTATGGGGGTTGGAGAGTGGAGGCCCCAGTTTGACCTGAGGGGAGGCCCTGAGGGGTTCTCAGAGCTGTGCTGAGTCCTTAAGTAGGGGCAGGACCTTCAGAGACAGGCAAAGGCTGGCCAGGAGGCTGGTGGGCAGAGGACAGGCCTCATGGGCCTTGAAGGCCAAGTGCAGGAGTCATTCTTCTTGCCTCCGATACACACAATTTGGAGCAGGACGCGGGTTTGGCTCATCTGGTTCATAGACAAGCATGTGGCTGTGTTGGAGAGGAGGGGGTGGAAGGGGGAGCCCATGACTGACAGGCTTGGTCCAGGGCAGCAATGGGATGGCCTGGACCCTTGGCAGGGGCTGGGGTAGATTGATTCTAGGTGGCTGAGAAGGCAAGCCTGCGCTTGGCTCTGAGCTTCCTGAGAGCAGCTCATCGTCCCATGGGCATGAGGGGGCCTGTCCAGCAGAAAGGTCATGGCTGCAGCCCCACCTTCCCTGAGCCGTGCAAGGGTGTGGGTGGCCCCAAGGAATGAGAGCACAGACCCAGAGCGTTTGGGGCAGAAAGTCCCTGATACTTGAGAGCATGGTGGGGATGGGCAGAGGGTGAAGGGAGGAATCTAGACCCCTGGGAGGTCACACCGGTAGGCTCCGAGGGTGAGGGATACTGGCTGCAAAGGTGGATGGGGGGGACGTGCGGCAGAAGGGAGAGTGACCTAGTCAAGGGCAGGGCCTTATCTTCCCAGGCCAGGGCTGGGGAAGAGCCAGCGGCGGAAGGCCCAGAGGCTTCTTCCCCAGAGATCAGGGCAGCCCCTGCGCTGGTGCTCGGGGGGCAAAAATGAGGCTTCTCAGAGGAGGCACCCAGGACCTTGGAGAGGAGGGCGGGGAGCCTGGGGCGAGCATCCAGGCAGGGGACACCTAGGGCAAAGACCCCACGGGAAGAGGCAGCTTGCGTATCTAACCTGACGGGGTATTGAGGCCACAAGGTAGACACCGTTTACCGGCTTAGAATTCAGACGTCTGAGCCTCGGCCTGTGGGCCGTGGGCGCCCCTGAAGGTTTCTGAGCGTGCAGCTGTGGACAGGGGTGGTGGCACCGAGGAGAGGACTGGCCTGGGCTTGGGGACGCCTCCCTTGTGGGCTGCCCCACGGAGAGGGAGCCCCGGTGTGTGGGCCTGCCTTCTGAGAAGGGAGCTCCCCAGCAGGCCTTGTGGTGTGGTGGGGGACGGGGGGCGTGCGGCACCCCACCCCCAGTCACCTGAGTGGCCACCTCGTTTCTGCGGCTGGGGGCGGCTTGTGGGAAGAATGGGGTTGGAGTCGTGGGCGCAGCCTCGGAGCCTGAGGGGGCTGACTGGGTCCCGCCCCGCAGGCGGTACGCTCTTCTGCGCATCGTGAACGTGGAGAAGCGCCGGGACTCGGCGCGGGGAAGCCGTTTCCTCCTGGAGCTGGAGCTCCAGGAGCGCGGTGGGCGCCGGCTGCGCCTGTCTGAGTACGTCTTCCTGCGCCTGCCCCGGGTACGTGCCGGCGACACAGATGGAGACGGGGAGAGTCCTGAGCCCGCTCCAGCTGTCTCCCCAGCCGCCTCCGTGCACCCCGACGGCCGCCCGGAGCTGTGCCGGCCACTGCGCCTGGCCTGGCGCCAGGATGTGATGGTGCACTTCATCGTGCCAGGTGCGTGGGAGTGGGGCTGGCCGGCCAGCCACCTGGGATTGTGGGGGGGTGGGGGGCCTTGTCCAGCAGGCCTTATGGGGAGGGGGGGAGTGCCACCGGTCCTGGGCAGGGTACCGCCAGGTCGGGTCCAGGTGGGTTCAGTATCCCCATCCTCCTCCAGTGAAGAACCAGGCGCGCTGGGTGGTACAGTTCCTGGCAGACATGGCTGCGCTGCACATCCGTACAGGGGACTCTCGCTTCAGTGTCATCCTGGTGGACTTTGAGAGCGATGACATGGATGTGGAGAGGGCCCTCCGCGCGGCGCCACTGCCCAGGTAACGGCCCCCACCTCCCGGGGCGGGCCAGGTGCAGCTTCCCTCCTCCCGGACAGGCATGGGTTTTCCTGCCCCAGAAACGGGTGGCTATGACTTCCCACCCCATATCCCCTTCCTCCCCCAGATACCAATACCTAAGGCGAAGCGGGAACTTTGAGCGCTCCGCGGGGTTGCAAGCTGGAGTGGCCGCGGTGGAGGTGCGTGGGCAGGATGGTGTGGGTGGAGAGAATGAGATGGGGGGCGGGGGGGGCCCTTCCGGAGGAGAGGGCGAGGCTCAGACCTCCCCGCTGTCTCCAGGATGCCAGCAGCATCGTTTTCCTCTGCGACCTGCACATCCACTTCCCCCCTAGCATCCTGGATGGCATCCGCAAGCACTGCGTGGAGGGCAAGCTGGCCTTTGCGCCTGTGGTCATGCGGCTGGGCTGCGGGAGCTCGCCAGGGGACCCTCACGGTAATGCCCTGAATGCCCCTCGGTAACGTCAGGGGTCCCACCCATGCCAGGGCAAAACCCAGGCCCCCGGGGGCCTCCCAACCCGCAAGGGAGGCCTAGGGCCCCATCAATGCCCCTTATAACGCCTGGGACTCCTTGTGGCCTCTAGGACCCCCAGAGTGCCCAGGACCATGCTCGGCCCCTAGGAACCTTCTCCAACACCCAAGTCATGCACAGGCCTCCCAGGTTATGACCAACACATTGGAGTGACCCCGAAAGCCCTCCTGAGGAAGGGCTTGCAGGACCTGGCGTCTGAAGGGCACCCCATCCCCGCCAGGTTACTGGGAGGTGAACGGCTTCGGCCTCTTTGGGATCTACAAGTCCGACTTCGACCGCGTTGGAGGCATGAACACCGAGGAGTTCCGGGACCAGTGGGGAGGCGAGGACTGGGAACTTTTGGACAGGTGACCACCTCCCCCCAGCGGAGACTGCGACTTCCACATCCTCCGCCTGTGGGTGGGAGGGGCCTCACGTGCTGACGGGACTCTGCTTTCCTCCCCCTCCGACCCCCAGATCTAGGCCTAGAGAGCTCCTTGGACCCCACCCCACTCCCCTAAACCCCTTCCCAGCTCCAGGATCCTACAGACTCAGGGAAGCCCTTGAACCAGCTCTGACCCCAGACCCTGCAGGCCTCTCCTGGGTCCCTCTCCTCTTGCTGGGCTTGGACAGTAGTGGAAGCCCTGACACCCCAGGCCCTGGACCAGGGGCGTGAGCTCTTCCATTCCAGCCCACACCCAGGGTTCTGTAGTCTAGGGGCAGCCCTGACAGGCATGCCCTCCCCCTGCAGCCCCATTCACCCCCGTACCCCCAGTCTCGATCACCCCCCAAAGGTCCTCTGGGCCGAGGGGCAGCCCTGACTCGCCCTCCCCACCCAGGGTCCTGCAGGCAGGGCTGGAGGTGGAGCGGCTCCGAGTGCGGAACTTCTACCACCACTTCCACTCCAAGCGCGGGATGTGGGGCGTGCACAGCCGCAAGGCCGCCCGCAAGGAGGCCCCTTGAGGACCAGCGACCCCTCCCAGCCCCGGCTGCTGTCCTGCCGTGGCAGCTGGAGGCCAGGCTCTGAGCCTGGACCCTGGGGACCCAGCGGGGCTCATCCGGGGGCACAGCCACCACCCGTGCCTGCCCCTCTCTGGCCCCCCAGGCTGCTGCCCCCTCTGTGGCCGCCCCCCCCCCAGAGAGGCGGCCGTCGTAGCCGGCGGGGCCTGGGCTTGCCCCCCACGCCCTGTGCGATGATTTCTGTGAAATTTTGCCGTAGCAATGACATTGTTTCAGGATTTCCAAGAGTTCTGTCTGTTCCGTTTTTTATTCAGAATGAAATGAAATATTTTTTTTAGTTCTGACTCATCCTCTGGGCCTGGTTCTCTTGGGAGGGCAGAGGTGGGCCTGGGCGGCAGCAAGAGACCCTGCACCCGCAGTGGCCCTGGGCACTGCCTGCTGCTGACTCCCTTTCCTGACCTGAGCTGCAGCCGCCGTGCTGACCGCACCTTTCTCCACCCTCGAGACCACTCACCTCTTCCCGCACTTTCCCTTTGAGCTTCTGTATCGGGCCCTGGAGGCAAGGGGGTTGGGGACCCTTCCTCACCACCCGGTGCGTGGAGCCGCCAGTCACCAGCGTGGCATGAGGCCTTTCCACCTGCGACCGTCTGCTTAGTCCCCTTTGTTGTGAAAACAGACCTTGGATGTCAGTCCTGCGCCACCCTCAAGGATGTGGGAACACTAGGCACCCCGGGGTGGCGGGTGACATGCTACAACCAGGTTGGGGTATAGTTAGGACTCAGTTGCCATAAATGGAAAGCCCAATGCACGCTGGTTTAAACACAACGGGGGGTTTGCTTGACTTGTCTCGTGGAAGTCCGGGGTCAGGAGCCCTCTGGAGAGTCAGACGGGCTGCATGATGCTGTCGAGGGCCCCCCCTTCCCTGGGGTCCCAGTCACGGCAGGGAGGCCAGTGCTCTGCCTGGCACTGGGCGCCCCTGCCCATATGAGTTCCTTGCAGCTGCTGTAACAGATTTCCACAAACAAAATGGAATTTCCTGTCTTATGGCTCTGGAGGTCGGAAGTCCTAAAATCAAGGTTTCCACAGGCTTGCGCCCCTTCTGGGGCCTTTAGGACTGAGTCTGCTTCCCTCCTTCCCCAGCTCCTGGAGGCCACCTGGACTTCCTTGCTCATGACCTCTTCCTCCATCCTCAAAGCCAGCAGCTTACCATTTTCATATCACTCTCCCTGTCTCTCTCACACCTCTACTACCATCATCACATCTCCTTCTCTGGCTCTGACCCTCCTGCCTCCCTCTTATAAGGACCCCTGGGATGACCCTGGACCCACCCACATAACCGAGGATAATCGCTCCATCCCAAGCAACATCCTTTACTTAATCTGCGAAGTCCGTCCTGCCGTGGAGGTGACAGCCACAGGTCCTGGGCATTAGGGCATGGACATCTTTGGGGCTTTTACTCTGTACTGCCTCATTCTGTGGGAAGGCAGCACGTCCGCCCAGCACTCCACACAATCCTCGCAAGGTTTACCTTGCCATGAACACAGGGCAGCAGGGAGGATTTCAGGGAAAGAGAAACCAGATGGACACTCCAGTCGGGCCCTGAGAAGACCCTAGAGATGGCCCGGGGCATTCAGCTCTGTGGCTGCTGACCAGGGCAGCCCGCGGGTGTCTGTGAACACTAAGTCACTCGTGACGTGAGTCCTGCTGGTGCCCGCAGGGTGGAGGACACAGCTACCCTGCCACACACCTACTCAGAAGTTACCAGATGCCCCAGCTCATACTGCCCACTCCTCCCTAAGTATCTAGTTCGGAAGAAATGATCCCCAGATACAGATGTTAGTAACAAGAAAAGAACTAGCACTGGAATTAAGAATATATACTCCAGGGCTTCCCTGGTGGCACAGCGGTTGAGAGTCCGCCTGCCGATGCAGGGGACGCGGGTTCGTGCCCTGGTCCGGGAGGATCCCACATGCCGCGAAGCGGCTGGGCCCGTGAGCCATGGCCGCTGAGTCTGCGCGTCCGGAGCCTGTGCTCCGCAACGGGAGAGGCCACAACAGTGAGAGGCCCGTGTACCACAAAAAAAAAAAAGAATATATACTTCCAAAAATTGGGGCGGGGGGAGTGTAACAGGTAGGGGAAGCATGCACATCAGAAAAATAACTACCTCTGGAAGCAGAAAAAAATGTCAGACAACATTTCATCTAATGTGGACTATACGTATACCATAATTTATTAATCCACTTTAACAAGTGTTTATTGAGCACCCACTATGTGCCAGACACTGTGGAAGAAGTGGTGAACAAAACAGACAAGAATCCCTGCCTCGTAGAACTTACATTCTAGTGAAGCGTGAGGAGAAGCAGACGACAGACACGGTAAAGCCATATCCGGTATATCAGCTGGTGGCAGCGCTTGTAAAGAAAAGTAAAGCCGGAAAGAGAATAGCGAGTCTGAGCGTGGCTGCCACTGTAAACAGTGGTCAGAAAAAGCCTGACCAGGCTTCCCTGGTGGTGCGGTGGTTAAAGAATCCGCCTGCCAGTGCAGGGGACACGGGTTCGAGCCCTGGTCCGGGAAGATCCCACATGCCGCGGAGGAACTAAGCCCGTGTGCCACAACTACTGAGCCCACGTGCCACAAGTACTGAAGCCCGCACATCTAGAGCCCATGCTCCACAACAAGGGGAGCCACCACAATGAGAAGCCTGTGCACCACAACAAAGAGTAGGCCCTGCTCGCCACAACTAGAGAAAGCACGCTCGCAGCAACAAAGACCCAACGCAGCCAAAAATTTAAAAAAAAAAATTCTAGAAGAAAATATGGGCAAAATTTTTATTAAAGAAAAAGCCTGACCTGAGAAGGTGACATCCCAGCAAAGCCCTGAGGTGCTGATGAGGCTGCCAAGGACACAGATGGGGAAGGGGAGGAGGTCCGAGGTGACATTTGAAGACATTTTTAGAAATCAATGATAAACACTTCTCATCACATCTTTTCAATATTATACTGGAAGTACTAGTTAACGCAACAAGACAAGAAAAGGAAATAAAAAGTATACAGATTGAGGAGGAAGAAACATTGTTTTAGTTTGCAGATGACATAATCATCTATGGAGAAAATCCAAAAGAATTAGCCAAAATAAAGGAAAAGAAAAGAAAAAAAAAAAGAAACTTCTGGAACTAATAATCAATTATAAGGACTTCCCTGATGGTCCAGTGGGTAAGATTCTGCGCTCCCAATGCAGAGGGCCCAGGTTCGATCCCTGGTCAGGGAACTAGATCCCGCACGCATGCTGCAACTAAGCGTCCGCATGCCGCAGCTAAGACCTGGCACAGCCAAAATAAATAAATATTTAAAAATAATAATAATCAGTTATAGCAAGGTTGCAGGATACAAGGTTAATATACAGAAGTCAATTGCTTTCCTATATACTAGCAATGAACTATTGGAATTTGAAATTTAAAACACAATACCATTTACATTAGCACCAAAAAAAATAAATAAATACTTAGGTTAAAATCTAACAAAATATGTATAAGATCTATATGAGGAAAACTACAAAACTGTGATGAAAGAAATCAAAGACCTAAATCAATGGCGAGATAGTCCATGTTGATGGATGGGAAGACTCAATATTGTCACGATGTCAGTTTTTCCCAACTTGATCTATAGATTCAATGCAATCCTAATCAAAACCCCCACCGATCAACTAATTGATTCTTTTCTGGAGAGGCAAAAGACCCAGAATAGCCAACATAATATTCAAGAAGAATAAACTTGGAAGACTGATAGTATCCAGCTTCGAGGCTTACTATAGAGCTACAGCAATCGAGACAGTGTGGTATGCGCAAAAGAGCAGACAAAATAGATGAGTGGGGCAGAGTAGAGAGCTCAGGAATAGACCCACATAAATGCAGTCAACTGATCTTTGACAAAGAAGCGAAGGCAATACAATGGAGCAAAGATGGTCTTTCAACAAATGGTGCTGGTACAACTGGACATCCACATGCAAAAAATGAATCTAGACCCAGACCTTACACCCTTTACAAAAAATAACTCAAGATCAATCATAGACCGAAATGTAAAACACAAAACTGTAAAATTCCTAGAAGAGAGCACGGGAGAAAACCTAGATGACCTTGGGTGTGCCGATGACTCTGTGGACACAACACCAAAGGCTGATCCATGAAAGAGAGAATTGATAAGCAGAACTTCATCAAAATGAAAAACCTCTTCTCTGCAAAAGACAATGTCAAAAGAATGAGAAGATAAATCGCAGACTAAGAGAAAATATTCGCAAAAGACACATCTGAGAAATGACTGTTATCCAAAATATAGAAAGAACTCTTAAAACTCAACAATAAAATGAGTAACCCAACTGAAAAATGGTCAAATGACATTAATAGACCCCTCACCAGAGAAGAAATACAGATGGCAAATGAGCACATGGGAAGATGCTCCACATCCTATGTCACTGGAGAAATGCATATGATAAAAGAACGAGATACCTCTACACACCTATAAGAATGGCCAAAATCCAGACACCGACAAGATCCCTGGTTGCCCCCCACCCCACCCCCGGCCCCCGGGTTGGGCCGGTTCTGACAGCTCCAGGGGACGGAGGTCCTTCGGGAAAGGAAGCTGGAGCCTGAAGGGTTACCCAGCTCTGATGCTGTTCAACCAAAAAGGCAACAGCAGGTCTCGGAGCGGAGCAGATGGTGAGAGCAAAGGGCTCCTCAGGCAGCGATGGGAAACGGCCCAGGGGAGCGGGAACCCCTTTGAGAACAAGACTAAAGCTAAACCACCGGGAGGAAGGCAAACGAACGCCCTCTTACCCTCAGTGGAGAAAGCGGCCCAGACCTAGCTGGGGGACTACTACCAAGACGCCCACCCACCAGCCAGCGCCAGTCCCCAAGCTCAGCCCTGTCCCGCTCAGGGAGACCTTTCCCTACGCACCCTCACTTGCTTCGTAACTCGTGGAAGCTTATTTCGCCTGGGGAACTTGTTTGCCGGTCTGTGAAATGGAGCCGCGTCGCAGCTCTGCCTGCCGGCGCTCCTGTGTAGATTAAGGACAGAACGCAAACAGAGCACCCACCACCCAGCCTCCACCGCCGAGCCCTCGCAAACAGTGCCCATGGGTGGTGACGAGTTTCTCCAGGACCCGAGACGGGCCTCAGGAGGGAGGAAGCACCATCCTGCACCCCTCCAGGGACGCGACGCAGCTTTCTCTCCACCCTCCCCGCCCTGGGGCCCTCCCCTTAGTCAATTCATCCTCCTCCCCTGCTGGAGCACCCCCAACCATGGGCTCCGGCCACCCCGTTCCCTTTAGGGTCCTCTCTGGGGCCTCTGCAAGGCGCCCCCTCTGTCCCAGAGGCCCTCAGCTGCCCCGCCACCCAGACCAGCATCATTACGTGCGGGCCTCTGTGTCTGTGTCCCCCCAACCCCGCGACCCCAGAAGGAGCGCTCCCGCGAGAAGCTGCGTCTGTCTTGGTCACACACCTGCCCCGCAGCAGCGCCAGCGCATGCAAGAGCGCAGAACCGGCAAGGTGGACGGAAGACCTGAGGGGAGGGGGTGGACGGGTGGCGGTGGGGCTGTAACCCTTGGCGACCTTCCCCGCCAAAGGGGCGAGGCGCCAGGGGGCGCAGAGGATGCCCCGCCCCAGGGGGATCCGGGGCAGCGCCCGATGCGCAAGTCCAGGTAGGGTTCATGGAGGAGGGACCCTAACCCTAACCCTAACCCTGGGCTGGGCTGGGCTGGGTTCGGCGGGAGCCCAGCCCTCGGGACGTGGGAACGCTCGCGAGTTTGCTGACAGGAAACGCCGGGACGCGCACGGCTGGAGCCCTAGCAGCAAGACCCGCACCTCCACGGCCCCCGCGGCGCGCTGCGCCCTCGCGCCTGGTACGCGCCCTCGCGCTGATCCATCCCGCTCCCTGCAGGCTCCGTGGTCCCGGACAATCTACCTAACTTCTCTGTGCTCCAGCGCGCTCCTGAATCTTGTTTTGAATATTATTTTGCTGTCTACATCTTCAAGCTTTTCTCTCCCATTCCTGCCCCCAATAGCCCCACTCCAGACTCCCCACTGAGGTGGGGTGGGGCGCCCTCTGTACCCCTCCTCCAGCTCCGGCCGCACACACCGGGCAGCCCCTAGCCCCTTCACAGTGAGCGCCTCTCAGGTCACCAAAGCCAGCACTAGGAGGGCGTCCGTCCTTCCACCCGCCCCCTACTCTGGCCCTCGTACCTGAAAACCACCCCATATCGCCCCCCATCCGCTACCCCTCCTCCAGAGACTTTTGTAACAACTGCCTGGGGTCCCCCGCCTCCAGTAAATACCCCAGCCCGACCTCTAAGCTGTCGGGGTTGTAAATGCTAACCTGCCCCTCTTGGGCCCCCGTAGCCCTTCCTTCCCAGGCCCCAGGGCAGAGTCCAGGCTCCCCCATCCCCCCACCTCCCAAGTAAGAGCATCACTCACCTTGCAGGCCCTCAGGTCCCGGGATCTCAAACCCGAAAGTGCACCAACGCAGACTCCCAGGACCTACCGCCTGTTCTCTAAGCTCCCTGGGTGAATCTTCCCCCATCTGCCACAGAGTCCCCTCCCCCAGGAAGTTCACCCTCAAGCCGGCACAAAATCCTTCTCGTGCTCTCTCCCTACACACCGGCTCCAGGAAGAGGGGGCTCTCAGGGAGGACGGAGCAGAAGGCTGGTCGCAGGGGTTGGACTGGGCTCTGAGCTTCACATGGACACAGGTTCCAAGCCACAGCCAGTCCCTCAGGCCCTGCAGTGGTTAGAGAAGTCTCGCCCGGGATCCCCAGGGTTTCCCTGGGCACTGAGCCACAAAGGCAGGAGATCCGAGGTGGGGAGGTGGAGGGGTCCACAGGTCCTCAGGCAGGCTCTGCACAGCCTGGGGGCCCCCGCAGCCCTCCCTGCCGAGAGGAGGGGGAAGCCCCGCAGGCTGTGGAAAACCGGACCTAGGGGGTAGCTGCCTGGCGCCTCCTCTCCATCGCGCGGCTCCGACCCCACCAAAGCCCCTTCCATCCCTCTGCGGCCCTGTCCCACCACCCAGGGCCTCTGGACCCCACCTGCAGTCTGCCCCTCGAGGCCCGCTGCCCTGCCAGGTGGGCCCAGGCGGACTCGAGTGAAGGGCGGGCCTCCAGGCACACTCAGCACTGTACAAACTTGTATCCCGGGATTTCTCCACACAAAACACATTTCCCAGGGAAGCAACCGGTCTGATGAGCTCGCTGGGCGTGCGGGCGTTCCCACTCCGCCCTCCCGGTGCCCCGGCAGTCCTGTCCCACACTGAGGCCCTGACGGCAGTGCTGGGCCCAGGATGCAGCCCAGGACTCCTCAGCCGGCAGCAGAGGCCTCTGGGATGAGCCCGGGGGCTGGCAGTATCTGGACCACCAGAAGGGTAGGTCGCCCACTGTGCACATCCCCTGAGCCGGGAGGCTCCACCCCAGGGTTCACCTTGTCCTTTCCGGGGACCCTCCCCTCCCTCTCTCACCCCCAACGTTGACCTCTGACTCCCACCCCGAGTCCCCTCCCCAGCACTGACCTCACCCCTAGGGCTGCCTTCTGACCTCAACCCCGCCTCACCCCCAGGCCACTGCCCCCAGCCACCATTCCCACCTGGGGCTCACGTCCCCTGCCTTCAGGGGGCCAGGGCCCAGGGTCAGGGCCTCCCATGGGAGGGAAGGCCTGTGAGGGTGGCCCCAGGACGACTTTTCCAGGGGAACCCAGGAGGTACATGAGGCCACTCAGCCCACACCCCTCCAGCCCTCCTGGGCTCAGCCCCCACTCAGTCCACCAGGGGCCTGTCCTGGATCCAAGCCAGGCCTACCCGGGAGGCCTTGGAGCGCGCCGGTCCAGCTGGCGGTGGCGCTCCAGGGAGACCTTCTTGGGGCGAGCGCTGCTAAGCCTGGCCCTTCCCCTCCCACCTCCGACTGCTGGGCCTCCCCTCCCCACACAACTCCGACCCTGCTCGCCTGGACTCCTGGGCTCTCCCTGGAGCACGCCAGATCCTGAGCCCCCAGCCAGGGCAGGAGGGCCCCTCTGAGTCAACCCCCTGGGGCAGCCCCGCCTGCGCCTGCTGAGCTGAGCCTTGACTCATGGCTTGGGAGAGGCCTCCCACCTCCACAGGGGGCGGGAACCCAGGAGGGCTAGCCAGCCCCTTGGAGGGCTCTGCAGAGGCCGGGGTGGGGGTGGGGGTGCTGGGAGCACTTCCGGAGTCTGCAGGATGGAGGTCTGGAGGGTCATGAGCCTGGGGTGGGCCCGTCTCGCCTCTTGCTTCTGGGGTCTCTTGGGCACCAAGGACCAGGACGAGGGCCCCATAGAGCCCCTTTCCACCCTGAAGCTCCACTCCAAGCCTTCTACCCTCAACGCTGTCCCTTAGCACTTGACCCCTGCTAGGCCTCACTCCAACCATGGCTGCAGTGCCTGGTCACGCAGGGCCTGTTCTTCCGCCCAAATTCCACCTTAAGCGGGGCCCCTCCCTCCCACCTGGCCCAGGTGTCCCCGCCCCTAGCTGAGCTCAGGGCTGGGCGGGGTCGGTCTCCGGGCCAGCCCTGGGCAAAGCCAGCGGGGAGGGGACTTCGGGGACAGGGCCGCGCGGGAAGAGACAGCGGAGACAAATCCCGGCCCCCGTGCCTGCCGCCATGCAGGACGGTAACTTCCTACTGTCGGCCCTGCAGCCCGAGATGGGTGTGTGCTCCCTGGCGCTGCCCTCGGACCTACAGTTGGACCGCCGGGGCACCGAAGGGCCAGAGGCCGAGAGGCTGCGTGCAGCTCGTGTCCAGGAGCAGGTCCGCGCTCGCCTCCTGCAGCTGGGGCAGCAGCCTTGGCAGAACGGGCCGGCCCAGCCCGACGGCGCGGCCAGGGCGGCCACAGGTAGGCAGACGCTGGCCGGGTGCCCACGGTGGGTGGCGGGTGGAGGTGGCCCCAGCAGGCATGGTGGTGCGAGGGCCAGAGGCCGCGGTGGGGCCACTCCGGACTCAGCTCCCTGACTCACCCAGGCCCGCCTTGAGTCACCGCCCTACCCCTGCAGGCGTGGGAGAAGCCAGAGGTGAGGCCTCCACCTCCTGGCAGGGACCCCGGGGTCCTCCCTGCAAGTCGGGTTGGGCCTCACCTGCCCACCGGGCCCTGAGCCTCCCACCCCCCCAGGGGGGGCACGGGAGAAGCGGCATGTGGCCGGCCAGGTCTGTCTCTGTCGGCAAACCCGGAACACGCACGCGTCCGGTCCCACACCCCACGGGCTCACACACGGTCTCAGAGACACGCAGACACACACGTCACTCCCCTGGAGACACAAACGCAGAGACACAGACGCCCAGACTGTAGCGTCCACCCCCCATGCCCCACAGGAATAAGCAGACAGAAAGGTGAGGGGCGGGGTCTGGGACTCCTGGAGGAGAGCCACAGCCTGTCTGGGCCAGGGTCTCCCTGCGGAATTGCAGGGGGGGAGGCCCTGCTGGGGTGACCCGGATACTCTCCATGAGAGCAGCGGGTGGGGGAATGCCCCTCAGGGCCAGGCAGCTCCCTGTGTAGGAACCCCGGTTCGTGCATGGGGCACGTGCACGGGTGTACGTGAGTGTGTATGTGTGTGTGCATGAGTGTGTGCAGCGAGTTCAGGGCACTTCTAGAAATGCCACTTCCTCCCTTGCCAGCTGCAGCCGCAGGGACCAAGGTCAGACAGTAAGAGGAGCCTCCAGGATGTCCGGGGCCAAGACCCCGCTCCACGGTGGCTCGCGTGATCTCCAGAGGGCCCTTCCCAGTGCTGGCCACCAGCTGCTGGTCGGGGGATAAGCGGCTCAGCCAGCACAGGGGCCGCCAGGGCTGGCTGGATTCCTGCGTCCTCCCCTCCCTGGGCCTCAGCCTTGCTGGTGGCCAAGTTGGGTGCCCAGGGGTCATGGGGTAGAGGAGGGAGCGGGGAGGGGTTAATTAGGGGAAAGAGGATTAGAATTTGGGGGTGGGGGCCGTGCCCCCTCAAGGCCGGGCCTCACTAGCGTCAAAGGGTTAATAGCCCCTGCCCAGAAGCCTCATTAACCAGGGCCTGTCTGGGGAGCGTGCTGGGTGGGGGAGTCCCCCCAGACCTAACTGAGGCAGAGGTTGTGGGAGGGTCCAAGGCCCCTCCTTCCCTTCACCCTCACCCTGAATCCCTTCAGCCTAGTCACTCTACCCTGGCCTTCGGGGGATGGGACTCTTCCGCCTCCAGGTGTGACCACAGCAGGGGCTCTAGCAGAGGCTGACCACTCCAGGAATACCCCCCCAACCCAAAGACCCCGCCCCTGGCATTGCCCAGGTGATGCGCCCCCCAGTCCGTTCCCACTGCTCTGCCTTGGTTTGACCTTTGCCCAACTCTTCTCCGGGTGTTCTCAGCTCTTCCTATACACCCGACCAACCACACCGCGCCACCTGTCATCCACATATTCATTCAGTTGTCCCTTCAGCATCCATCCTCCCGGCTTAGATACCCCTTCACACACCAGTCACACACCAGTCAGTCTGCTCATCCAACCCATCCTTCCGATGGTCCAACCCGCCCTCCCCCCATCGCTCCACCCTCCACCTTCCATCCACCTGCCCGTCTGTCCACTCGCCATGCAGGTGGGCTGGCGCCGGTGCCCCCGGCTTGTGTGTGGCTAGGGGTGGGTGTGGCTCGGCCAGGTGGGTCAGGGCACTGCGCCTCAGGGCACTGGTCCAGGGAGACTGCGTCCGCGGCGAGTGACCAACAGCACAGGATGGGCTCCCGGGAGGTCAGTGTGGCTTCCTGGGGGCAGTGGCCAGGCGTTGTGCCCTGGCAGGGATCGGGGAGCTGAGGAAGGAGGCCCCGGCACACTAGGTAGCCGGGAGGTCAGCAGGGTGAGCACATCCGTCCCCCGCTGAGGGGCACAGCTGGAAGGGACGGGGGCTGTGGGAGGGATGACAAGGTGACGGCAGGGACCGGAAGCCAAGGTACCTGCGCCAGAGTCCACTGGCCTCCCCACCAGGGCTCAGGGCAGGAGGGGAGGCAGGAGGCCAGTGCCTTGCCATCGGCCCAGCCAGGCTGCGCTGTCCCTGTCCGCAGGTGCGTGCCGGGCTCAGTACCACACCTTGCAGGCCGGTTTCAGCTCCCGCTCCCAGGGCCGGAGCGGGGACACCTCGGTGAGTGACAGCCCGGAGTCCCGTGAGGGAGGTTCTGGGGGCTCTGGGGGCTCCAGCGTCAGGAAGCCCAGCGGCCCTCACTGCCCTCCCCTCCCTGCCCCACAGACCTTCCGGCCTATCGCCAGGCCTGCCTGCAGCCCTGTCTCCTGGTCTTCCCGCTCGGTCGTGGACCTGAGCTCCGGCCGAAGGCTGAGCTCAGCCCAGAGCAGGGGCAGCGCCCTTGGTGCCGCAGGGTATGGGGGTGCCCGGCCCGCCGCGCCCCCGCCCACCCGGCCCACGTCCTTCCACGGGCGTGGCGGGGTGGGGAGCTGGGCGGATCACGACACCTTGTCCCTGCACTCGCTCAGCCTGGGGGCCGGGGGCCCGGATGACCGCTACGGAGTGGTGGAGGAGTGGCTGGAGCCGGCGGCCGCCTCCCCCTACAGGGCCTCTGCCTCTGAGCGCCGGGCCAGCTCCAGCTCTGGCCGGGCTGGGGGCCTGGGCTGGCTGGAGGCTGCCGAGGGGCCGCCCAGCCGGACCATCCGTGCCCCCGCCGTGCGGACCCTGCAGCGGTTCCAGAGCGGCCACCGCAGCCGTGTGGCAGCTGGGGGAGTGCCAGGGGGCGTCCTGGAGCCCGTGACCCGGGCGCCATCTGTGCGCAGCCTCAGCCTCAGCCTGGGCAACTCGGGCCACCTGCCGGACACGCGTGGGCTGGACAGCTACGGTGGCCACCGCACTTTGCAGAGGCTCAGCAGCGGGTGAGCTGGGCCTGGCTCGGGGAGGGGGCTTCTGCCCTAACCCTGGCCTGTCCCCAGGCTCAGCCTGACCTGCCTCTTTTCTCCACAGCTTTGATGACATTGACCTGCCCTCGGCAGTCAAGTACCTCATGGCCTCAGATCCCAACCTGCAGGTGCTGGGAGCAGCCTACATTCAGCACAAGTGCTACAGTGACACAGCAGCCAAGAAGCAGGTGACCACCCCTGCTTACCACCCTCACGGGCCCCCCTTCACTCACTGTCCTCTGTCTGGTCCCTGACCACCCCTCACTGATCCCCAAGCTGCCTGGGCAGACCCCATCTACCCAGGGCCTCCTCAGCAGAGGAGGAGCAGGAGGGACTGACTTGCACAAATCTGAATACACCTGCACGCTTCTGCACACACCTGCATACATCTCCATACACCTGTATGTGTATGCACACGTCTCCATATACCTGCACATACCTGCACACACTTGCACACATCTGCATGTTTCTGCACACCTCCGCATACATCTCCATACACCTGCATATGTACTCACACATCCATATACACCTGCATACGTTTGCACATACCTATGCAGCGTGTGCACAAGCGCTAACACCCGTGTGGCTATGCCCACAGGCCCGCAGCCTGCAAGCTGTGGCTAGGCTGGTGAAGCTCTTCAACCACGCCAACCAGGAGGTGCAGCGCCACGCCACGGGCGCCATGCGCAACCTTGTCTACGACAACGCGGACAACAAGCTGGCCCTGGTGGAGGAGAACGGCATATTCGAGCTGCTGCGTTCGCTGCGTGAGCAGGACGACGAGCTGCGCAAGAATGTCACAGGTGGCCCTGCTCCCCGCCCGCCACTCTGCCACCCTTCCCTCGGTCCCCACGGCCATCCCTGTGGCATGTCTCTTTGGAGTTGGACTCCAGCCCCAGGCCCCGTGTCCCCAAGCGTCCTCCTCTCTGCGCTGTTGCGGCCCCGTGACCCTACACGTCACACTCAGGCTCTCCCCAGCGAGGCTCTTGGGTGAGGCTCGAAGTGCCAGGCGGGGCCCTGGGCACCGTCCCCGGAAGAGGCAGAGGGGCTGGAGGGCCGTCCCTGACCACGGCCTCGCCCCACCTGCCACAGGGATCCTGTGGAACTTGTCCTCCAGTGACCACCTGAAGGACCGTCTGGCCCGAGACACGCTGGAGCAGCTCACAGACCTGGTGCTGAGCCCCTTCTCAGGGGCCAGGGGACCGCTCCTCACCCAGCAGAACGCCTCGGAAGCGGAGATCTTCTACAACGCCACGGGCTTCCTCAGGTGCGACGGGCAGCAGGCAGGGGAGGCCCAGAGAAGGGGCGTTAGGATCTGAGATCTGAATGACAAGGCGGGGCCACCGGGGGTGGGGGTCTGGGAGAAGTGGACAGAGAGGCAGAGGCGCTGACGCGGGAGTGGAACAGGCCGCCAGGTGTGGCCCCCGGCCAGACGTCAACAGACTGGGGGCTGCAGGCTCAAATTTCTTTAAATCAGGGATTTGATCTGATATTTATAACCTCCCCGGAGCCCCGGACACTTTGAGAAGTGGATGGGGGATGGGCATGCGGAGGTGCCGAGGGGCAGAGCCCAGCTCGGGGGAGGAGGGGATTGGTGCTCAGGATCTCAGCATTGGGTGGGTCCCTGAGGGGTGGGCTCTGCCTGTGGTCCCAGTGGGGGTCTCTGATCTGCCTCCATCCAAAGGAACCTCAGCTCGGCCTCCCAGGCCACTCGCCAGAAGATGCGTGAGTGCCACGGGCTCGTGGACTCCCTGGTCACCTATATCAACCACGCCCTGGACGTGGGCAAGTGCGAGGATAAGGTGAGGCTCAGCCAGTGCCCCGGGGCCCGAGGGGCTCCAGCCTGCTCTGACCGAGGTCCGCCCTCTGTCCACAGAGCGTGGAGAACGCCGTGTGCGTGCTCAGGAACCTGTCCTACCGCCTGTACGACGAGATGCCACCGTCGGCCCTGCAGCGGCTGGAGGGCCGAGGCCGCCGGGATACGGCAGGGGCGCTGCCAGGCGAGGCAGTGGGCTGCTTCACGCCACAGAGCCGGCGGCTCCGAGAGGTGGGTGCGGGCCTGGGCAGGGGGGCGGGCGGAAGCAGGGATCCCGGGTGACCTCGGCTGACCTCCACGCCCTCCTGCCCAGCTGCCCCTCACGGCCGATGCACTCACCTTCACCGAGGTGTCTAAGGACCCCAAGGGCCTGGAGTGGCTGTGGAGCCCCCAGGTCGTGGCGCTGTACAACCGGCTGCTGCAGCGCTGTGAGCTCAACCGGCACACGACGGAAGCGGCTGCCGGCGCGCTGCAGAACATCACCGCAGGCGACCGCAGGGTGAGGTGGCCTGGGACCACACCTGGCCACGCGCTGGGGCACGAGGCACTGGGGATGCAAGGGGTGAACGGGGGACAGGAGCCCGCTCTCCCGGACTTTATGGTGCATCGGGGGGCCAGAACTTCAGAGCGAGAGAGGAAGGCAGGCAGGATGCGGCTGGAGGATGCCACCTCGGCCCCCAGGGTCTGCACTGAGTTTAAGGAAGGTGCCGGGAGGGTTGGGCCAGGAGGGAGCAGACCCGGGGCCTCCACGGGGCACCAGCACCCATTCTCACCAGCCCCTCTCCTGCCGGCAGTGGGCGGGCGTGCTGAGCCAGCTGGCTCTGGAGCAGGAACGCATCCTGAACCCGCTGCTGGACCGAGTTCGGACGGCTGACCACCACCAGCTGCGCTCGCTGACCGGCCTCATCCGAAATCTGTCTCGGAATGCCAGGAACAAGGATGAGCTGTGTGAGTCCAGCCGTCCCGAGGCCTGGGTTCTGCCTCCCCTGGGGGCCGGGCGCGTGCCTGGACTCTGTCTGTACTGCTGCTTCTCCGGCCGGCTTCTGGGAAGCCAGAGCTGGTGGACAGACAGGCGCCGAGGGGGCGCAGGGAATGGCAGGCGCCGAGGGGGCGGGGCAGGGGGCGGGCAATGGAGACTGACCACCCCGACCTGCTGGCAGCCACCAAGGTGGTGAGCCACCTGATAGAGAAGCTGCCCGGCAGCCCGGCTGAGAACTCTCCCCCGGCCGACGTGCTGGTGAACATCATAGCCATCCTCAACAACCTGCTGGTGGCCAGTCCCGTGGCCGCCCGAGACCTGCTCTACTTCGACGGGCTCCACAAACTGTTCTTCATCAAGAAGACGCGGGACAGGTGAGGGCCCGAGCCCCGCGCCCCCCCCCCCCGCCCCCCAGCTCGCCCTGCCTCCTGGCCAAGCCTGTCACCCCACTGACCCCTGCCCCCTACCCCCAGCCCTGACAGTGAGAAGTCCTCCCGGGCAGCCTCCAGCCTCCTGGCCAACCTGTGGCAGTACAACAAGCTCCACCGGGACTTCCGGGCGGTATGTTCCCTCGGCCCAGGGCAGGCGGGGCTGCGAGCGTGGGGCGCGGGCACGGGACGGCAGGGAAGGACACAGAAACCCACGTGGCCCAGGGCACCCATAAGACCAGGGGCCTGGGGGGGCGGGATGCAGAGCAGCAGCGCCCTGACTCCAGGCCCCTCTCCGCCGCAGAAGGGCTACCGAAAGGAAGACTTCCTGGGCCCGTAGGCGAAGCCTCCCTTGGAGAAGGAGCGTGCGATGTGACCCGCCTCCAAGGGAAGGGCTCAGCTCAGGGCTGCGCGCCAGCTGGCCTGGAGGAGAAGGTTGATGACGGCCCAGGGGCGCTCGCTGGAGCCCCATCCACGTGCAACTTGAAGGCCTGGGCCACGGGGGAGGGGACAGGGGCTTGCGGCTGGGGAATTGGCTTCTGCAGGGCAGGGGGTGGGGCAGGGCTTGAGGCTGCTCTGATGCGTGGGGTGGTGGCCAGGTCACACTGGCAGAGGTGGCTCTGGCTGTGGCCCAGCAGTGCCTCGGGACAGCCAGCAATGGGAATAAAGGTGGCCGTGAACACAGCAGCCGCAGCCCCTCATGCTTCTTTGGTTGGTCAGACTTGGGGGTCGGACCCAAGGACTCAGCAATGTCTCCAAGAGCAACCATGCCTGCAACCATGCCTGCCCCTTAGGACACTCCCCCCTGGGCCCATACACAGGTCTCTCCAGGTCAGGGGACCCAGGACAGGGAGGAGGGCGTGTCCAGCAGCAGGAGAGCTGGCGGAGAGAATGGAGGAGATGGGGCAGACAGCAGAGGCAGCCTCAAGCCAAGTGAGATGCAGAAGCAGCAGAGCTGGGGACCTGGTGTGTAGAGGAACGAGCACTTCTGGGGCAGCTGTGACTCCTACTGGCCTCGGTGCTGCCCTGCCGGGCTGTGCTCACGCGGCAGATGCATCCAACACCTCTCCCTGCCCTGCCTTCCTGGGCCTGGAGGTGCCCTCATAGGTATACTCATGCTGTCTGAGGCTTGGGGTCCAGTAGGTTCTGGGACCTCTCCATCTCACCAAGCCAGGCCCGTTGGTTGTAAAGTTCCCACTGACATCTTTTACAACAACAGGCTTTTTCTGCAAAGCTCAGAACCTGAAGTCTCTAAGGGGCCTGCCCCCCAGGAACTGTCTGGATCACAGTGGGACTGGGAACAGTCACGGCCCCAAGCAGGGAGACCTGAGGAGGCCGCTGCAAGAGACACGCCTCAGCTGGCTCAGGACGGAGGAGGATGGGGAGAGGGTGGGCTTGAGGGGACACCCAGGTGCGGTGACCAGGTGGCCATGGAGCGAGAAAAGGAAGGGATCCAGGGCCCTGGAGTGCCTGAGACGGAAGTGAGGGGTGGGGTGTTCTGCTCAGAACACTGCACACCCCCTTCCTGCCCCAGGGGAGGAGAGGCCGAGACCTGGGCAGGATTCCAAAGGACTTTATTTCTGGCACAAGGAGGGTCGCTGGGCCCACTCTCCTTCCCCGAGGTCCCCAGGCTGCAGGTAGACAGGGCTCGTGGTCCTGCTGAGTGGGAAAAAAACCCACCCCAGCCCTGCCCCAGCTGTCCCTGGTGAACCTGCTGCTCCACGGGGCAGGGGCTACACGTCATCCTCCGACACCAGGCAGTAGAAGTCCGTGCGGGCACTGTAGTTTCGGGAGCCAAGGTCCGACACATCCACTTCACTGCCTTGGCCCTCTCCAAGCGAGACCCCACTTGCATGCGGTGGAGCTGCTGGCTCCCCAAAGACAGGCCCTCGTACACCTGGGGAGGGGTACCGCCAGGCCTGAGGCTGGGCCGCCCACAGCCTGCCTTCTGCCAGGGTCACTCCCTGCTGCCCCTCCTGCATGGTGGCATTTGAGATCCTGGAGGTTCCCAGTCAGGCCCCGGGCCCGACCACCTTCATGGAAAGAGGCAGTGGGAGGTGCTGGGAATTAAGCCCATCCACGGGCTGCAGGGAGCAGTCCCTGCCACCTGGACCCTTTTTGGGGCTCCACCTTATGCAGCCCCCCTCCAACTCAGGCTGAGCTTCTCAGGGTCAGGGGTGGGGCCGGTGGGCATACCCAAGTCCCCCTCAGGGTCAGGGTCCAGCTCCGGGTCCAGGGTCCGACCCTCTGGGACCCGGCCTCGCACAATCAGCATGGGGTCCTTGTCATCCTGCAGCCGGGTCTGGGGGTCTCCCTCCATCGCTCTGTACTGCACCTTCCGTGGCAATGCCAACTGTAGCTCTTTCCAAAAATCGGAGGAAGGTGTCTGGAGGCCAAGGTGGGGCAGTTAGCGAGCGTGAACAATTGGGGGGGGTGAGGGGGTGCCAACACGGAAAGACGCTGGTCTCCTTGGCCCCAAAGAGCCCACTCCTCTGGGCGGCTGACCATGGCACCTCCACCCACGGGCTCCCATCCACAAGCCCCCTCCCTCCCCGCCCCCTGCCCCTCCGCACCACGGAACCGGGCCTCCAGAGCAGCAGGGTCACCAGGTGGCGATGCTGGCGCAGCAGGCGGAGCGCAGGGTGTGCGGGGTCGCGCCGCTGGCCCTCGAAAGTGATGAAGATGGGTCTGCGCGTGAGCTCCAGCAGCCGGCACAGGCCCTCCCTGCGAGGGCGGCACAGTCAGGGGGGGCGCAGTTGGGGCCCACCCAGCCCCGCGCGGGACCCACCGGAAGCTGTGACTGCACCAGGCCCGGCCGAGGAAGGCGTCGGACAACACCACGACGAGGCGCCGGCAGCGGCTCAGGTTCACTAGGAGGTCGGCCGACGGCTCTGCGGGAACCCGGGCATCGGCGGGGGCGGTGCGGACGGGGCCCTAGAAGGGGCGGGGCCCTAGCCGGGGCCTGAGGAGGACCCGAGGGGGCGTGGCCCTAGGAAGGCGGGATCTGGGCCGGAACAGGGGCGGGGCCCAAGTAGAGATGGGGCTGGGCCCTGCACGGGGAGGAGGCGG
Source organism: Lagenorhynchus albirostris (assembly GCF_949774975.1). NCBI lineage: Eukaryota > Metazoa > Chordata > Mammalia > Artiodactyla > Delphinidae > Lagenorhynchus > Lagenorhynchus albirostris. The sequence continues at coordinate 186,520 of NC_083103.1, forward strand.
GCTTTGAGGGGCGTGGCCCTGGAAAGGCGGTGTCTGGGCCGGAACAGGGGCGGGGCCTGCGCCCCGCATCGGGGCTGGGCCCGAGCGGAAAAGGGCAGGGCGCCGCCGTACCCGCGCGAGGCAGGAGGTCGCGGTCGTCCAGAAAGAGCTTGTAACCCCGACGCCGCTCCAGCTGCGGCTTCAGGATGAAGTTCACGAACTTCCGGTCCTCGGGGCTGTCGCTGTAGGAGACGTAGGCGTCGTAGAGCTTCCCGTCTGCGGACGGCGGCGGGTCAGCGCGGCCGCTTTCCAGGCCTAGGCTTGCCACCCTCGGGGCCCCCTAAACCTCCCCCCTTGTGCCCCAGGGTCCAGGCCAGCCCCCCAGACGCAGATCCAGCAGATCTCGGCCCCGGGCCCCGCTTAGACCCCCTCCTCAGCACAGGATTCCGAGTGGAGCCCTGGAACCAGGCTACCGTGGCCCCCTTCTGCCGGCCCTGTGCCCTCCTGGGCTGCACAGAGACACCCCCCTTTCCTGGACTGGGATCTCTCCAGTGCCCTCCAGGGACGGATGCCTCCTCGCCCCCACCTCCAGAGCCAATCCCCCCCACCCAGAGCTGAGCCTAGGGAGGCCCCGTGGCTGACTCCGCCTCCCCATGCATCCGCGCCCCACGCACCGTTCATCTCCACCTCCCCATACGTGTCTTGGTACCAGAGCAGTACATTGAGTCGACACTTAGCGTATAGCAGCGCTGCCAGCAGCAGGACCAGCAGGACCAGAAGTGAGGCCAGCACCGCGGCCACGTGTCCAGCCAGGCCTGGGGACAGAGCCACTGACTGAGCCAGCCCAGCACCCTCCAAGCCTAAAGGCTCCCCAGGCCTCCCTCCTACCTTCTGCCCCACTGGACCCCACTCACCAGCTCTCCAAAGAGTGAAGGAAGAGGAGCTGATGTTCTGGACGGAGCAGGTGAAGGTCCTGAAGTCTTCAGTACTGGTCAGGTTGATCCCCAGGACACTGGACACAAGCACCTCTGACCAGTTGGCCTTGACCCTGGGGAGACCAGGCCCCACCCCCTCACCTGGGGCTCGACAGCATCACCGGATGCCCCAGAGCCCCACTTGTCTGGGACTCACCCAGAGAGGCTGCAGATTTGGGCCTCCTGGGCAGTCCTTGGGCCATAAGCTAAGAGAAATGGCCAGAACATGAAGGGGGTGTGGATCTCTTTTGGGACAGTCACCCTAATCCTGGGTCTGGGCCCTGGGGGTCCTCAGATCCTAGGCTTGGCCCGACGGTCAGTGAGTAATTCAGGCTGTAGGGCTCTGCTGGCACCCATGGCCCTGGGTGGTCTACAAGGTGAGTGTCTAGAGGGGCCATCTGTCCCTGCAGTCGCTGACTCTTAGCTTGCGTCCAGAGTGGCACTCTGCCCGTGGCATGTCTGGCCAGTCACTCCCCAGCCCATGTCCAGGTCATTACAGACCAGGATGTAGGTCAGAGAGGCCGCTGGGGGGGCGGGGTATATCCAGCGTGGTCACCTGACCCTGGACACCCTCATCTCTTACCAGGAGTCCTCATGGAGGTCATAGTGGCTTCCATTGCCCAGCAGCAGCCCATCTCTCAGCCACTGGACCGAGGGCAAGGGGCAGTGGGGCCCAGAGACCACTGAGGCCGTGCAGTTCAGAGTGACCACACTGCCCAGGGCAGGCCACAGGACCTGGTTTCCAGATGGGGAGAGGAAGTCAGGGGCCCTGTCGCAGGCTCCTGCAGAGAGAGGACCGAGTGGGTTAGCTGTGCCCACGATGCCAGCCTCCCACTGTCCACAGATGGTCTGTGGGCCAGGAGAAAACCACGGTGGCCAGTGGCATGTGCTGCTTGGTAACTGCATCACGTCTGTCCACACGTCCCACGGGGGACAGGGCCTGGCATTTGGCACATCTAACCCCAGCAGCAGCCGGTTCGTATGTGTTCTGCCTGCCCCAGATGTGGCTGCCCGTCCCCAGAGAAGATGTTAGCACGGAGTCATGGCTGAGCTGGCCCAGCACCGCCCTCCAGCTCAGCAGGGCCCGCCTAGCTGCCTGTCTACCCAGGACGTGAGCCAGCACACATTTCCTGTGTGCACCTGTCGCCCACTGCTCTGATGCCCAGGCCCCGGCCCCTCTGCTGGACACCAGTGGTTTGGGGGAGTCAGGGGTTGGGCGTCAGCACCTTCCACCTGGTATGGGAGCTGGGGGTTCCAGGACCCTCTACTCCTGGCTACAGGCAAGCCTTCTCACCTCCCCAAGATCTTTTAATTGGGGTGATGAGCCGGAGCCGGTAGTCATAGAAGCCTGCCATCATCTTGGTAGTGTGGTCTCCCAGCAGCCCACCCCCCATGGCCGCCCACCGCGCCCACTCCCAGTATCCCTGGGCTTTACTGACCCCCACGAGCCTGGTCTAGAGGCCTTGGGCAGGAGACGGTGTGGGCCCATCCTAACCATGGGCTCAGGACCCCGGGCCATAGGGGAGGGGCAAACAGAGGTCTTTGTACCCCTGGCTTGAGGCCAAGCAGAGAGGCCAGGCCACACTGCAGCGTGGAGCCAGCCTGAGGGGCAGGAGGTGGGAGTGGAGCCCGTGCCCATCCCTCTCTGGCCGTCTACCTGCCATGGTCTGGCCGGGGCCTCCTCAAGGCAGGCTGGACACTGGTGCCACCCACGGCTCCCCGGGGCTCCTTGGCCGAGCAGACTGATCCCTCAAGGGCTGGGCAGGATTCACTCTCTGTCCTTGTGGCCAGTCAGTCAGGGCACCAGGATGGGTCAGAGGCTGCCGCCATCCCCGGAAGCAAGTTAAACAAGAACAGGATAAGTTAACGTGTAACTCTGGCCACTGAAGCACTGCCTCTGCCCCAGCTGCCGCGTGGAGGCCCCAGAGCACCAGGCACAGCCTAGACTGCACGTCATCTGCCCCAGGGACGCGGTGACAGCCCAGGGTGGGACAGCACTCCCAGCACACCTCGTGAGCCCAGGAGTTGGCCTCGTTCCCAGGTCCCCTGGGACAGGGCTGCCACCCACAGGCAGGGGGGCTGCAGTACAGCCGCACTCAGCCTGTACCGAGGCTCCGGGGGGCTCGGGGTTCTCGAGTGCTGGGCTGCCTGACTGAGCCTCGCTCCCAGCCATGGGGTTTTGTTCTGGACGCCGTCCTGGGTGCACCACGCACGCGTGAACCCTGCACCTGAGGCTGCACTGGGCCGAGGTGTCGAGGCAGGAGGGGTGAGCGGGGGGTCAGGCTGGTCTCACGGGGCAGCCCTCCTTCTGGGTCCTGTGCTGGCGCCTCCACCCATTTGTCATCTTCAGACCCAGACACTTTTGTCCACACTGTCCGTATAGTTGTCCAAGGGAAGCCCCCACCCGCCCACGGTGACCTTTCTCTCCTCCGCGGGGTCTGGGACCACTCCCGGCCAGACTGGCAGCAGCCACACGCCTCTTGACCCAAAAAGCTCTCCAGTGACCTGGGCTGAACGGCGGGGCACGAAGCCCCAGTGGCACAGCCTTTGAGGAAGACTCCTTGGCAGCCGGGCCCTGGGCACCTCCTCCCTGGTGCCCAGCGGGTATTTACTGGGCACCTAGTCCTCCCCCTGCTCCCTGCTAAGTGGACACACCAGGGCCCCGGCTCCTTCAGGCCCTCCCCCCACCCGTAGGGCCCCTGAGGCTTTGCAGGGACGAGTCTTAGCCTGCCCCCCATTCCTTCGGCACGGGTGACCCGATGTGGACCCGTGATCAGCTGGAAGCCCCTGGTTTGGCTGGGCTGGAATTTCCTCAGAAATCGGTGGAGCGGCAGGCTCGTTCCCGGGGGGCTGGTGCGGAGGGTCCTTCCAGAAGTCCTTTGGAGTGGAGGGCAGTCCTGGGAAGGCCCTTGAAGCAGGAGGACAAGCCCACTGAGGGCTATGGGAGGCTGGGCGGCTCACGCCCCCTCCCCCAGCCCAGCGGGTCCCAGGGCAACTCCTACAGTGGCCCCTTGGCCTCTGTAACCTCAGAAGACCTCCTACCCCTGGAAAGGCAACCTCGGACCCTCCTGGAAATTCAGGCCAAACCACATGGCCAGGCGACAGGTGTCCCCCTGCACACCCTCCGCTGCAACCCCCCCGTCCTCTGTATCGTCTCTGTGTTGTACGACCGCCCCCTGCACGCCGCACACATGCCTGCACGTGCACACTCCCCACGCCTCCGGCACTCCGGCAGTCCACACACCTGGCACACCCCACACCGCACACACCGCACCTCACAGCCACCCTCAGCCTCCCATCGCCCCTCGCTCTCTCACTGGCACCACGCACCACGCACACACGTGCACACGCAAGCCACGTGCTGTGCGGGCCTTCCCTCGGCCGGGCCTGATTTCGAGGAGAGGGCTCAGGCCGGAAAAGGCATCCAAGGACGAGAACACAGGCTCACGCTGAGCAGCGAGAACACGAGGTCACCTGGTTCCAGCTCTTTCCTCCTGAGGAGGGGATGTCCGTCACGGAGGTCATTCACGTGTGCTTGGGAGCAAACTGTTTGCTCGGCTGGGCCCCCGGCCCAGTCCAAATCACCACGGCTGCCCCAGACGCATCGCCAAGCACGGCGAGGACCTGGCTTTTGTTTGTGCGTTTTAATAAGAACTTTCCCCGTAGCTTCCTGGCTTTGCAGTCACATCCTCTCCTCAACCTAAACCCCACCCAGGCACCCACCCTCCTCCCCAGCGGGCTGGCGGGCCGGCGGGCAGTTGGTGGTTCTCCCCGCCAGCCCCGCCTGCCCCACTCTTCCTGTAACTCTGAGTCAAGCAGCTCCTTCCTCTAGGGCCCGCCCCAGCCCACCCGGGCACCGGCACCGGCACCGTCCTTCCCTTCCCAAGGCCAGGCCTGGGTGAGCGGGAAGGTGGCAGAAGGGCTGGGGGCCACGGTGATATGTGGGGGTCCTGGCCAGCGGACCCCCAGTCAGGGCCGTCCTGCACACGCCTGAGGAGCTGGGCAGTATGGCCTGCTTCCCGGACACTCCCTATGGTCCCAACACCCAGGAGACGGGGCGGGGGGCGGGTGTCTCCACGTAGCTCCCCGGGCCCCAGTGAGCAGCCCCGATGTATCTCTGACCTCTGACCTGCCAGGGTGATGGGTGGGGCTCCTGTGGAAACTCTCACCAATAACGGGCCCTTGAACAGGGCTCTCTGGCCCCCTCCCTGCCCACCTCCCAGGTGTAGCCCCCAAATGGTGAGCAGTTACAAGGAGGCTGGGGTATCACATGGACCTTAAGCCCCCTCTTCTAGATAAGGGAGCAAACAGGAGGCCTCAGCGAGGCTCCCAGCTCTGAGCCCAGGTGGTGGAGAGCCGACATCTCCTGGAGTCACAACAGACCCCCCTGCACCACCATCCCGGACTGACCTGGAACTCAGGGCCCAGCACTGGTGGCTGATGGCGCTGCTCATAGCAATCGGGCAGGGTCCCCTGTGGTCCCTGTCCCTGCCCTCACCCTCCAGGGGCAGAGCATCCTCACTGCAGCGTCAGCTTTCCTACATCCTTAATCTGACCCTGTCCAAGGCACCCTGCACAACGCCCGCCCCCCCCGTGGCCTCCAAGACCCTTGGACGATGGTGCATCTTGGGCTCAGGGTCCAATAGAACTGGAAGAAGTCCTGACTGCACGCCTTCCCCACCGAGCCGCAGCTCCTCCAAGGAGCCCCAGTGGGCCCTAAGGCTGAGTGAACAGCGTAAGCACCTGATGGACAGGCTGGTGGCCGCCAGCAGTCAGTGACCTGCCCGGGAGAGCCCAGGCAGGAGGCAAAGAGCTAGGTTCTCCCTGGTGTCCCCACCTGCTTTGCTGCCTCTCAAAGCTCCTGCCAGACTGCCTGCCTCTCGGCATGCCCACCCGCACCACCACCTCACAGCCGCGACTGGGCGCCCGTCCACCCTTTGCTAACGCCCACCCTCACCCTCCCTTGTCCCCCAGGCCCACTCCACAAAGTGAGCAGAAAACCCCACGTCGCCTCAGGCACTCTCGAGAACAGCCCTTCCGAATCCGAGCCCGCCCCCTGCACCGCCCACCGCGCTCGGCTGCACCCGCGCGGTTCCTAGGAAGCCCTAGCCCCTCCCACCCGCCGGCCTCACGCTGGCTCTCCGCCTCCCCGGAGCCTCGGCGTCGGCCTGGCCGCCGGGCGCGCGCCCGCGCCTTGTCCCCAGGCGCCCAGCCGTCTGATTTGCTGCTCAGCACCCCAGTCTCTGAGCGACTCCCCCTCATCTGGGACCGGCGGCCCCTCTGCGCCTGGCGCGTGCTTCATCCCCGGACGTCTGTCCCGAAGGAAAGAACTTGCACAAAGCGCTGTGGCCCCGCGAGCCGAGAGGCCCCCTCCTGCACCCCCGGGCCCGCCACACACCCCACACCCGCGCTCCGCCTTCCCGGAGGGGCGTTAGTACCCCCTTCCTCCGGGTGGGGTGAGCCAGGCAGGGCGCGCACATTTGGGGGGCGCGGGGACGGGCAGGTCGGGGCCGCGCACGGAAGGGAGGGGTGCGCGGACGGCTGTAGCGCCGCCCGGACACAGGTGCGCAGCGGCTCCAGCAGGTTTCTCCGTCCGCCCCCGGCGCTCTGGGAGGCCTCGGGGCTGGGCTCGGACTTTGGGGCGGAGGCGGGGTCCCTCAGCGCCTCGGCGCTCCTCTTCCCTCTCCTGGCCGAGGGCCAAGTCGGGCGGAGCGGGAAGAGCGGCCCTCGCCCCCGCAAGGCCGGAGGGGCCGGAACGAGGGTGAGCTGAGGCTTCCGGGCGACGCGGGCAACGGGCTCGGCTCCGAGGCGCTTCCTGCGGAACCGCACCCGCCACGGCCCAGAGGCTCCCCGGGGCAAAAGGCGCCTCGGCCCCGCAAGCTCCAGGCCCGGTTCTGGCTCCCGGGAGCCGGCGACCTCCACTCACCTCCGCAGGTAGGAGCCGCGATCGGCACTCACCTGCTGACAAGACCCGGGGCTTGCGCGGCCGCGAGGGTGGAGCGGCTCACCTGGGCCAGGTGCGCAGCGGCGACAGCCCCAGCGACCGTGGCAGGTGCAGCCCCGCCCAGCAGCCGGGGCGAGGGCGGACCCAACTGTCCTGCTTCGAGCCTCAGGCTGGTGTTCAAGACGGTCCTGCGCTCGGCCCCCTGGAGCCGCGGCCGCCGCGCCTGGGGGCAGAGGCCAAACCGGCCCGACCAGCCCCGAGAGTCTCGGTGCCCCAGGAACTCCTCGGAAATTCCACCGTCCCCAGGAGCACCTGGTGCGGTTCTGCTCCTCCACCCAAGCTCTTTGTCTTCCTCTAGGAAGCCTGCCTTGACTCCCGCTCCTAAACCCGAGGTGCAGGGAGGGTAAGATCTCTGTGACCTCTGTAAGGCACCCCTCACTTGGAAGCCCACGGAAAACCAGAGCGGGGCGGAGGCTACCACATTCCGGGCCTCTCCCCGTCACGGCCTCAGTTTCCCAGCTAGCCCTGAGGGCAGACGTAATCGGCCAGAAGCCCAGAAATTAACACAAAGCAGTTTTATTTTATTAGAGAAAACTCTGCTGGTTGAGGGGAGCCAGTGGGGTGGGGCAGGATCTGGGGCCCAGGAAACTGGGCCAGTTTTCCTGTCGAGACGGCGTGAGAAGACAGGACAGGCCTGCACTGTTCCCGCCCCAACCCCGCCCCAGTTCTCTGGGTGGCAGGGGTCACTCAGAGTTCAAGTCAGGCAGTACCAAGCCTGAGCCCTCACAGGTGGAACAGGCCTCCCAGACCATGGACAGGTGTGCAGCTCACAGACACCCCAAACATACAGGGGCTCCCAGGACCCCCACATATACGCGGGTCTAATTAAAGCCCGCCCACACACACAGCCAGGGCTGGGGTGGGCAGCGGTGGCAGCAGCTCTGCAACCTGGCCTCCTGACCGGCTCCGGGCCTGCTCCCTGTCTGTGCTCTCGGCCGGAGTCTCTGGCACTTCGGGACTGGGGGCCAGGCCCCGGCAGCCCCGCCTCCCCAAGTCTCTGGTGCTTCCTCTTCAGGACTTCATTCTTCACCCACTGAGGCACATCAGGCACAAACCAGCCAGCAATGAGCTTGACGCATGAGGCCACGTGCTGGGAGGGCCAGAGTGGGGAGGTCAAGGTGCGCTGAGCAGGGACTTTAGGGGGCAGGGGCCCAGGGAGGGCTGCAGAGAGCTGCCCCGCCCTGGGGCCTGTCCCCTGTGTTGGCTCACCTCGAAGAGGATGAGGAAGGTCAGACGGACGGCCAGGAGGAACCAGGGCTGCTCAGTGAAGTTGGAGTTCTGAGCGGTGCCACAGTCCCAGTACCTGGGGTGGGGAGCACCTGAGGTCAGGAGTCAGGAGTTCAGAGGGTGCTCACAGGGGATGGGGGTCCAAACCTGCACTCAGTCACATTCTCTGAGCCCTCTATTTCAACAGGATTCTGGGAGTCCTTGGTGTAGAACACGGACAGGCTGTGGTTGACGTAGCCCGGGAGGCAGCTGGGGGGAGGGGGAGAGGAGTTTGGTGTGGTCCCTTCAGGCTTCTGGGGTGCTGGCTTGTAACCGACCCCTGCCTGGTGGGGGCCATCAGGGTGGGCCACAGTGCAGACCCCCCTCCTTCGTCTCTGTACATGGGAGAGGAGCCCCTGGGGGAGGCTGAAGGCCACCACCTGCCTTCCTTGCCAGGGGCCGAGGCTTCCTTGCCAGCCTTCCTGGGGGAGACCTACCCCTGGAGACCTGCCCCCCTGCAGGGCTGGAGGAACTGGATGAGGACAGCATGCAGACCACTAAGGGTCTGCCTTTGGAAGGGGAGCCATTCCAGTATCACTTGCTCAGAAAACACCTGGTTCTGGGACGTTAATCCCCTACTGGGGTCCCAGTCAGCACTCCCGGGGTCCACTCAGGGTCTGCAGGTTGCTGTGGGAGGGCAGCCCACCCCAGGCAATACTGTTAGCATTGAGCCCTTCCCTGGGGTCCCCTGGGGCTGGGCCATGGTTGGGCCAGTTTCCCAGGGGTCTCTGGACAGGGTCTGTGTGGCGGTGTCCCCTTACTCGACTGCAGGGTGGGCCCCCTGTCGGCACGGGCCATAGCGGTACTTGTACACCACTCGGGGGATGAACTCAGATGTGAAGGCGATGACCATCCCGTCGGCAGTGACGGCCAGCACGCCGATTATCGCCAGCACCTGCAGCCAGGTCCCTGGGCCATGGCAGGGGGTGAGGCCTGCACTGTCTCCCCGCCCCCTGCCCCCCCACCTCTGGTGATCCCCTGAAGCTGGGAGCCTGGATGGTCAAGGGCCTCATCATGTCTCTGCTTGTGGCAGCCGCAGGGCCAGGTCCCTGATGAGGAAGACCTGGGCCAGGGCCAACAGAGAGCAGCCTCCACTCTCCTGCACCCCTCTTCTTGACGTGGACAGGGAGGGGCTCAGGTCTCCGCCCCCCATCTTATGCCTGAACCTTTCGGCTGCCCCCAGGCCTGCTCCACCTCCTGGGTCCCCTCCCCAGGGCAGACCCCCTTAACCTGGTCCCAAGTCTCCCTCACACTTCTCTCTCCCACTGCCTATGTCCAACGCCACAACTCCTGGCTTCATCCCGGACACCTGTCCACCTCAGCGAGGCCAGTCAAGGTGACTAAGGCCACCTGCTCTCAGTCCCTGTGCCCAGCTGCTGGACCCCTCTCCCTCAGCTCCTTGAGAGTCAAGCCCTTCTGCACGGCCTCCGCAGGGCGGCAGCTGGCCCTTCAACGGGACCCCTGGGGGGGAAAGGCCTGCGAGGTGCCTGCCAGCCCCGCCTCTTCCTGGGGCCTGAGCCCTGCCCCCATGGCTCAGAGCGGTGGTTTCAAGGGGACTGGCGTGGCCCCGGCGCGCCTCGCGGCTCATGCCCCCATGGCTGGAGCGCCCGCCCTCAGGCCGCCCCGTCGGGCCCCTGACCGATGTCCTTGGCCTTGCGGGGCACCAGGCGCCGCTGCACCTGGACCATCTTGATGGCGTCCAGGCGGATCTCCACGAGGTTGCTGAAGAGCGCCAGCAGCAGGGCAAGTGGGAAGGCGGCCACGAAGACGGTGGTGAAGCCCTACTGGATCCCTGGGGGTGGGGGTCGTCACCGTGGGCCCCCGCGCGGTGCCCGCCCCTCCGCCCAGCAGCCCCGCCCTGCGTACTCATCTCCATGAACTCCTCGAACAGGCTGAAGGTGTTGACCGGGTTCAGGCGGTAGTTGCGCCGCCAGTGCCTCAGCTCGGGGTCCTGGGACGTGGCTCGCATCGAGCGACACTTGTGGGCCAGGCATCTGCGAGCGAGGAGGACCGGGTGGGGGACGGGGAGGGGGGCTGAGGACCCCTCGGGACTGCTGGCTCTGGGAGGTGGGGTCCTGTGGGTTCAGGGGCTCCCTGTGGTGAGAGTGGCGCCCCGGGAGGGAGGGTGGTCCTCACGGGCCCAGGTACTCCATGCAGTTGCTGAGCGTTTGTTTCAGACCCATGATGATGGCCACCTGCACGAACAGGTCCGTCATGCAGCTGCTGAGATGGCACTGCGGGGGCAAGGGTGAGAGGTCAGGCACGGGGCCTGGGGGTGACCAGGGGGTTGGGGCAGTTCAGGAAGAGGGCAGTAAGGCCTCCGGACAGACTGACCACCTCCAGCTTCCACAGCCCTGCCAGGCGCACCAACTTCCTGGGGTTACCGTTGATCCTGGGAAGGGCAGCGAGGCTGAGAGAGGGGGCAGGACAGGAGTGGGAGTCGGGGAGCAGTGGGGCCTGGAGGGGAAGGAAGGAGACCCGCCCCACAGGTGAGCAGAGGCTAACCCAGACAGGCCTGCGTGCGCGCAGGACCGCCAGGGACCTCTCAGCTGTTCACAGGCTCAGGAAAGGCTGTGAGGAGGGGCCTCAGTTCCTCCCCAGGTAACTGTGCACACAGGGCTACTTTGTGTTTAAATCACCTGATTTCCATGATAAAAAAGGTATATTTAACCAAACGTTGGGCTTATTATGCTCAATGGTGAAGTCCTACAAGCACTCCTGTTACTACAGTTCATGACAACTACTATTCCAGAATGGTGTAACTTTGCAAAGGAAAAACTTGTTGTAGAAAATACGATTATATATCTGGGAAACCAAAATAAATCAACTGAACGATTGGGCAGGTAAATCTGAAAAATGCTCAGAGTGGATATAAAATTGATATCAAGCTCAACTCCCTTTTGCTTTCCTAGGTGCAACAAAACCACTGAGAAATGTAGCAGGAGGACATATCTGTTGCAGATAGCGGCAAAAACTATAAAACAGAGTGAAATTCACAGGAAATATGGGGGACCCATAAGAAGAAAACTATAACACAGCTAAAGAACATTAAAACAAGACTTGAATAGAGGAAACTTGTTCTTCGATAGAAAAACTTACGCTTGTATTTTTGTGACAGGTGGAATGTCAGGCCCCCAAAGATACCACATCCTAATTCCTGGAACCTGTGAATATGTTATCTGACATGGCAGGTGGTATTAAGGTTGCTAATCAGCTGACCTTAAAATGGAGAGAGAATCCTGGGTTATCTGGGTGTGCCCACTGTAATCACCAGAGTCCTTAAATGAGTAAGAGGGAGAGCCAGAGAGATGGCAGGATGAGAAGGACCCAGCCTGACACCACTGGCTTTGCAGACACAGGACGGAGCGGGCCAGGCAGCCTCTAGAAGCTGAAAAAAACAAGAGTGTGGGCTCTCCCTGAGGGCCTGCAGACAGAACACAGCCCTGCTGACACCCTGATTTTAGCCCAGTGAGACCCATTTTGGACTCTTGGCCTCGAGAACTGTATGTAATGTGTGTTGTTTAAAGCCACTAAGTTGTGGTCAGCAACAGAAAATTAATACAGTATCTATGTCAATCCTCCCTAAAAGAATGTATAATTTCACTGCAGTCTTAAGCTAAATCCCACAGAATTTTGATGGAGTTTGACAAACATTATTTTAAAGTTCACCTAGAAGAATAAACACGTAAATAACTACAAAAAAGGAAAAGTGAAAAAGAGAAAAAGAAAATTAACGCCAGACCTATCTGACAGGAAAGCATTACAGTAGTAATGACACAGAAATGTACTAGACCAGAATCATCAGAATCCACGGAGCGCCAAAACAGTCAAGTGAATGATGGAACTAGACCAGAGTCGTCAGAATCCACGGAGCGCCAAAACAGTCAAGTGAATGATGGAACTAGACCAGAGTCGTCAGAATCCACGGAGCGCCAAAACAGTCAAGTGCATGATGGAACTTACTGTGTGACAGAAGGGTGGTGGTGGCGATGGAACAGTCAACAAATGGTTTGGGGACAACTGGCTGTCACTTGGAAAACAACAAAACAGGCTTCCCTCCATTGCCGCCTGCAGCAAAACAAATTCCTTGTGAATCAAAGATTTAAATGTTTAAAATGTTGAAACCATAAGCATCTAACGGAAATCACAGCTGAACGTTTTTTTTGTTTTTTTTGTTTTGCTCCGGACGCGAGGCTCAGCGGCCATGGCTCACGGGCCCAGCCGCTCCGCGGCGTGTGGGATCCTCCCGGACCGGGGCACGAACTCGCGTCCCCTGCACTGGCAGGCGGACTCTGAACCACTGCACCACCAGGGAAGCCCCTGAACATGTTTTTAATGTTGAGGAGGGGAGGCCTTTTTGAGCATGGCATGAAAAACAGGAACTATAAACAGACACACTGATAACCTTCGTGACGAAACAGGAACCGCCTCCAGAGAAACACGAGTGGCTGCACAGGCTCCTGCCCTCTCCTCGCAGGGATGCCACATGCAGGGCCGGTACACGGAAGGCGCCAGACTCAGGCTTCCATCTGCCCCACCGCCTGCTGACTGTGCGACTTAAGCTTTCTGTGCCTCGGTCTACTCATCTGTGAAATGGGGTTTAGAGAGTCCCTACCCCATAGGGCTGTTGTGCAGATTAGAGCTGATGAATGTGAGGCCCTTAGGATAGAACGGGTGAGTGTCAGCAGACGTGAGTTATTATAAAGACATATCCCATCCTGCCAGGGAAAACCTACTCAGTCCTTCGTTCTTCGGTATGAACGGACAGCTACAAATCTTCAGGCACGAGGAAAACCAGCTGTACAAAAGAGAAGGACTACAATAAAGGAACAGGAAGATGGACCCTTTAGGAAATGAGATAATGAGGAAACAGATGAGAACTTAAGGGGAAAAAAGAACATTGATATCCTCAAGAAAGTACTGTATCTGTGGAAACAAGAAAAGGACACTTTAAAAAAATAAAAGGATAAAAAAATAAAAACCCTCTTGGAAATTAAGACTTTAACTGTTAAACTTAAAAAAAGAAAACAGGGACTTCCCTAGTGGTCCAGTGGCTAAGACTCCACATTCCCAATGCAGGGGGCCTGGGTTCAATCCCTGGTCAGGGAACTAGATCCCACATGCCGCAACTAAGAGTTCGCATGCTGCAACTAAAGATCCCACGTGCCACAACTAAAACCCAGTGCAGCCAAATAAATAAACATTAAAAAAAAAAAAAGGCAAAAAGACAAAGTGAAGGAAATCTTTCCAGATGTGGAATGTAAAGACACAGAGATGGAATATATGAGAGAAAAAGATAAGAAACCCAAGAGGACCAGGCGTTCCATAGACAGCAGAGGGGAAAAAAATATTTTTAAAAACCTAAGGAAAAAAACTAAAAATAAAACTACCACCTGAACCAACAATCCCACTACTGGGCATATACCCAGAGAAAACCACAATTCAAAAAAACACATGCACCCCAATGTTCACAGCAGCACTATTTACAATAGCCAGGACACGGAAGCAACCTAAATGTCCATCAACAGAGGAATGGATAAAGAAGATGTGGTACATACATACAATGGAAAAGTACTCAGCCATAAAAAGGAATGAAATGCGGTCATTTGTGGAGACGTGGATGGACCTAGAGAGTGGCACACAGAGTGAAGTAAGTCAGAAAGAGAAAAACATCATATGATAACACATATATGTGGAATCTAGAAAAATGGTATAGGTGATCTTATATGCAAAGCAGAAACAGAGACACAGACGTAGAGAACAAATGTATGGATACCAAGGGGGAAAGGGGTGGGGTGGGAGAAACTGGGAGACTGGGACTGACACATACGCGCTATCGACACTATGTATAAAATAGACAGCTGATGGGAACATACTGCAGAGCACAGGGAACTCTACCCAATGCACTGTGGTGACCTAAATGGGAGGGAAGTCCAAAAGGGACGGGGTATCTGTATGTGTATGGCTGATTCATTTTGTTGTGCAGTGGAGGCTAACACAACATTGTAAACCAACCATATACTCCAATAAAAATTAAAAACAACCTAAGGAAAAACAGAAGAAAACGTAGTGAGCCTAAGCAGGACACGGGCTGTTTCATCGGAAGGTGCCAACAATTGCCCAGCACAGTGCGTGAAGAAAAGACCCACCCTAGATTGTTCCCCTGTTTAAAGAGAAGATCCTAAAGCTTCTAGGTCAACTAGGAAGAAACAAAAATCAGATTTTCTGCAATTTCTTATCATCCATTTTGCATGTTCAAAGACAACGGAGCAATGTCTTTAAAGTTCTAGAAGGGAAAAGTGTTTTGAAGTTAGATTTCTATACCCAGCCATGTCAATCTTGTGCAACAGTAGAACATGACACCTTTAGACATACATGAATTCAGAGAGTTTACCTCTCCGATATACCTTCTCAAAATAAATGAAAGCAAAAATCAAGAAAGACTCCCAAGGCTTGGGAGCCCAGGAAATGATGGCCCTAACCCAGGAAAGCAGCAGATTGAAGTCCCAGGGAGACAGGTATGCAGGAGGCACGGAGCGCCACCAGCCCAGTGTGGGGAGAATGGAGGGTCTCTGGGAGAAAAGTGACTCCATGCAACAGACAGTTTGACATGGAGAGGCTGGATAACCTTGATAAGATAAAGACAGGCAAGGAGGAAAAAAGGCAATTAAAAACAACAGGAAAAATAAAGAGCTGCACAACAAAGAAACGGTCAGATAAGCGCAGTAAAATGTGACATGATGAGTCAGAAGAGAATCCACTTGACCCTGATGTTATAAAAAGGCTCAGATGATATGAACAACTTATAGGAAAAGAAACTTAATGGCCAAAAAATATCTGGAAAGATGCTGGATTCTCACTAATAGGTTTTAATAACGCACCTTTAAGGTCTTTGTTCATCAGACCAACGTGGAGTGTGCAGTCACGTACACAGTGTGTGGCTTTGTGAGTCAGCACAGCATTTTTGGAGGGTGCTTTAGCAATGTCTCTCAATTTAAATGTGCACTGCCGACTCCCAGTTAAAATGGCTGGCTGCCCACACCCACTGCCAGGCATCACCTCGGAGATGGAAGGGAACTGGGGAGGCCTGCAGCCCACTTGAGACATCAAGCTGGATCTAAGCCTGCAGGGGAGACGTCTGAATAGCAACACAACCCTGCCCAAGAGCCTGGAACATCCCAGGACTTGGGCACCTCTGGTAGCTTGGGAGCACCCACTGGATGGGAGGCAGGCCCGGCTGAACCCCTGGGCCTCCTATCCAACCCCTAATCCACCCCCCCCACACACAAGAGACACACACACAAGAAGACAAAGACATTTCTAGGGGGTTGAACAACCAAAGATTCAGATCGCAGGGTTGGGCCAATGGACACTGAGACCCCACAGTGTCCCTTCCCCAGCTGGGCTCCCAGCATACTGACGGGCATCCTTCTGCCTCCAGGCAGGAGACCAGGGATTCCCCTTCAGGAACCGACACAGCAAGAGGTCCCGACAGGAGACACATAGTCCAGAGCAAAGCCACTGGCACACGCCTTTCTCAATTACGGACAGGTGGCCAAGAATAAAAGACATCTAAGGCGGCGGGGGGGTCTCTAACACCAGAATCAGAGACCGATCAAAGAGCATCAAAGAAACTCGAAAGGAACAGAAGAAATGCCAGAGTAGAAGGGAAAAAGAGAGGCCACATCCTCAGAAGAGAAAAGCCCTGGTGTCCAGGTGACATGAGGAGGAGGCTGTGAAGAATCTGCACGTGTCAAAAGGAGTGCTCTGAAATTGAGAACATAAGCGGAAGTGAAACGTTCAGTAGAAGGGTTGGAAAACAGCTGAGAAAAACTCCAAGAAACTGGAACAAGAATGGGAGAAAAAAAGCCAAGAAAAGTAGATGATAATTCAGAAGGTCCAATTTCCAAACAAAAAATTCCTCAGAAGGGAGGAGAGGGAGCTGAAGCAGGAGACTATCAGGTACATGAGAAAACCTCTCAAAACTGAAGGCCCTGAGGCTCCAGGCCCAGTGAGTACCCGGTAATTTCTTTCCATTTGACCAGCATTGATTCTGCACGCGTGGCCGGCTGCAGGAGCTGAGCATTCAGCAAAGGACAAGCGCCCTACCCTCCGCCCTGGGGAGCTGCCATTTCTGAGAGAGACAGTGAACAAATAAATGCGCGTCACGTCCTGGGTGGCGACGGCTATGGAGGGGGAGCAAGGGAAGAGCGGAGTCTGAGGGACCAGGGTTCGGGGCCAGGCGACGTTCCGAGGTCAGCAGGAGAGCAAAGGTCAGCGCCAGGAGGCAGTGAGAGTACCGGGGAGGCAGAAGCGCGAGGCGGGAGAACCAGAAACCAGGTTCGCCGATGAGAAGACTTCCGGAAAGAACTGTGACAGCATGTTTGTGTGATGGTGGAAATCAGCCGGCAGAGAGAGGAAAGCTGGCGTGTGGAGGAGAGAGATGTGAATTACCGAAGCACGTCGACTGAAAAAGACCCACCAAGTCACACGGCTGAGAAATTCCAGAAGACGGGGGACAGTGAGAAGATGCACAGAGAGTTGGAAGAACACTAATGCCAGACTTGCGGAACAGAACGCTGGAAGCCGGAAACCAAAATACCCTTCAGAAGTCTGAGGAAAACCATATCCAACTTAGAACTCTTTCTCCAGCAGACGCTCAGTCAGGCCCCCAATAAAGAGGAAACTCGGCACATATGATTTCCCATGTACCCTTTCACAGGAAGCCACTGGAAAACTTGGGATCCTACACGGCAGAGAGTGAGGGGCTTCCCAGGATGAAAGGGCCAAGCACAGCCCCAAGAGAAGGGGACAGATGCCACGAGGGCGTCTCCAAGGACCTCATGATGTCTTTGAACATACTGGCAGGAGTTGGTTTCTTCTAAAGTTCTTCTAGAGGGACTTCCCTGGTGGCACAGTGGTTAAAAATCCACCTGCCAGTGCCGGGGACACGGGTTTGAGCCCTGGTCCGGGAAGATCCCACATGCCATGGAGCAACTAAGCCCGTGCGCCACAACTACTGAGCCTGCGCTCTAGAGCCCACGAGCCACAACTACCGAGCCCGTGTGCCGCAACTACTGAAGCCCGCACGCCTAGAGCCCGTGCTCAGCAACAAGAGAAGCCACCACAATGAGAAATGAGAAGCCCGGGTACCTCAACAAAGAGTAGCCCCCACTCGCCACAACTAGAGAAAGCCCGCACGCAGCACTGAAGACCCAACGCAGCCAAAAATAAATAAATAACTGAATAAATAAATTTTGCAAATAAATAAAGTTCTGCTAGAGAGTTTGGGATTAATTGGCAGTATATGTGTAACTTACAACATTTGAACAAACATAGAGAACACACAGAGGAATTATTTTTTCAGAAAAGACAAGAAAAGATATGTTGATTGAACGAAAAATGTTCATTTCATTAATTAGGAAGGTGAGGGGAAGTGTGTGCATGTGCATGTGCATGTGTGTTACACGGGATGCCCACTGCAGCTTTATTTATAAACCTCAAAACCGGAATTAACCCAAATGTCCACCAACTGAAGTGGTTAAATAAATGCAAGGGCATCCCACAAAAGAACGCCCATAGTATGTTTTTAAAAGCAAAGCCTCACCGCCCATGCAGACATGGAAAACGCCCATAGTACGTCTTCAGTGTAAGGCAGATACAATTATTTACACGACAAAATCACTCATGTCAATAGGTGTACGTGTGTGTACTTAAATGTGTGAAAAAGTTTGGGAAGACCCAACAAACAGTTACAGTGTCACCTCTGAGGACGAGGATTGGACAGTTGGGGGTTCGCTGTGGGCTTCCTTCACATATTTCTTTACTGGGTTTCCACGTGTTCTGAGCATGATTTACTTTAAAAATTAAAAAGAACAGGTATTTCTATTTTCAAGGTGGGGAGAAAGGAGTTAGAGGGAGGCATGTGGGAGCAGGTGGCCCTTACCTGCCCAGGATGAAGGCGATGTAGATAAGGGAGGAGAAGTGAGCAAAGAACTACAGAGTGAAGAACTTGATGGTGAACTTGCTCTCTCGCTCTGAGAAGGTCCTGGGCTTCTCTGGAATGAGATGTGGGGCCGTCCCTCCCCCATCCTTCACCCCGATGACAGCCCGCGCCCAGCCTGTCCCTATCCTGACAACTCAGGGACACCTGCGACCCCCACCTGTCTCCCAGGTGCGAGCCCCTGCCCTCTCGTAGGCCCCCTTCCCCCACCCCAGGGCTCCAAGATCCCCGCCCTGAATCCTCCCTCCAGTAGCCAGAGAGGGGCTCAGGGGGGCCCTCCTCTCACCAAAGTCACAAAGCTTCAGTGCCACATATTTGTTGATCTGTGGGAGGGGAGACGGAGGGCTCACCTCGGACCTCAGCAGAGCCGCACCCCCACCGGCACCCTCGCCCTGCCCCGACCCCTGCCTTGGTCATGACGAGGATGCTCTCACATAGTGAACCAGGGCCCCGGTCACCACCACGGCCGTGGTCACCTGCTCTCCCAGGAAGGGCAAAGCGGAGCTGAAAAGGGCAGCGACCAGGACGCGGCAGATCACCAGGACGTGGGCCATGCCTATCATCAGGCAGATCTGGCGGGGGTCGGGGAGGCCAGGATGGGCAGGCCTCCGGGGGCCGCCCCACCTGCTCTCCAGCCCCACCAGGGGCGCCCCAGGAGTACCATCAACAGAGACAGCAGGAGGATGACGGTACTCCGCGCGTAGCCGGGGCTGGTAGTCAGGGCAGGCAATGAGCCCCAGCACCATTTCCTCCTGTGGACGGCACCGGACACGCCTGAGACACGGGACTCCTCACCCACGGGAACCGCGACTCATACATGGGGACCCCCTCAGACACAGCAGACTCGTGTGGGCCCTGGGCCTGGTCACCTGGCTCAGCCTCACCTGGTCCTCGTCCCACCCGTACAGGTCCCATTGCAGGACCACACGGACTCGCTCCCGCTTCCACAACTCCAGGAACACGGTGGCTGCAGCCGGGAGAAAGCAGAGGCCTCACGGCGTGTCCCCGCTGCGTGTGGAGCTCGGCTGCCCCCCAGGTGCCGCAGCGACTCACCCCACAGCGCCGTGAACACGGCGAACAGCACGGTGCCCTCGTTGTCGAAGAGGTGGGTGAGCTGGGGAGAGCGGCGCGTGGGGCTGGGGCGGCCTTCCCTTCCCTGGGAGGACCCCCTGGGCCCTCTTCCCCGCGGGCGAGCAGCCGCAGTGCCCCCCCCCCCCGGCGCAAACCTTGGCGAAGGCGCAGGTTTCTGAGAGCCGCTGGTACCTGGGGCTGTGGTCGCCGCGAGGGCACATGTAGACGTCGTGGGCATCACAGATCTCCCTGCTGGGGGTGCAGGGACCGGGTTGTCGGCGGCGCTTTCCTGTGGCCCCTCCTGTGGCCCCTGGGGGACCCCGCCCCAGGCCGCCCCTTCCCTGACTCCGCCCCACCCTCAGTCCCGCCCCTTCACGACCCCGCCCCTCCACGACCCCACCCCAGTCACGCCCCCTTTCTGACTCCACCCAGCCCCCTCAGTCCCACCCCCCCTTACGTGACTCCACCCCAACCCCGCCCCCTCCATGACCCTACACACCCCTGTCCCGCTCATTCCCTGACTCCTCCCCACCCTCAGTCCCTCCCTTTCACGACCCCGCCCTAACCCCGCCCCTTCCGTGACCTCCGCCACCCCGGTCCTGCCCCTTCCCTGACCCCCCAGTCCCGTCCCTTGCCTGACTCCGCCCCACCTGATCTGGCTGGCTTCGAAATGGGCAAACCCGCTCAGGAAGACGATGAGGCCCACCACCGCGGCGGGCACCAGCATGTAGGTGTACCAGCCGAGCCAGGCGAAGTACAGCGCCACCTTCTCACCGAAGTAGTTCCTAGGGGCACAGCCGTCCCGTCAGGGCCACTCCCAGCATGGGTGACCGTCCACCGCCAACACCGGGGTGAGGCATGCCACATGCGGGGCGGGCAAGGAGCGTCTGTACTGAGGGCATCTAAACGTGTGTCTAAATGGGAGTCCGCACAGCAGTTTGCTGGAGGCGTGGGTATAACCGCGGGGGGCGCAGCCTGCCTGCGGGGGCGCAGGTGTGTCCGCGGGGGGCAGTAGTACCTGATGTCACCAATTGGCTGCTCTTGGAACATGTTTCTCCACCAGGCCCATTTCTTCTTTAGGTCTTCCTCCCCCTGAGCACAGGCGACAGACAGTGAGAGCTTCTTGCCTCAGGTCCTGCCCTCAGGTCCTCTCCCAGCCGGCCCACCACTCACCTTGTGTAGGGGAAACACGGCCTCAAAGACCCCATCCTTCACCAAATCCTGGAGCGTGTCTGGTGGCCACAGGGATTCTCGGGTCAGAAGGGAGTGAGGGGTGAGGGAGGACCCTGTCCCGTTCTCCCCGTGTGACTGCCCCTCCTGGTGGGCTGCTGCCATCCAGTCCTTACCACCAGCTGCCATCTTGCTGTTCAGCACAAAGTTGACAATTTGGATTCTGGAATACAAGAGCTGGCTCAGGATGGCCCTCTATCTGGCCAGGTCCTCTGTGTCCTAGCAGAGCCCCCGGACCACCTGACCAGAGCCCAGAATCCAGGACTCCTCTGGGAGCCCACCTCCTTAAATCCTCCCAGGGTCTAGCTGTGCCATGGTTCCAAGGTGGGCCTCCCTCAGGGTGGTCTCTCTCTTCCCAGGGCCCCGATGCTCAGCCCTGCAGTAGTCTCTCCCAGATCCCTCCCAGACCTCCCACCTCCAATCACCCGTCCCACCTGGAGCCCCCACACGTCGAGAGCACACTCTTTATGTGCACAAATCCTCTTTGCACCCCTGTGAGCCATTTTGCCTATGGGGCGACTGAAGCTCAGAGAGAGTGAGTAATTTGGTCAAGGCCACACAGCCAGGAAGCGGCACATTCGGGCATCTGACTATACAGTCCCCCTGAGTGTCCAGGGGACTCCCCACAGCCTGCTCCTCTCAGGCCCCATCAAGATGCCTCTATTCATGTGTCCTCCCAAGACCGGCCAGTCCTTCTGTGTTCACAGGAAGCCCCCCTCCACTGCCTCGTATCCAAATTCCAGGAGTGTTCTTCACTAGTCTCTCTGATCGGGCCCCAGATGAGTTCAGGGGGCCGGGGCTGGAGCCAGGAAGATGATGGAGGAGGGCTGTGGGGAGGGCAGGTGGGCTGGCTTGGAGGCCTAGAGGATCGGGGTGGGGAGAAGCAGGTGCTTGGAGAGAGAGGAGGTGTTGGATGCCTGGGAAGCAGGGGATAGATGTCCAGGGAGGGGCATTTGGTCTGGAGGAAAGAAGTCAGGATGTGAATCCAGGGAGATGACCTCAGAGCCTAGGAGGGACAGCTGGGAGGATCCTCTCAGCCTCTCCAAATTCTGCCCACCCTTTAAGGCTGGTTTCTATTCTGCATCTGGGGGACATAGTCACATGTAACCTTCAAACACTCCAAGAGGTGAGAACTGTCATTTTCCCGTATTACAGACATGGAAACTGACTCACAGACCCTTGCCCCCTGGGCCCTCCACCCTGGGACCACTCCTGGGAGCCTTGCTGCCTGTCTGGACCGGCATGTGGGTGGGCAGGGGTCCTCCTGGCCCCACTCTGGGCCAGCCTCTCACCTGGTGGTGGCTGGGATGGAAGTTGGCCTGGCCAGCTTCCCTCTGGGGGCGGTAGCCTCGGGCTCCATGAGAAGTCTGCGGTACCGGTCAAAGACCCGGTTGTCAGCTCGGATCCCAAAGAACACCTTCGCCTGGTCCTCCCTCGCCTGAGGGTGGGGGACAGCATGGGACCCTCTACTCCACATTGGGACCCTCCCCTTCATCCAAAGCCAATGGCCTATCCCTTCGTATCCTTCTCCTGCACGAGGCCTCAGCCCACCTCCCCAGATACCTCCCCGGGATCCGCCCAGTCCCACGTGACCCCTGCGCCCAGGCAAGGCCCTCAGCCCGCCCACCCTGTAGCAGAAGCCCTTCCTCTGGAGCTCTTCCAGGAACTGCTGCTGCCGCTGGACCTGCCTGGGGTTTCTCTGGGTGCAGTGATCAGCCACAACGACATAGTCCCATGGCTCGGAGGCCTCAGTCTAGAAGCAAGAGGTGTGGGGACTGGGACTGGGGACCAGGGCGGGCCAGGTACGGTCCATGGGGCAGTAGGTGGGACCAAGCCCAGGAGAGACTCAAGCAGAGACTCACCTCAGTGGTATTGATGTCCATCTGCAGGGGGCTGTCCCCTTCGGTCCCCACCAGGATCCGGAGGCTCTCTTCTCCCTGGGGGTGAAGAGCAGACGGAGGATGGGGCTCATTGCAGCAGACAAGCACCTCCTGGGCTGGGTGCTCTGGTAGCAAAGGGGTAGTTCCGGGTGGGGCTAAGTGCGTGCACCGAGGCTACAGCACAAGCGGCCGGCAGAGGCTGGTTTGGAAATCTATACAAAGAGCTCCTAGAATTCATAAGAAAAGGCAGACAGCCCAGTTTAAAGTGGGCACACTTCACAAAAGAGGGGCACTCAGAAGCTGAAACCATGGAGCTAGGGAACCATCTGGAAACGCAGGCCAGGTGACCAAGAGGCACCACCTTCCACCATTTGGTAGCCAACATTTTACGGCCAGACAGCTCTAAAAACACAGGTGTGGGAGTTCCCTGGCTGTCTAGTGTTTAGGATGCAGTGCTTTCACAGCCGTGGCCCAGGTTCAATCCCTGGTCGGGGAACTGAGATCCCCAATGCCGCTTGGTGCGCCCCCCCCCAAAAAAAAAGCCTGGGTGGGACTTCCCTGGTGGTCCAGTGGCTAAGCCTCCACGCTCCCAGTGCAGGGGGCCCGGGTCCGATCCCTGCTCCGGGAACTAGATCCCACATGCATGCCACAACTAAATCCCACATGCCGCAATGAAGATCCCATCTGCTGCAGCTAAGACCCAGAGCAGCCAAAATAAATAATAAATAAATAAATATTAAAAAAAAAAAGCCCGGGTGATCTATAAAAATATTGAATGTAATATAATATTGTAAATCACCTGAAACTACTATAATGTTGTAAGTCAACTATACGTCAAAAAAAAAAAAAGCCCGGTGACTCAGCAGAATCCCCATGTGTTGCTGTGGGTCACACATTGGTGCTGGAACTTGGGAAACTAAGTTGACCGTCCCAGACACTACACCCCGGGCCAGCCACCTTTGGAGACAGACAAGGGTGCTCACAGCAGCACATTTCATATCAGAATTGTGGAAATAACCCAAATTCCCATCGGTAGGCAGATGGATGAAAACACTGTGCTATGAGCACACACAACAGGAACATGAGGGCCACCACTGCACGCAGGGCGTTGGGGACCAGTGTGACACGGTACTGAGTTTCCTAAAAGTAAGTCCAGTGAGAACTGTGCAGGAGCGACTGCTGCAGGCACGTCCCGGACAGACGGACGGACACTAAAACCAGCGGGCAGAACCTTAAGGGGGAAGCGGATGGTGCCAAGCCCCTGAGTCTCCCCGATTCTTTGTTAACTGTTGCGGCAGCATTAACAAACCTCACACATCCTATGCTACTGCCTCCGGAGGATGGTGCAGACTCCGCCCCCTCGAGGGTGGGCTGGACTCAGTGACTAATGAAGGAAGCGTGAAAGGGAAAAAGAGTCACCCTACAGAGGAGAAACCTGGCAGATGCCCCCCACCCAGGTGATGAAGGTCAAGGTCACGGTGATGTAATTGAGATGTCGGGGACCTCCTGACAGCATGTGATGCGATAGTACGTGATCCCACCCTAAAACCCCTATAGTCCCATCTCAGCAGAAGACGCCGGAGGCCCTTTCACCTGAGCCCGAGTGAGCGGACCCCAGAGGCAGGTGGCCAAGGACAAGGCGGGACGGAGGGACCATCACAGACAGGAGGGGCTGTGGAGACGTGGCGATGATGCCGTGG
Source organism: Lagenorhynchus albirostris (assembly GCF_949774975.1). Lineage (NCBI taxonomy): Eukaryota > Metazoa > Chordata > Mammalia > Artiodactyla > Delphinidae > Lagenorhynchus > Lagenorhynchus albirostris. The sequence continues at coordinate 210,627 of NC_083103.1, forward strand.
CGGGTCCCGCACGAGCTGGGAACAGGAGAGGACACTCACGGAAAAGCCGGTGACGTGAGTCAAGGCGGCCGTGTTGGGCTCTTAGCTTTGACCAGCGCCCCAGGCGACGGGGCACGGGGGACCCTGCACCGTCTTTGTGACTCTTTACGAAAACTCACAGACCTGTAAAAACTGCACAAGTGGAGTGGAGGGTTCTGGGATTGGCATCCAGGTTGGTGGGGGGGCGGGGCGGGGAGTGGAGGGGGGTCTTTAGGCTTCATTTACTCCCAGTGAGCAAACAGCAGGTTCTGACTTGCCCGCCTTAGGGGCTAAGTGTCATGTTGGACAAATTCGTAAGTGAAACGGATCCTCACGTGCTTGACTTCAGACCCAAGATGAGGGCTCGCCCCACCTCTCCCCAGGCCCGGGACCTCCTGCAGGAGGACCCTTCGAGGGTCCCTGGTGGACAGTCCCACAGAGGCTGAAAGGAGAGACTCCCTCACATGAGCACCGGCCTGAGGCTGAAGAACGGGAAGACGGGACCCCAGCACGGGGAGGGACGGCACAGGGAAGCCACCCTGGCAGGAGGCAGCAGGAGGGAGCCTGGGGAAGACTGCCCGTGAGGGACCCGCCAAGACGACAGCGGGAGGCTGGCCCTCAGGCGGCGCCAGAACTGAGCTGCTGGACTTGGTGCAGCTCTGGGGTCCCAGACAGCCCTCCCTCCCCAGAGACATCACACAGCTTTGGGACATTACCCAGAGCCTCTTGGAAAAGGGGAACGCAACCTTCCCTGGAGGATGGTGTGTGATCTGGACCAGAGGTGTCCTGCGGGCACTGACCCCCACCATTGATTCGGGCCACTGGACAGGGAGACACCCCCCACCGAAGGCAAAGGTACATGCACCCCTCAGGGTTGCCCTGGTCACCCCTGGGCAATGGGCGAGCAGTCACAGGAGCGGCCAGGTCTGAGTGCCCCCTGCCCAGCCCTGGTCTAGCCACCCCACACCCCACAGCCGCAAAGGGACCAGGTCCTGAGCATCAGCTTCCTGTATACTCTGGGCTCCCCAGCCCCATCCCCAGGCCACCTGCCACATGCAAGGCCCCTCTCTGGGCCGTGGTCACAGACACAGCCTCCAGCATCAGGCTGTCCATCTGTCCACCTGTCCTCCAGGGAAAGAGGCCTTCACAGATGGGAACCAGGTCCACCTGAAGTCACCCCCACCTCCAGCCAACCAGACTGCTTGGTGCACCCGAAGCGAGGTGTCTGGGGCCCCTGCGTCCCTGTCTATCAGACCCCACCCCCAGGAAGCCATGTGTGCCCATCAGGCTCCCAATCCCCAGGGCTCCTGCAGGGTTCCTACAGGGCTACCCTGGCACTCTTGGCCTCAGGGATCCCAGCCCTGCCATGTGCAGACCCCCAGCAAGTCCCTGCACTTGGACGGGGGGCAGGCTCTGGGCACCCGGCTCTCTGTTGTCCTCCCTTCGGCCTTCCAGCCCCCACCCCTGCAGGCCATGCACCCAGGGCTTGGTACAGACTGGAGTCCCAGCGGGCTCACCCGCTGGCTCCGCAAGAGGAAACTTCTTATGATGCTGCAGCTCCCGGGAGACCTTCCCAGCCTTGGGAGCCAGAGCTGGGCGAGTCCTGCCCCTGTCTGTCCCTTCCCAGGCCAGCCTCCAGGTCACCGGAGAGGCGAATGCGACTGCCACCCAGCTCCCAGCAGTCCTGGCCCTGCGGGCTACGGGGAGCACCCGTGTGACATCACCCCAGCTGCATGTGGCACACGTGGGCCTCCGTCACTCTCCACGGCCCGTCTCACGCCAAGGGTCACACCACAGCCCTGCCGGCACTCCGCACCCTCCTGCCCCACTGCCCAGCATGAACAGGGAGAGGCCCGCCCTCGCTCATCGGGCCTCTGACCCCACCCCCCCAGTGGATGCCCCACCTGCTGGCTCTGCTTCCTCATCTTCCCTTCCCAGCCCCCTTCCCCTGGCCGTACCCCCTCGCATGTGGGATCTTAGTTCCCCAACCAGGGATCGAACCCGCACCCCCTGCAGTGGAAGCGAGGAGTCCTATAGCCACTGGACCGCCGGGGAAGCCCCTGCTTCCTCCTCTGACTCATCTTCCGAGTCCTGTCATCTGCCTACCCACTCCCTTCTGCCATCCCTCTGTCTCATGTGTCCGGTCATCCACCCCCAGACACAGCTTGCTCTGTGTGCAGCCCTCACGGCGGGTGCGTAGTGTAAGTGGACACGGGCCCGGAGAGCAGGTGCCTACTTGGCAGGGGAGCTTGCCCTTGTGGTGTGGACAGGCCCCGAGGGGCAGCGGGCAACTGGTGTCCAGGGGCTCAGTGCTACCTCCCAGGGACTCGGTACTCAGCACTTCAGCTCTGCAGAAGCATAAAGGGCAAGAAGGGAGCTGCCGGGAGGTGAGACTGGGGGTTAGCAGAAGCCAGACCAGAGGGCCTCTCAGCGGCTGGGGAGCCTGGACTTCAGCTGGGGGCAGCAGGGAGCCATGGAAGGGACTGGAGCAGGGAAGGGTGTGCTCAGATCCAGCTGGGGCCACAGAGTTCTCTGCCGTGTGCGTCAGTCTTTCTCCAAGGGTTGATTCTCTTGCCTCAGTCAAACCAGGGGCTTCCTCCCCACCCACCCTTGCCAGCCCCGCCTCCCTTCCACCCCAGCACAGGGCTGGCATGGGAGGAAGGGGCAGCCAGGGGAGCTCGGGGTCAGGCCAGCGTATGCCCACATGCCAGCCTTAGCAGCCGGGGCTCCAGAGCTGGCTCTGGAAGGGCAGGGGCAGAGTGAGAGGCCGCCTGCTTGGCCCACACCTGGGAGCGCCCTGAGGGGGCTGAGTGGGAGGCCACTTTCCTTCTCCACTTCAGCACGGGTCCCCGCCAGCTGCCCAAGGGCTGGCCCCCGCCCCGGAGACCGACCTCTTCCCTGGGGAGGGAAGGAAGGAAGTCTTTCCAGGATGTTCCCGCCTACCTCCCCAGGGCCCCCACGGCCTCCTGCTCTGCCCCCAGAATCAGAATCCAGTAGCCCTCGGCGGGCTCCCACCCCTGCCTAGGCAGAACCCCCAGGGAGCCAAGGACCCAGCTGGCCACCCTGGGACTCCCCATCCCCAGGTCAGCCCACCCTAGAGACCACAGCCCCTCCCCTCAGGGCAAAGCGGCAGGTCTGGGGTCTTCCTCCTGGCTCAGGGCCCAGGGGTGGATATGCCTTCCCGCACACTCTGTGTGAGTGTGAGAGCCGGGCCGGAGGGACCCAAGAACCCCGGCTCGGGGCCCAGGGGGTGGACTTGCCCTCCCCGCGTAAGCCCTTCACTCTCGAAGGGCCGCCCTCCTCTGTCCCGCCCCAATCCCAGCCCGGCCAGCCTCCCCGCGGCCGGGGCTGGGCAGAACCCCACCCGCGGCCGCCCCAGGCACCCTCCAGGTGAGGGGGCAGGGCCGGCCGGAGGGGCCTCGGCTCGGACCCCGTCCGGGTGGGCGTGGCTCGGAGCGGACTCACCCGCACGCTGGTGGCGGTGCTGGGCGCCGCGCTCGGAGGGGTCGGAGGGACCGGCAGTCCCAGCGCCGGTGGGAACCCGAGTGTGGCTGCGAAGCCGCCCGGCGCTCCTTCCCGACTTCCGTGCGCGACTCTCCCCTCCCTCCTCAGGCCCCTGTGCCGCCCGGCGCCGTCGGGGAGGAGCTAGTGGCCCGCGGGCCAGAAGGCACACCCTCCCCCCAGTCCCCCGGACCTGGGGCACCTTCCTGGGGACGCCGCCGTCGCGCCCGCCCCCGCCCCGAGGCCCGAGGCCTCACCTGCAGAGGGGAGTGTCCCCTCCGCTACGGGGTTAGACTGGCATCCGGTAGGCGGAGGGGAGCCCTCCCCGATGATGACCGCAGCTCCCTGCTCGCCTTCACTCTCCCTGACCCCAGGACGCACCTTCCCCAGGCCCTTCCAGAGCACCCAACCTCTGACCCTTTCAAGTCTAGTGTTGATTCCCTTAGAGGAGAAACTGGGGCCCAGAGGACTGAAGATGAGGCAAACCCCAGCAAGAAACAATCAGCTCCCTGAGCCCCTGCTCTGTGGACGCCAGCTGGGGGAGGGGAGCCCTTGGGGTCCTGAGGACAGGTGGCTGGCTGGGCTGGGTGGGGAATGAAGGACTGAGAGGGCAGTTCTACGACATCCTGTGGTCCAGCGGGCAGCAGCTGGAGGAGGCTCTGGGCCACCTGAGAGGGACTGTCCTGCAGGATAGGGAGGTGGGGTATCCAGGCTCTGACAGCTGCTGGGAAGCTGAGGACACAGGGCAGGAGCCAGGAGGGAAGACAGGTGGAGACACTGAGCAGTATGGGGGCAGCTGGAGGAGAGCAGGGGGCACCCATAGTGTCACAGGGGGCACCCACGATGTCACGATACAGCATTGTGCAGCCCAGGCAAACCTGCAGTGTAGACCCATGGTTGACATGTTTGCTCTAGGTTCCCGCAGGGATAACATGGCCCCACCCACATTTCTGTTTGCGGGACCCCATGGCAGGCTATGACAGCAGCGGGGACTGAACTACGAAGTGGCAAAGACAAGAGAGTGAACTGGCAGCACAGAACCTGTGCAACTCTGATGGAGCAAATCTGGACAAATGCATTGAGGTTGGTGTGATGGAAACCCCAAACAGTAGCAGCTTAAACAAGCCCCTTTACTTCTCTCTCCCATAAATGACATCTGGAGGCGGTCCTACCAGACGCCTGGTTATTAACTTGTTGCTCTGTCACCGAAAGCGCGTGGACCCATCACATAGTTCACAGTGGCTGCTCAAGCTCCAGGCGTCACATCCACATTCCAGACAGCAAGAGCGAAGGATGGAGGAGGGGTATTCCATCCTGCATGTGGTTAGTCACCTGGCCAGTCACCTGGCCACACCTTACTGCAAGGAAGCACGGGAAGTATGATCATTTTTCCTAAGGGAGAAGGTAGATGGACCCTGGGGGCACCCAGCAGCCTCTGCCACAGGTGAGAGGGCCTCAAACGCTGTGTTAGAGCTCAGGAAACAGAGTCAGCAAGAGATTCTGAGCATGAGTAATCCAAACTCAAGATCCCTATGACCAGCTGTCTCCTGGACTCTCCATCTCCCCCAGTCTCCAGCTCAACCTGCTCAGGACAGTCTGCATTTGCACTTTCATTCTGTGAAAAGAGTCCACTAGTTCCCCCCAAGCGTCTACACAGCTGCTCCCTTTTTCAATGTCTTTATTTGGCATTCCCACTTTTAATGCCACAGAAACACTGCTTCTTCTCTTTCCCACCTTCCAAGGGTCTGAGGGAACCTAAATTATATCCAGCAGCCTCGCTGCCCAAGAGCCTCTTGCACCTTGGCCCCTTGGGCGAAGGCAGCGTAGCATCTCCAGCCTGGGGGCGGAGCGGCGCGGGAAGAGGAGCCCTGGCCTCGCCCCACAGTGGAAGCTCCCCTACTCTCAGTGAAGGATGGAAAGGGCAGGTCTCATCTAGTCCTATCTGGAGAGGAAATGGGTGCGGCCCTTTCGGAAAGCAGTCCAGCAATAAGAATCTAAAGCCTTAAAAATTGTTTATACTTTGGTCCATTAATTAACTTTTTCTAAACTATCCTAAGAAAAACTCCAAAATATTGAAAATATGTATTATTATGTCCTTTGAGGCAAAAATTATAAACCACCTGGATTATCAATAATAGGGAAATGTCTGAGCAAACACGGTATATTCACATGCTGATTAAGCAGTCATTAAAAATGATGCTTTCAAAGAGTTTATGACAGCATAGGAAAATGCTTATGTTATACTGTTAAGTGAAAAAAACATAGATTGTAAACATATATACATTTCTTTATCTCAACTAAGTTAAAATGCATTAAAATACCAGGAGAGTAGTTTTGTTTTGTTTTGTTTTCTTTCTTAGCGGCACGCGGGCCTCTCACTGTTGTGGCCTCTCCCGTTGCGGAGCACAGGCTCCGGACGCGCAGGCTCAGCGGCCATGGCTTACGGGCCCAGCTGCTCCGTGGCATGTGGGATCTTCCCGGACCGGGGCACGAACCCGTGTCCCCTGCATCGGCAGGCAGACTCAACCACTGCGCCACCAGGGAAGCCCCAGGAGAGTAGTTTTTATATTTGATATTCATATTTGCGTGCGGATGGTGGAATTGTGCTTTCCTTCCTACAGTTTGCTTTCTTTGACACACATCACTTTTATAAACTTTATATTATTAAATGCACTTTGTTGTCATATTAAAGTCTATTATTAGGAACTTTGTTCAGACTCAGCCTCACTCTCTGCCTTGGTTTTGAGTACATCTTGTGAAGAAGCCGCACCCCTTCAGGCAGTGTGGCCTGGCCACCCCGGCTGTCCGCAGGCTGACCCTGCCCTGTTTTGGGCGGAGAACTCCAGTTGAGGTGCACATGGGCCTCCAGCTCCTCCCCTGTGAATCCTGCTGCCGAAGTGCAGCAGGACGCAGGCCCCCCATTCCCGCTGTCTCTAGGGCGCCTCCCCCAGGAAGAGGTCAGAATGACAAGTCTACCAAGAGTGCCCCAGGCTCATCCTCACCGGGGGAATCTGTCCTCCCAACCCCAGTGGCCTGGATGTGGCCGAAGACCCTCTGGGGTCGCTCTGAGGCTGCTCCTCGGAGGCAGCACAGGCAGGGCGGCTGAGGTTGGGGTCTCCCGAGTCCTCTCCAGGCTGGTCCCAGGCACCCCACCCCCCTCTGGCTTCTTTGGCTGACGGAGCCTCTCTTGGGCCATAGACCTCGCTGGCCTCAGGCCCCTGCAGGAGAGACCCCTCCCCCAGGTTGGGCCTCTGCTCCTCCGGTCTGCAGGAAGCTGGCCCGTGCCTGTCACACCAGGATGGCATTGGGGTGGGGACCCAGGCCCCTGATGTCCTCACCCCAGGAACACTTCTGTCTCCCTGCTGCTCCCCACCAATGCCTCTGGGCCTTAAATTTCAGCAGCTCCTGTTTTCTTTCTTTTTTTTTTAAAAATAGTGAATGCCATTTATTTGTTTATTTATTCATTTATTTTTATTTGGTTGCACCAGGTCTTAGTTGCGGCAGGCATGCTCCTTAGTTGAGGCTCATGGGCTCCTTAGTTGCGGCATGCATGTGGGATCTAGTTCCCTGACCAGGGATCCAACCCGGGCCCCCTGCATTGGGAGCGTGGAGTCTTAACCACTGCGCCACCAGGAAAGTCCCCTGTTTTCTTTCTCAGGGAGCAGAGAGCTGTTTTTGGCTGAGTTTACAGCCCTGTTGTCCCAGATCCTTCCATCAACCCTGATAAAACTCCCAGGCGGCAGGTGTGCGAGTGGCGGGCAGAGTTCTATGGAACCCTTCACCTTTGCAGGTTTTCCGCTCCAGTGGAAAAGGATAGCCATGGTTCTTTTACAAATTCGCAACTTTTTCTCTGCCTTCCTTGCAAGAATGTTTTTGGAAAGCATTTCTGCCAATATTTTCACCATTTACCACCATAAATGTGTCCTGCAGGCCTAAGGAAACCTTGGGATCTGAGACCAGGCCACTCCCATGTAACCTTTGACCTGGTTCTTTGAGGTGTGGCCTCAGGACACCAGCAATCCCTGAGCAAGGCCAGAATTGGCCACTGTCAAAGCCCCTGAATTGCTCCAGTGTGCTGAGGCTTCCCACAGTCACCGCCCTGGCTGAGGAAGGTCACGGCCTCTGCACCCTCCCCACATGGGGTCCCAGGGGCAGCCCCACAGGTTCTCAGAACCGCAGTGGGCCATGTCCTCAAAGCTGTTCTGCTAACTCCTCACACCTGTGTCAACCTTAAAACGAAATAACCAGTTATTTCACTAGCAAAATGAGTTTATTTGGGAATGGCAGAGGAACTGCTGTTCAGGAAACACAGACTATGGCCAACCACAGGCAAGACTGGAGAACAAAGGAGAGGAGCTGTTACTTTATTGGGAGGGGCTGCTTTGAACCAGAAGTCCATGGAGAAAAGCTCAGGGTGGTGATGGGTTCTCGTGTGCTGAGTGGTGGTAGCTTCTCTCTGGCTGGCTATTGCTGGGCAAGGAGAAAAACTTCCTTCCTCTGCTGGGTAGTAAAGCAAGCTTCTTCCTGCCCAGGAATGTAAAGTAAGGTACGTGTGTGTGAGAGCTCCCCCTTCAGGGTTTCCCGACTCCATTTTAAATGAGGTTTCCTTTTGTTAATTTTCACACCTGCCACCCGGCCACCTGGGCCACAAAGTGTGGTGGGCCTTGCAGATGCCCTGCCCCTCCCCCTCTGGCCTGTCTCCAAGTCTCGCAGTGGGAGGGGTGAGGGGGCTTCAAGGTGTCCAGGGTGAAGCGTCATGGGACTAGGCGGAGGTGAGACCCATACGTCAGGTCCCAGGAGCAAAGCTGCAGGTGCAGGGGTCTCTGCAGAGTGCAGGGCTTCAGGGGAGAGGCTCCAGGGGAAGAACAGGCTGGGCCAGTGGGTTACCAACCTTTCTGTGCCTCAGTTTCTCCTCTTTAAGCCAGAGATAAAAATAGAACCTGGGGGTATAAAGATCACAACAGGTACCATTTGTGAAGCTGTTGGGAACTCTCTGCATTTAGAGTGAACAGTTCAGTAGTTTTTAGTATACTTATAGATACATGCAACCATCACCACAGTCAATTTTAGAATATTTTCATGTCCCTGAAAAGGAGCCCAGTACCCTTGAGCAGTCACTCCACATTCCCTTCCCAGCCTGTGGTGACCACTATTCTGTGTCCATGATTTGCCTATTCTGGCCTATTGACATCTCATATAAGTGGAGCATACAGTATATAGTCTTTTTTTAAAAAATTTATGTATTTGTTTGTTTATTTTTGGTTGCGTTGGGTCTTCATTGCTGCGTGCGGGCTTTCTCTGGTTGTGGCGAGCGGGGGGCTACTTACTCTTCATTGCAGTGTGCGGGCTTCTCATTGCGGTGGCTTCTCTTGTTGCAGAGCACGGGCTGTAGAGCACAGGCTCAGTAGTTGTAGTACACAGGCTTTGTTGCTCCATGGCATGTGGGATCTTCCCGGAGCAGGGCTCGAACCTGTGTCTCCTGCATTGGCAGGCAGATTCTTAGCCCCTGCACCACCAGGGAAGCCCAGTATATAGTCTTTTGTGACTGACTTCTTTCACTTAGCACAAAGTTTTCAAGCATAATGTACAACGCATGTTGTAGCATGTGTCAAAACTTCATTCCTTTTTACAGTTGAATAATTTTCCATTGTATGGATATACCACATTTTTTTGCTTGCATTCCTCAGTTGGTGGACATTAAGTTGCTTCCCCTTTGGTTATTATGAATTACGCTGCTATGAACATTGTGGAACTAATTAAAGAAACCAGCTAAAGCTGGAGTGGGGACAGGCCTGTAGGGGAAGCTCTCATGCCCTCAATGCATCGTCAATGACCCCCAAACAGTAAGAGATGTCCCCCTACACCTCTGACAGGAAGGCATCTCTATTAACTACCTAGCAGAAAGAAGAAAACTTCTCTCTGCTTCACTCTGATTGCAGCCAATCAGAGACTGCAGTGGCCCAACCTATGGGAAGCCTCCTTACTTTGGACCCCCCAGCTCCTCCAGTGGACTCTATCAAAGCCCCTTCCAATCCCCCTTTTCCCTATAAAAGCAAGTTCCCTCTCCTTGTTCTCTGTATTTGCCTGTGGTCCACCATGGTTCACGTATCTCAAATTGCAATTTCTCTGCTATTCCTGAATAAACTCACTTTTGCTAGTAAAATAACTAGGTATTTATATTATTGAAGTGGACACATGTGGTGTCAGTAGTGGGGTCTGGAGGCAAACCCCAAGGGATGAAATTGACTGAGGCATTGCACCAAGCCCTTTGTGCTTATTGCTTCTGTGAGTCGCCACCAGCTTTTGGTTTGGTGAGTCTCCTCTCGGATTCTGAGCTCTGCTCTTTTTGCGTTTTGAGCTCTCCAACTTTATTCAGGACAGAGGCTTTGTCCTTTCAGGGGTGTGGTTTCATCCTTGGTGAGTACTCAGCTGTTTTCTGGAGTGCACGGTAGCAAGGTTCTCTTTTGGGGACTGAGCTAATTGGGATCTAAGAGTTTTGTTTTATTCCCTTTGGAATCTGGGTTAGGACTCTACCAACTTTCTTGGGTTTTCAGGAGGACTTAGGGAAATGGGATCCTGGCCATCTAAATGCTCTGAGGGCAGCTCTCCTTTGGGGACTCCAGCTGGTTTCATGTTTAAAATCTAGGGACCGCCCTACATGACTATTTTTTAAGTGGGCCAAAGTAATCCAGAATTACAATGGCCATTATGGGAAACTTTTGATCTCCCCAAACTCGTTTTTCTTAAGATTAAATTGGAGGACTGCAGTTCTAAAATTAAACAAAACGAATGGTATATTTATTTTCATTGGTAATGCAAACAGAAATAGAACCCCCCCACTACACCTCCGAAAGGAAGGCATCTCTACGGACCACCCAGCCGGAGGAAGGAAACTTCTCTCCTCCCACGGCAGCCCAGCCAATCAGAGACTGCAGTGGCCCAGCCCATGGGAAGCCTCCTTACTTTGGACCCCCAGCTCCTCCAATGGGCTCTGGATATCACAGCCCCTCCCAGCTCCCTTTTTTCCCTATAATAGCACGTTCCCCCTCCTTGTTCTCTGGATTTGCCAGTGGTCCACCAGGGGTCAGAGATATTGAGCTGCAATTCCTCTGCTATTCCTGAATAAGCCTGCCTTTGCTGGTGAAATAACTGGCTATTTTATTATTAAAGGTGACAATATCCATGTACAGTTCTGCATGGACATATGTTTTCATTTCTTGAGTATATACGAATTGCTGGGTCACATGGTAACTCTCTGTTTCACCCTTTGAGCAGCTGCCGGACTTTTTTTATTTTATTTTATTTATTTTTTATTTTTGGCTGCGTTGGGTCTTCGTTGCTGCGCGCAGGCTTTCTCTAGTAGCGGCAAGTGGTGGCTACTCTTCATTGCGGTGAGCAGGATTCTCCTTGTGGTGGCTTCTCGTTGCGGAGCACAAGTTCTAGGCGTGCGGGCTTCAGTAGTTGTAGCTCGCGGACTTTAGAGCGCAGCCTCAGTAGTTGTGGCACATGGGCTTAGTTGCTCTGCGGCATGTGGGATCTTCCCAGACCAGGGCTTGAACCCGTGTCCCCTGCATTGGCAGGCGGATTCTTAACCACTGTGCCACCAGGCAAGTCCTGCCGGACTTTTTCAAATGGGTCAGAGCTAAATGTTTTTACAGGGGGCTCTGTCTACATTAATAATTTGAGTCAACCAAGATCAGCATGTCTACTACTTTCTTAAGAACTACTCTCCGGCCATGAAGAGGACTCTACAGGCTGGAGTCTGGAGCTCCGAATGGAGACTGGGGAGAACAAGCCTGGGCCCAGGGTGTTGAGAAAGGGGGAGTGCTGGTGGCGCGCCGGCGGGGCAGGCCGCCTGGGGAGGAGGGTCTGGGCGGAGCTCGGGGAAGACCGCGGGCGAGGAGGGTCTGGGGCAGCCCGGGCGCCCCAGCAGTATAGGGAGACCTCGCTCTTCCCGCAACTTTGTCGCGCTGGTTACCTAGCAACCAGGCGGCATCCCTCCCAGCAAGCACTGCCTCTAACGCACGACATTGGGGACTACGAATCCCAGCATGCCTCGCGCCCAGGCGCTCGGACTACAGGTCCCACAATGCACCGCCCGCCCTTTTCTTGCCGCCCCCCGCCTCTGCTCTCTGGAGACCCTGCGGAGCGAGCGCCGCGACCCTTTCCCGGCGCTCTTCGCGCGGTCTCGCGGTGACTCTGGTGCGTGGGGTCAAGGCGCGGGGCAGAGCTGCTGGGGTCGGGGCGTCATGCGGAGGGGTGAGCGCAAGGGTGCCGAGGGGCCGCGGCCGGGGTCCCCTGTGCCCGTGGGCAAGGCCTCGCTGGAGGAGCCGCTGGACGGCGCGGCCGCGGGCCGAGCGAGCGGGCCGGCCGCTGGCCGCCGCAGCACCGAGTCAGAGGTCTACGACGACGGCACCAACACCTTCTTCTGGTGAGGGACGGTGGTTCGCTTCAGTGCCGGCTGGGGTCGCGAGGGGCGTGGCCACGTCGTGTGGGTTGGGGGTGCCCGCAGGACCCCGGGACCGGCCCCTTGCTGCTGCAGCCCCGACCCGGCCTCCCCGGTGGTCCAGCCCCTCATCTCTGCCCCCTGCCCCCTATCCTGGGAGGACTTGGCTCCGAAGTCACCTCAGAAAGGCTTTTCCTGCCCTCCCTGTCCGCAGTCCCCCTCTGCCCTCCGTCGTGATCCCTTTCGCTGACGGTGCTGATGCCGTGTGAAATGATCGTCTCCTTCCCCGGCACGTGGCGGTAATATGGACACCTTACTCCGCGCCAGGAGCTGAGCGAACGAGTGTAGAGGAAGGCTCTTCCTCTCTTTAGTGGCTCCTCGCCAGGCCAGCCCTTTGACCCCTGTGCATTTCGGTCCCGGCCAAGCCTCGGGATCAGGCTGCCCTCTAGTCTACCTTCGCGGGGGTCAGGGAGGGAGGGGCCGCCAGGAGCAGAGTTGGAAGGGTTCATGATGTTGCTTTAGGCCGAGTTGGGCACTTCTGCGTTTGAGGGTCCAGGAAAGCAGTCTTGGACCAACAGGTCCCAGGTGTGGCTCGTGCACCTGGTGGCTCAGTGACCTTGGGCTACCCTTCGCCAGTCTGAGCTTCTCTTTCCTTGCTTCTTAGAGGCACAAACCCCATACGCTAGAAAGTGTGCTTCTTGAGAGGAGGGCTGTGGCCGTTCCATGCTGTTCAGTTCACGGCCACCTAAAGTTGTATCCCGTGGTAGGCCCTGGGGACATTTGTGGCTTTGGTGCCAAGAGAGCTCATGGGAGAGACAGACGTGTAGGCAGCAAGGATGCCATGTGGAAGCAGCTCCTCAGAGAGGGAGCCTGGGACCGCAGAGAAAATGCGATCAGGAAAGGAGGAGAGCCTGATGGAGCCACTGGACAGTCGGCGAGGTGCCACACAGCTGGAAACCTCAGGGGAGGTGCACGTGGGGCCACTGGTGTCTTGCTTGTATCTGACTCGGGAGAGACAGGGAAGCGGATGTGGTGGGGGAGGCATTCCTGCATCTAGCGAGGTCGGGATCTTCCCTGTGGGTGTGGGCAGCTGCTGGGGGTGGCCACCCAGCCCTGCTCTGGGAAGATACTGTGCTCCAGTGGCCTGGAGCCAGGGGGAGGGGGAGAGGGGTGGGGTGCCCTCCTCGGCGGGGCTGTGGCCCCAGAGCTAGAGACATTCTGTGAGTGGACCAGGCGTCTCCTGCTCTGGGGACAGGGCCCCTTCAGACTTCAGGACAGAGAGCACCGTCCTCCGACAGCCTGGCTGGGGACCCCAGGAGGGAGACTGAGGTTCTGGAGTGGTGGCCAGGCTTGCTTTCCTTTCCCATTCATTCAGTGCATATTTTGGGGGTGCCAGTTGCTGTTCTAGGGGATACAACAGAGAACTAAACAAGAAACTTAGGTTCTGGCGCAAGACTGGAGCCTCAGAAGGCTCAGCATGTTGGCCAAGGGGGTGCTGAGCGGTGCTCACAGAAGCCAGAGGGTAACGAGGGCACGTGCGGGTTTCTTTAGAAGCACAGGGCAGCGGCCCGCGGGTCCCTGCCCACGGGGACACAGAAAGGCCTGCCGTAGCTGCGCTCACTTGTGGGGAGGCCTGATGGAGCCAGGAGGGCGTGCCGCGGGGCTGCCAGTTCCGGGTACCGGCCTCCTGGGCGGGTGTCTGCAGCCTCTGCACCGCAGGTGTGTGGGCTGCTGGCGTGTGTGGTTGTTGCTGCGTCCCGGGCCTCTGCCCTCACCTGTGCAGGGGAAGAAGCTTCACGTTTCCTCAAGGCAGGTAACCAGATGCTCACCTGGCGAGAATGACTTATTTTTACTTGTAGGGCCCAGCCACTTACCTTTTTCTGAGTCTCTCATCATTGACTTGCTGTGCTGGGATTTTAAGAACTCTTTATTTTGAGTTTTAGGGAGTTTTATTAATGGATGTTACCAAAAAATTAACCTAAAGACTAAAAAGTATGTATTTGTGGAAACGACTGTATGTTCCAAAATTATTTGAAAGAACTCTTGCATGTTCAAAACCTTGTTTTTACAGTTTTCATTTCCAAAAGGAGCTTGGGCTTCTTGGGGGCCATGTATGAGGATTGTGAGTTTCTTTGTCATTATTTGTCAGCCACAGAGTATGGAATTAGGATTCAGCTGTGGAGCCCAAGGCTGGGCTGCCCCAAACTGGACCTCGGGGAAGGGGCAAGAGGACCGCTGGGGTCTGCGGTGGCACAGACACCACCTCTTCTGCCAGTCGTGGTTGTCTTTATCGGGGAACACCTGGTGGAAACGTTCAGGACGGCAGACACAGTGCAAAGATGCGGCAGCTCAGTTTGTCTGAAAATTGTCTGGACGCTCTCGGAGACCCAGTGCCCCGACGGGTGCCTCTGGACGTAGCCACCTATAGGTGGAAGATAGGTGAATCGCCGTTGGGTCACCACGCTTCGAGTCAGGGGCAAGATGGATGGCTGTGACATTCTGGAAATGCTCACTGCATGCTCACATCTTACAGCATTGAGCGTTTGGTGAGCGCGGGCTCTGCTGTCAGCAACACGTCTCACAGTAGCTGTGAGGATCTGCGGGGTAGATCTTAGACGCCCCACGTACCTCAGTCAGTGTGTGTTGGGGTTTGCCAGCTTCGCCCACATCAGGGCAGCATGACTTGCCAGCTGGTGCCTTTTTGGTCCTGCTGGTCAGCAGGCCAGGAGGGTCGGTGGCCCCAGGTGCCTCTCGCAGGCCTGGGACAGGCCTTCTGGTCTTGACGTTACCTGGCCAAGCCGCCGCTGTGCACTCAGTCTCGCAGCCACATCTTTGTACCTTCTCTGATTGGTTTGGCAGGCTGCCTCCCTGCCCGCTCGGCCTATGAGTATGGTCACCTCTAGACAGGGGCTGACAACTGGGTATTTTCCGCTCGCCGTGGCAGGGAGCCTGCTGTCTTCATGCCCTCACCCTGGCCCAGTGGCTGGAGTCACAGGATTTACGACCCATCTCTCCCTGTGCCTGGATCCCCACGTCATCTGTTAGTCACTCAACCAAACGGTGCATTTGTCTTCCTGGGCACCGGGAACTAGGAGCAAGGGGTCGTTGCCCAGCTCTGGCATCCGAGAGGGACATGGGATCTTCCCTGCTGTCCTGCGCCACCAACCTGTTGTTTTTATCACATCTCTGTGGCCACAGTGAACATGCAGAGCTTTTCCAGCCCAGCATCGTCGCGTTGCCACATCAGGTCCATCTCAATCCGTCTGGCCTCTCCCCTTGGGCTCTGGTGGTCCCCGTCACACAGTGTTCGTGAGGACAGTACCTGATCTGCCCAGCCTTCCCATCTCAGCGGCTCCGTCTTGCTTCCTGGCCACCTAGTTTCCTTCTAGTCTCACTTCCCTTCCGTCTGGAGACCTTCCTGGAGCGAGTGATTCTTTTAGAGCAGGTCTGCCGGCACCGGATTCTCTACTTCTTCCTCCATCCATGAATGTTTAGTTCACCTTCGTTTCTCAAGGGTGTTTTTGCTGTACGTGGGATCCTGGTTTAGCATTTCTTTTCTTTCGCTGCTTTACAAATTTTGTCCCACTTCCTCTGGCCTCCGTGGTTTCTGAGGCGAAATCGGAGCTCAGACTTGGTGTTTGAGCTGAAGAGAAGCCTGGTGAGGAGTCTGTGCTGTGGCGGCTGAAAGCAGGGGCCTTTGGGACCAATTCTCCCATCCTGATTTCTGACTTTATGCCTGTTTTTTGCTTTTTTCCTCTGGAAATGCTCACCAGGGTAGGCGTGACTCTGCCTCTTGGGGCAGGCAGTGGGCATTCTGGAGCTCAGGGGACCGGGCCTGCCTGCCGGCCTGCCTGCCAAGGGTGCTGTCCCGTGGCTCCGCCCACGGCCCGCCAGGCACGTCTACACAGGCCTGGAGCTGAACCCCGCCGGCCCTGAGCGGTTCTGCTCAGTCACGCTCGGCCGGCTTGGGCTCCACGTCCCGTCCAGCACGTCAGCTGTACCTTCTGGGCAGATCCAGACCAACCACTCCCAGCATCTCCTGCCCGCCCTGGAGGGTCGCGAGGCAGCCCCGTCTGCTCTGGGCTCTGCAGCGGCTCTTGCCCCACCGACGTGAGTCCGGGCCTCCCAGGGCGGGACCCCCTCCTCCAGCCATGGTGGCCCCTCAGCCCTTTGCTCTCGCGTTGCTGGCCTGGACCTGCGTCCCCAGGTGTCCTGCGTGAGGCCCTCCCTAATTCTGCACCCCACCCCACCCCGCTTCGTTGACTCCATACCCAGCCCTCTGTGTGTCTTGCTGTGTTGGAACGACAGCTCAGGGAGACAGGATTGGGGTTTGTTGGCACCTGGTAGCTGCTCTGCGCCGCTTAGTGTCTGTGTCACTTAGGCCCACTGGCCCTGGGTCTCATCACCTCACGGCGAGGGTTTATGAGGTGATACAGGTGTGCTAGAGGCATCCTGAGCAGGGCTCAGACCCCAGACCCTCACCACCGAGCTGCGTGACCCTGACATTGCCGTTTATAGCTCTGACCAGCCTGAGGGGCCAAGGTGACAGAGAGGCCCATGACTTACCGTTGTCACCCTCATAATCCAGATGCCCTCGGTCCCTGGTGGGTTCTCAGTGACTCTTGTTCTCCCTGCTAAAATCTGATGTCCCCTCTGGGGTGGGAAGGGTGGGCCATGTCCTAGACCCAGGAGAGGCAGCTGAGTCCCTCTGTGTGTAGGTGTTGGCTAATGTCCAGCAGAGGATCAGTTTCTAGGTCACCACATCCAGAGAACCTTAGGAGTGAAGGTCTAAGGTAGGACCTTATACCGTAGTCTGTGTGCTGTAGTTATTCCACAGATCTCTCGGGCACTGAAATGTTTACTATACAGAGTTCAGCTGAAAGGCTGAGATTTTCCTGAAGTTCCCTCATGGCCTAGGACTCAAATGTGAATATGTTAACATTGAATTTTATGAAAATAGTTAAAATAGGAGTTTTTTTCACTTCCAATAGTTTTAAATGCCAGTATTGTGAAATATGGCAAAAGAATGTGCTCTCTGCTTTCTTTACTTGCAGCTAACTTATCTGAACATGACTGTTTTTGTTTTCACAAAGAAAATAAAATTTAAGTGAAGGGCGTAACACCTGAATAGATGGAGAGATACTCATTGTCTTGTGGATGGGGAACTCTCATCTAGTTGTGACTCATCGGTTCTTCCAGGGCTAATTTATAAATTCAGTTCAGGGCTTCCCTGGTGGCGCAGTGGTTGCGAGTCCGCCTGCCGATGCAGGGGACGCGGGTTCGTGCCCCGGTCTGGGAGGATCCCATGTGCCGCGGAGAGGCTGGGCCCGTGAGCCATGGCCGCTGAGCCTGCGTGTCCGGAGCCTGTGCTCTGCAGCGGGAGAGGCCACAACAGTGAGAGGCCCGCGTGCCGCCAAAAAAAAAAAAAAAAAAAAAAATTCAGTGCAGTTCCAATTAGAATCCTACTAGAATTATTTGTGGCAGCTGTCAG
The DNA here is from genome assembly GCF_949774975.1 of Lagenorhynchus albirostris. Taxonomy (NCBI): domain Eukaryota; kingdom Metazoa; phylum Chordata; class Mammalia; order Artiodactyla; family Delphinidae; genus Lagenorhynchus; species Lagenorhynchus albirostris. The sequence continues at coordinate 228,083 of NC_083103.1, forward strand.
ACTGATGTCACAGTTAAGATGGGAGAGTAAATATGCAAGAATAATCGGGATGGAGAAGAGGGCTGGTCTGCCGGACGTTGGGATGGGCTCTAGCTATGGTCCAGGGCTCTAGCGCCAGCCTAATCTCATGCAGCCCCACTCTTGCTTTTTAGAAAATTACTTGAATCAAGGTACGATTGCTTTCCATGACACACACCCACTTGAGGGTCCGTATCCACACTCCAGCGCCTTACACATGGTGCCCACCACCGGGGTAGGGATGCAGGACATTCCACCATCTTGGAAGCTGCTGCCCTAGCACCTCCCCCGCCAATCTGCCATCCATGCTCTATCGCCACCTCTTGTGAGTCTTGTCGGTGGAAACAGCAGGTTGCTTTCATGCCTGGCTGTCAGCATGGGGTTAACGTCCACGTCCACGTCTTTGAATGGACATATGCTTTCAATTTTCACAAGTAAACACTTGGAAGGAATGGCTGGCTTGGGTGATAGACTCTGTTTAACTTTGGGAGAAACTGGGAGGCTTTTTCAAAGCGGCTGCACCCTTTTGCAGCCCCACCTGGAACGTGTGTGTTGGTGGCGCCGCGTCCTCGCGAGGACCCTTCCTCGAAGGCACTCGTGCCGTCCGTGATCCCGTCCCAGGGGCAGGCGCTGCTGACGGCCATGCTGCGTGTCTGCTCCCACGACGACCAGGGATGCTGCACATCTTTTCGTGTGGTATTGGCCATTTGTTGATCTTTTTCTTTGACATGTGTGTTCAGTCTTTCGTTCGTGTTTCGGGAGATCGTCTTTATCGTTGAGCTGTAAGAGCTCTCTGTGTGTTCTGGGTACAAAGGCCTTTGTCGGGTGTACGTGGCGTCAGTGTTTTCTCCTGGCTGGTGGCTGGCTTTTTCGTTTCTTCACGGCGTGTTTCACGGAGTTTTGACAGGAGGCCAGTACTGGGCTCCATGCTTTTCGTGTGTTTGTTCACTCGTCTTCAGGGTGCCCTTCAAGGCTGGAGGTGCCCTCGTTTAGAAATGCAGGGCTGCATCGTCTCTCCACGGACACAGAAGCTGGGCCTCTTGCCCCTCTGCAGGCAGTTGTTCAGCGCAGAGGGGCCCGGGCGGGTATGTGACTGGGCGGCGTGCGGTCTGGTGCTGGACTTGTCGTGGGCCCTGGTTCCAGGAGAGGCCTCCCGCTGCCTGCCGAGCGCCGCCCCTTTCCCACATCGGGGCTCTGGAGGCCCAGCCAGGGTGGGCAGGCGGAAGCGGGGAGCCCATGTCTCAACCCCACCGGGCAGCCATCTCTCTGCCCGGTCTTCTGGGCCGGCGGCCGTGGCTGGCCCGCGCCCTTCTTGCTCCGGCCCTGGGGCCTCTCTCTGCCGCCAGTGCTCCGCTGTCATCCCGGCGAATCTCTCAGCCATGGTCACTTCATGAGTCACGAGGTTGGTCTCGGGGCGATCTTGCTCGGTGCCCGGAGCCCACTTACGGCCGCCTGGTCCCTCTGAAGCAGAGCCACCTGCCCGGGACGCCTCGAGCCAACGCGCCGTCCACTCTCCCCGCCCGAACGGGCCGCCGCGCCGGCACAGCACCGTCTGGGAGTCACGCAGCCGTAGCTGGCGCTCGGGGGATTTTGAGCTGGAGGTCGAGGGCCGAGCTCGCTCCTCTGGCGGCCCGTGGCTCCGCGGTCCCACGCGTGCTTTCCGTGCACCGACGCGGGCTGTTTGCGTTGCAGGCGGGCCCACACCCTGAGCGTGCTCTTCATCCTCACCTGCGTGCTGGGCTACGTGACACTGCTGGAAGAGACACCGCGGGACACGGCCTACAACACCAAGAGGTACCGGCCCGGCCCAGCCTCGCTCCACGCGGCTGGCGGGGTCTCTGAGTGCTGTGTGCGCTTTCAGCCCCTCTTCTGCCCGTCCCCATCCCTGGGATCGACAGCACGGCTCCCGTGGGACCCCCTGCTCATGCTGCATTTGCGCGCGAGAAACCAGAAGGTGCTGTGGCGGCTCCAGGGAGGGGTCTGAAGGGGTTCAGGTCAGTTCCGATGGGGCGGCTTCCCCACACATCCCACCCTCAGTACCCCAGGCCCCACCTGAGTGTGCCGCAGGTCAGCTCAGTTCTGACACCATCCCAGGCAGTGCCAGGCCCCACGGTCCCGGGCTCGGTCCGGCCAGACTTCATCCCCTCCCCACTTAGACCCCAGTCGCAAGAGCGGTCGTCACCTGACGGGCTGTAAACCATAGGTTCCCACCGCCTCCTCCTTGGGTGCAATTAATTTGCTAGGGCGGCTCAAAGAACTCAGAGAAGCATTTTCCTTATTTATTATCAAAGGTTTTTTCATAGAAAGATGGAGGAACAGCTAGATGGGAGAGATGCGTAGGGCAAGGTGTGGGGATGGGACGCAGAGCGTCCACGCGGTCACCAGCCTGGGGGCTCTGAACCCCCGTGCTGCTGGGGTTTAGGGAGGCCCTCCTCACATGGCGTGATTGATTAAATCACTGGCCACTGGTGATTGACTTAATCTTTACCCCTTCCCAGGGGTCTGGGGGTAGGACGGAGAGTTCCAGACCAGCCCTCCAGTCCTCTGCTTGGCCCCCTGGCAACCAGCTCCCATCCGGAGGTGGGGTCCAAAAGTCACCTCGTTAACATAACAAAAGATACCTTTGTAGCCCTCAGCGCTTGGGCAGTACCAGGGGTTTTAGGAGCTCTGGCCTGAAACAGATGAAGACCAAATACGCATTTCTTGCTCTAAATCACAATCTCACAGTGACCGTGAATTTGAGTGGCTGGGCTTTCTGTGAGGCCAGGGGTGGTGCCCACCAGCTAGCACCATTCTTCTACACTCTGTTGACTAGAAGACTTTTTGAAACTTTTAAACTGGCTTTAGGAGTCTGGTGGGCCATCTCCTCCTGCAGGGCAGGAAGTGGGTAGACTGTCTTTCCAGCATTATCTCCAGAAATAGACCAGCTGGTAGGTTTGTGTCCTTTGCCTGAATCCCATGGATTCCGGAGCCAGTCTCAGACGCGCGTGGGGAAGACTAGCTGGTTTCAGAACTCGTTTCTGTGCACTTTCTACGCTGGACGGACTCACCCCTCCCTCTCTGGTGCTATGAAGCCCCTGTTGCTGTTCTGATCCTGGGGCCCAGGCTCCACCTGCTGTGGTGGGACAGCTAGAGGAGGCCAGGCAGGGACAGAGGTGGAGGGCGGCATCCGGAGCCCAGAGGTGGCAGGAGACCATTGGTCAGCTTTGGGTGGTGGGCTGGGCTCGTACACCTTCACCCTTGGGGTCCAACCCTCCGCCTGGACTGTGGTGTAGACGCCTGGGTCCAGGACACCAGGAGGTGTGTGTTACCCTCCCCTGTAAGGCGCAGGCCTCCCGCCTGGGCTGCCCAGCCCTCCTCAGCCCCGTGTGATCACACCACAGGCCTGGCAGCAGGGGTCGTGGAGCCCAGAGCAGAGGAGGGAGCTGGGCTGCTCTTTGGGCCCCTCTGGGTGGGTCTCTGAGGGGGACGCTGGGCCTGTGGACCTGGAGACGGAGCCCCACGTCTGCCTCAAGGGGGTTTCCAGCTGGAACCTGGCCTTTCCTGTGCATTTGTTTGCCAGCACGTGGTTATGGAGGGTTTGCAGCGTCTGCTGGGCACAGCCAGGCAGGGAGGATCAAAAAGGTAGAGCTTGGTCACACTGAAGAGGTGTCCTCACGTGGCTGTGAAGTTGGGCTAGAGATGAGCAGTTGGGACGTCACAGGGCAAGACCAGTCACAAGGACGAGCGGGCCCCACCCCCAGCAAGAGTGGGCCCAGCAGCGTGTCCCGGGATGCCTCCTGAGGCAGGGGCCCAGGCGAGTCACAAAGCCTTGCTGCCCTGGGCCCTGCCCTGCGCCCAGGGGCCCAGGGGCTCAGACCCCCAACGTCGAGGGGGCTTGTTGGCCTCATCCGGGACAGCAGCTGTGGAGCCGGGTGGGTGCTTCCCCACCTCTTCTTCCTGCACTGGTCTTTCTCCTGAGCTGTTTCTGCCCGAGCGAGGTTGGCACAGTGAGCCCAGAAGGTGCCACCGAGAGGGCCACCTGGGTCCCCTCCGTGGGGTCCCCTGTGTGATTTCATTGAAGGCGGGGCCGGGGGAAGGCAGGGGCACAGAGGAGCTGCCCTCCTGGCCCTGTACAGCTGCTGGCGGTGCCTGGAGCCTACTTCTAGGAGCCTACTTCTAGGAGCCTGGAGCCCCGCCCTCACCTGTCTGAGGCTCTGCGGCTTCTTCCAGGGACAGTCACATACGCGTGTGGGTTCATTTCTGCTGAGTCCACTCTCACCCCCGTGGACCCCAGAGGGGCCCACAGCCTGCCCCCCGCGTCAGCACATCTGCCTGGGCTGTGATGAGGTCCCCCCGGTCTCGGGAGGCCGCTGGGGCTGCTGATTTTTATTATGTCAGAGCTTTTGATGCTCTCAGGGGAAGGTTTTGTATATGTAAAATACTTCCCAAAGGTTACAGCTTTTTTTTTAATTTAATATTTACGTTGTTAAAAATCTAGAAAATTGGTTCGTTTCCCTTAAGCTTTCAATTTCACCTTGTGTGTCATTGTGGATCTAACAAGTTCTGTCACTTTAAGGGAGTAGATTTTTCTTCCTAGGCCAACTTTATTGTTGTGTCATTTAATATAACATGCACGTAATTAAAACGTATGGCTTATCTACGTGCCACAACTAGGTGGAGGTACGCGCTGAGTTTCCTCTGAGGGCCGCGGTTAGTCTGCCCTGCTGGCCACAGGCTACCACCGATCTGTCCCCACAGGCCCTTCTTGCCTGTTGTACAGTGTCATCCAGCATGCGCCCTTGTGTCTGGCCCCTCCCACTCGGCATGATGGTTTTGTGACACCCACATTGCCGTGTCTGTCAGCGGTCATCCTGGTCCATTGCCAAGGGGTGGTCCACCGTGTGGACACGCCACAGTTCCTTGATCCATTGTTGGTGACATTGGGATGTTTACATATATATACACATGTGCATGTGTAAATAAGTCAATACATGTACAATATAAACATATTTTGCATATTTGTAATGTGTAGAAATATAATACATTCACAGTACTGAAGCACAGAGGCAGAGGCCTGACCGTAAAGCTGTGCAGTGGTGGTCAGGACAGTGGTGCTGGCAGAGGCTGGACAAGTAGAGAGCCCAGAAGTAGCCCCATGCAAAGAGGAGCAAAGGCAAGTCAGCGGAGAAAGGAGAATTTTCAACAAAATAATCTAGATACAGACCTTACACTTTTCACAATAATGAATTCGAAATGGATTATAGACCTAAATAGAAAATAGAAAACTATAAAACTTGAAGAAAACGTGGGAGAAAATCTGGTGACCTTGAGTTTGATGATGCCTTTTTTTTTCTTTGGCCTCGCCGTGACGCATGTGGGATCTTAGTTCCCTGACCAGGGATCAAACCCGCGCTCCCTGCAGTGGAAGTGTGGAGTCTTAACCAGTAGACCTAACCACTGGACCGCCAGGGAAGTCCCAATGACTTTTTAGATAGAACACCAAAAGCATGATGCATAGAAGAAAAAACTGATAAGTCGGACTTGATTAAAATTAAAAACTTCTGCTCTGCAAAACATAACAAAGAAAAGACAAGCCACAGGCTGGTGGGAAATGTTTGCCAAATACGCGTCTGATGAAGTATTGTGTTCACTGTGCAGAGAGCTCTTGAAGCTCAGCGGGAGGAAAACCAGCAGCACAGTTCCAAGCCGGGCAGAAGGTCTGGACGGACACCAAAGAGGACACAAGTGCGTGAAAGGACGCGCTCAGCGCCATGCATCAGCTTGGAGACCCCACTACACACCTGCTCAAGTGGCCAGGATTGAAAACACGGCAACAGCGGGCGCTGGCGAGGACTGAGCAACAGGAACTCTCATCCATCACCGGCAGGAACATGAATGGGGCAGCCGCTTTGGAAGACGGTTGGAGACTCCCTCAGAGAACTAAACAGAATCCAGCAGCTGTGCGCCTTGGTATTTACCCAGAGGAGCTGAAAACTTAAGTCCACACCCAAACAGGGACGTTTGTAGCGGCTTTGTTCACAATCACCAAAACTCGGAAGCCACCGAAATGTCCTTAGTGGGTGAATGGGTAAACAAACTGGTACCTTCATGCAATGGAATATCATTAAGTAATAAACAGAAAAGAGCTATCAAGCCATGGAGACAGAGACGAAGCTTAAATGCATATTGTTGAGGGAAAGAAGCCAGCCTGAAAAGGCTACATACTGTATGAGTCCAACGCTGTGACATTCTGGAAAAGGCAAAAACTATGTGATGGTAAGAAGATCAGTGGTTTCCGGGGCAGGGGGAGAATGAATGGATGGAGTGTGAGATTTTTTTAGGCTCTTGAAACTGTTCTGTTGATATTGTAATGGTGAATGCAGGACGCTGTGTGTTTGTCAAAACCCATAGGACTGAACAACACAAAGAGTAAACCTAAGTATGCAAATTTTAAAAATCATTTAGGGGCTTCCCTGGTGGTGCAGTGGTTAAGAATCCTTCTGCCAATGCAGGGGACACGGGTTTGAGCCCTGGTCCGGGAAGATCCCACATGCCACGGAGCAACTAAGCCCGTGCGCCACAACTTCTGAGCCTGCGCTCTAGAGCCCGCGAGCCACAACTACTGAAGCCCGCGCGCCTAGAACTCGTGCCCTGCAGCAAGAGAAGCCACTGCAATGAGAAGCCCACGCACCACAATGAAGAGTAGCCCCCACTCGCCGCAACTAGAGAAAGCGTTCGTGCAGCAACGAAGACCCAACGCAGCCAAAAATAAATAAATTAAAAAAAAAAAAAAGTCGTTTAAGAGGTGGAGGACCCCAGGAAGGAATGCAGACTGTGACAGGAGAACCTACAAAAGGTGCTGACCTGAGTCACTTTGGAAACGAGTGGGGTCTGTAGGCCTGAAGGCAAGGGACGTGCACACAGCACTGGGCTCTCGTGGTGAAGTTGTTTCCCGTGGGGCATGAGTCAACAGCCGTGTCCCTGCTGTACACGTGCGCTGGGATTGAACAGGAAAGTACACGGATGGTGGGGGCCGGGATTCTCACCCCGGAGGAGTGGGAGGTTACAGGCGACCAAGGGGAGAATGATCTTGGATAACAGATGCTGGTTGGAGACGTCAGTGAGAACTCACGTTCGTTTAATGTAGAGACAGGTGGTTACACACAGGAATATTTGTAACGTGTGTGTATGCAAGGTTGGCACACACGTATCTTGTTGCTCTGTCAGCCGAGAGGGCCCAGAGGCAAGGAGTACACGGGCCCCAGATCTTGGTTCCTAAGAGCATTCGTTCTCCAGCAAAGGAACCAGGCTCCCTGGACAAATGGCCGATTCCAGGGCTGCGACAGGGAACCCCCAAGATGGGCCTGGAGCGTCTTCTAGCACCAGAAAGGAGGGAGGTGCTCAGAAACAAGAATACAAACCTCCACAAAGATGGGGCATGTCAAAGCAGTACAGGAGCCGAATGAAAGCTCCTTGTGGCCAAAGCTGGAACAGTGTGAGCACCGATATCAATCAAGTATTGAATTATAACCCAGCGTGTAACGTAGGCACCCACAACTCTGGGCTGATGTAGGAAATGACCGAACACATTAGTGAATCGGGGAGCAGAGACAAACCTCCTGCACAGAAGGTTTCCCATCAGGTTGCGGAGCTGCTCCCTGCCAGCTGTGCGGGGCGGGGGGGGGGGGCTCCCTCCCGAAGGCGAGGTGTGGAGGGGACCCGACAGACACACCTCTGCCTGGGGGTCAGGGTCGGCACCAACAATCAGAATCGTGTTGATGGTGTGTACCCTTGATATGATGTGAAGATGGTCCTTAACATCTGTGATCTCACTTCCAAAAATCCTACAGCCCTGATCTAATCATAAACAGCCCTGATCTAATAAAAAAGGCAGCCTTCATTAAGGGGCATTCCACAAAATACCTGGCCGGTGTTCCTCAAAACTGTCCAGGTCATCAGAACAGGGCCAGTCTGAGAACCTGCCACAGGCCAGAGGAGCCTAAGGAGACTTGAGGACTGTCATGTGGAGCCCTGGATGGGGTCCTGGAATAGGAAAAGGACTTTAGGTAGAAAGTAAAGAAATCTGAAAGAAAAAACTGTGGACTTCAGTTACTGGATCAGTCTTGGTTCACTGACTGTGACAGCTGTCCCACGCTCACGGAGTGTGGGACATTCTGTACTGTCTTTGTAACTTTTCTGTTCTAAAATTAAAAGATTATTTTAAAGTGTAATTTATTTGCTTTCCTCTAAAAGTCCTTCTGGGTGACAGATTTTCCCACATCATTCCCTTTGGGGCAGGAGGGTGTCTAGCGGCCCTTTCACCAGACCCTGGAAGGGTGACCGTTGCCCCCAGGGCAGCCTCACCTGCACCCCACCCCACCGCTGAGTGCCAGGGACAGGGCTTTGCATCCTCAGACCTGCTTCTGGGGACGGCGGCCTCAGGCGTCCCGTGAGAAGTGCGTCCGTGCACGGCAGCTTCATGTGCAGTCACCCAGGCCTGCGAACGCAAGACTGTGAACCCTTGTGGCGTGACAGTCCCCCATGGGCGGGGTGAGCTGGGCCCGCCTTGCTCCTCTGTCGTGGGCAGGGGTGCCATGTGTGTCTGCGTGGCTTTCACTCTGTTTCCTGGTGGGTTCCTGCTGGGACTGGATACGGTGGCCCCACAGGACGAAAGAGCTACTAGCGGGGCCCCAGCCTTGTTGGAGTGGGAAACCATTTGATCCTAATAATACCTTTCCATCTTAGGGCTTTAGTGAGCTCTGAATCATCCTGTATGGAATTTTAGGGGCTTTTTGTTTGTGTGTTTTTAATGTGCCACACGTCTTAGTGACGTGGCTCTTGACGGTACACGTGACACAGCCCAGTGGCAGGGCCTTCTCCCCGGGTTGGTGCTGCCTCTGGGGCCAGGGCAGCAGTGCTGGGCCGCCAGCCTCTCTGCGGCCGAGCCTCTGCTCTGCCCTAACCGGGGGTCAGGGGCCGTCCCCGTGGTGGGCGCCCGGGGGTCCCTCCCACCTCCCGCCGGGGAGGAGCCGACCCGGAGCTTGGCGCTTCCGCACACTGAGGGCTGTTTGTTCTTTATTTGCAGAGGTATTGTGGCCAGTATTTTGGTTTTCTTATGTTTTGGAGTCACACAAGCTAAAGACGGGCCATTTTCCAGACCTCATCCAGGTAACTTGCCATTTCTTTCTCGGTGTGTGCCCGTGTGGCCGTGCTGTTCTGAGGGTCACTCTGTGTCTGTGCTGCTGCGTGTGAGTGTCCCGTCCCCCCTGGGGCCCCTCCCGGCTGGCCGGCTTCACCGCCACCTCGAAGCCCCTCCTCTTTGGGCGCTAGCCCCCGGGGACCCGCCCCCGCCCCCACTCCTCCCCTGTCCCTGCCCTCTCTGTGCTAGTCAGAGGGGTCTCCCTGCAGGCGGAGGCGCCCGGGGCAGTCCAGTGCTCTTGGTGTGGCCTCGAGCTGGTGGTTGTGCCCCCCCGCTGTTGGGAGGCTCACAGGGCGCCATCCGCAGCCACCCCACCCACCCCGGAGTCGTGGGGCCTTCTGGCAACCCCTGGGACATCCCCTCACAGCTGGAGGGGCTCCAGCCTGTCCGGGCTCCAGCCTCCCCGAGGGGCCGGCTCCGGGGCAGGGGTGGTGAGTTTTCCTGAAGGGTCTCAATTTAGTAACGAGTTTCTATCTTATTAAGGGTGTGTATTTATCATAGAAAATTTGGAAAATACATAAAGTATTTTTAAATAAAGTATTTTTAAATATTTAAAATAAGGAAAATAACCACCGTTAAGATTTAATGAGTGTGTATGCGTGTATACGTACACAGGTGTAAAAACAAGAAGTTGGCATCATACTGTATGTGTGGTTTTGTATCATGCAGTATTCACCTCAGGCTTAACACATGCATACCCTTGTTAATTTTTCATTTGAGAACTGGACTTTTGATGGCTCCTTGTTTATCATCATTTGAATGTACTACCGTTGACTTAACCAGTCCTGTATGATCGTATACTTGGGGGTTTCCAATTTCGTGGCAATACACCAGGCTGTAGTGAATTTCCACATGTACACTTTTGTGTACCTGTCTGATTATCCATGGGACCAAAGGTCCAGGGGGCGTAGCAGATGAAGGGCATGAGCATTTGGGGCTCCTGATGGGTGCTACCCAGTTGCCCCCTAGAAGGGGCGTATCTGTTCAGGGGCCAGCGAGCCAGGGGTTGTGAGCGAGGCCCCCGGGGGCTCTGCCCCCTCAATGCCTGGTGGGGACGTTGGTGCTGGGTGAAGCCTGTATGGTCCCTGCCCCCGGGGCAGCGTGAGCTTCCTGAGCCGAAGGGCACGGCCCCCACTGGGGGTTGGGGAGGGGCTGCAGGACCTTCTCCACCGTCTCCACTGGTGTGGGCCCGTCCAATCTTGCCTCAGAAGGGCGTGGACTCTTAACCAGAGCAACGGAAAAGTGAGCTGAAGTGTCAGAACCACCAGAGTCACAGTGAGAAACCAGGTGTGTTCAGTGCTCGTCCGACAGACTTGGAAGGGAGAACAGGAGCTGCCGGAAGCTCCCCAGAGGCTGTCGGTGGGTGGGGGCGCAGCGAAGTTCTCGTGGGCACCCGGCCCTGGACGAGCCGCGAGCAGGACAGACAGGGCCCTGCCCGTGTCATCCCGGGGCTTCAGCTTCAGGAAAGCTCCACGTGCGGCTCTGAGCGGTGTGAGTGTCAGGCCGGCTGCCCCTCTGGAGCGGGCAGTGCCGCAGTTTCCGAGCTGACGTTCTGAGCGTGGCTCTGCCTTTCCTGAGTTTGGTTGCTGTGCGCACACCCTGTTTCTCTGCCAGTCTCGGCTTAGTTCACGGGGGGACCTGCCCCAGAGCACCGTCCAGGTGGCTTGTTCACCTGGTAGTTGGCAGGAGGTCCTCAGCCTCTCAAATCAGGTTACGTGTGCACACTGGCAGGAACGGACTCCACAAAGGAGGCGCTCTGGGGTCTCTGCGTGCCTCCCGCCCTCCTCTGGGCCCGGCTCAGGTAGCCACAGGGGGAGCAGACAGCCGACCTGTGTGGGGCGTTGCTTTATTTGCAAACGAGTTGGCTGCAGCTCCAGCTGGGGCTGCCACTAAAGAGGCCCCCTTGCCCTCGTGAGCGGCTCCCTGCAGAAGCTGGAGTAGACGAGGACGTTGCAGGTGCTGCTGAGGTGGCCGGAGCTGCTGCTCGGGAAGAAGATACGAGTGCGGGTCTGGGAGCAGGGCAGCCCGTGCTCAGGAGCCTCCGGGGTGGCTGGCGGAGAGCCGTAGCTGCAGCAGGGTGTGGGGACCCTGGCCGTGGGGAGGGGCGAGGACCCGCTGGCCACTTGGGGGCGGCAGGCCTGGGTCCTGGTGGGCTCTGCGGGGTTCTAGTGGTGGGGAGTCTGAGCAGAGTGGGGGTGGCTGGGGCAGGGACAGCGCAGCCTTCATGGGAGGAGGCGGCCGTCCCCGCACCTGGGCAGCCACACTCGGCCGCCCCAAGTCCCTGCTCCACAGCCCTCGACCTGCTGCTGCAGCCTTGAACCAGGGAGAATTTTCCAGGTTTTTCCTGTCTTCAAGGGCACGAAGAATAAGCCTGTCACCTCGGCTGTTTACGTCCGTTGTCTCGGAACACGTTAGCCCACCTTCCCCAGAACTCAGCCACGTTTGTATTTCCTGCCCGTGCGAGGCTGGATTCTCGTCAGTCTCCGGGGCGCTTTTTCCCCCGGCAGGCGGGTTAGGCCCAAGGCCTGAGGGTGCCGGGCTGGCCCCGGAGCCTGGCGCGTGTGCAGTCCTCACCCTCTTCTGGCATAACAGGCCCCGCACCCCTGCCTCTCACCTGCCCGGCTGCCTGTGCCCTGCGTCCGCACTGAAGCGGGGGCGGGAGAGCACGTGGTGCTGTCACAGATCCTGAAATAGCTGTGGAAGAGCCGTGGCCAAGCCGTGTGTCTCCAGTTTGTGAGCATGGCTTGTTTTTTTAATTCAAGGTGAAGTAGCTTTTAAAAGTAGGCTGGTGGTTTATTTTTTCTTTGCAGACATAAGCATAGGGTAAGCAGATATCTTATTATTTATTTTATTATTTATTTATTTGTTTTTTAGCTGCGTTGGGTCTTCGTTGCTGCGCACGGGCTTTCTCTAGTTGTGGCGAGCGGGGGCTACTCTTCGTTGCGGCACGCGGGCTTCTCGTTGCGGAGCACGGGCTCTAGGCGCACAGGCTTCAGTAGTTGTGGTCCGTGGGCTTCAGTAGTTGCAGCACGTGGGCTCGGTATTTGTGGCACGTGGGCTCTGGGGCAGGTGGGCTTCAGTAGTTGTGGCTTGCAGGCTCTAGAGCGCAGCCTCAGTAGTTGTGGCGCACGGGCTTAGTTGCTCTGCGGCATGTGGGATCTTCCCGGACCAGGGATCCAACCCATGTCCCCTGCATCGGCAGGCAGATTCTTTACCACTGCGCCACCAGGGAAGTGCCCTTAGGCATTTATTAAACAGGATTCTGAAGATTCTTGGAAGATAGAAGTTACCGTTGGCTTTTAGGACAGTTCTAGACCTTCCCCTTCCTGTTATCTCATCCCCCAGGGACTTGAGAGTATAGAAAGCAGATGGTGAGAGAGAGGAGTCCCGGCCAGTGAGAGGGGTTCTGAGGGACATGTTCGTTCTTTTTTCCACCTTTATTGAGATAGGATTGACACGTAACATAAGTTTAAGGTGTACCGTGTGATGATTTGATACATGGGTATTGCATACTCCAGTATGGTTAGTTAACCCCTCTGTCATCTCATGTAATCTCAACTTTTTGTGTGTGTGTGTGTGTGTGTGGTGAGAACATCTAAGATCAACTCTCTCAGCAACTTTAAAGTATATAATATAGAACCGCCAAGTGTAGTCACCGGAGGGACAGAAGTGCTGATTGAAACTTAAGACAGTTTCCTAAAACAAATTGGCATCCCAGGAATTCAGAGATGGTTTAATGTTGGGAAATGCGTTAATTTCATTCATCACATTAACACTAAAGAAAAAAATTGATCCTCGTAAATGCAGAAGAATAAAGTTTTGTACGCATTCCTGATAGAAACACAACATACTGGAATTAAAAGGCTCTCTTAACGTGACGAAAGGTATCCACCAAAACCCTGCAAACTTACTTGATGGAGGTTAGAAGCATACCTAGGAAACACAAGACAAGGATGTTTGCTGTCACTGCTCGAATCTGGTGGTTTGCGGGCCTTCTGTGCTGCGGGAAAGATTAGGGACGGGAATGGAAGGGAAGGAAGGAAGACCAGTCAGAGAGAAACTGTGCTCAGCCCTGAGTTAGAGCTTGCTTCTGAAGTCTCTCCCAGGGACCTGAGGGCCCCGAGCAGAGGCCGCGCGCGGGAGCTGTGTGGGGCGGGGCCGCGGGCCGCAGGGCGGCGCCCCCTGATGCCGCTGTGTTCTCCGTGTCTGTACAGCCTACTGGAGGTTTTGGCTCTGCGTCAGTGTGGTCTACGAGCTGGTGCTCATCTTTATACTCTTCCAGGTAAGCGGGTCTCTTGGTTGGGTGAACTGTGAAAGTGGAGGTGGCACAGAACGCTCTGCGTATCAGCCCCCAGGGCTCTGGTAGGAGGCTGGACCCCACCCGAAGGGGGCAGGGGCTGTAGGGGTGGGAAGGCGCCAGCCATCGCCTGCGGCAGGGTCTCCGTTCTCAGCGGGCCTGGACCTCTGGGCGCAGCTGCCGCGTGGCCGGGGGACGATGGGTTCAGACGTGGACGCCTGGCGGGCGCTCCAGATCCGACCGGGGCTGAGCCCCTCGCAGGGGGCGCCCCTGACCCCGCAGCACAGGCGCTCTGAGTGGGCAGTGGGCCCGGGCCCAGTCGCCATGGGCCTCGCTTCTGGTTTTGCGGGTGACCGGCTGTGGCTTCGTGTGCTTTTCTCCCTCTGTCACACGTTCTGCAAGGGGGTTGGGGTGGAGGTTGGAAACTTAGCTCCTCAGTAAGTCTTGGATCAGGATTTGTTGCCGCTAACATCTGTCTGACTGATACTCCTGTTCTGCTGGACTTATGGAGCTCGCCTTTGAGGGTGGTCTTCAGTATTCACATCTCAAAACAGTCAGCGATAGCTGAGTGATTGAGCGTCGCGTGGGAAGGTTTGCATTTCGGGTAGGCGTGCAGGGCTGGGAGCTGTAACACCTGTTTGTGTTTGTGTGGACACCACAGTTAGGCACAGAGCCCCAGCCCCCCTCGGGTGCCACCTCCGTGGCCCTGGCCTCGCACTGGCCTTGCAGCCGCCATCTGTCCCTGAGTCACCGCCATTTGTCTCTTGGAAAGTCTCGTGTGAGTGGAGTTGTGCAGAGCGTGGCCTTCACTGCCTCTGAAACTCAACCAAGCCGTGCGCACCTACAGCCGGTCCTCTTTATCGTGGATGGGGTTCCTGGTGGAGGGACCGCCATCTGTCCATTCACTGGGGTTGTGTCTGGTTTGGGGCAGATGTGCGTGGAGCTGCTCTGAGCCTCAGGTACAGGCTCTTGTGTGGACCTGAGCTTTCATTTCTTGAGGGTGAACACTCTGGAGGGACTCCTGCGTCATAGGTTAGGTGTCTCACGCCCAGGGCAGCTGTGTCGCGCCAGCACCCTCTCTCATCCTTGGCAGTACTTGCCATCACCAGGGTCTTGTATTTTAGCCGGTGTCTCATGGATTTCATTGCATTTCTGGAGTGGCTGACGATGTTGACCAACCTCTCCTGCATATATGAGCCATGAAACAAACATCCTCCTCGGTGAAGTGTTTATTTTTTGCCCTTTTTAAAAATCGGGTGGTTTGTTTTTGTAGTGTTGAGTTATGACAGCTTTTTATTTAGTGCTGGTTACAAGGTCCTTTGCTGGATGTGCTGGGCCTTCGTTCTTTAGCAGTGGCGGTCCTTATGTCTCTTCTTTTTGTGTTTTTGACGTCATATCTAAGACTTCTTTGTCCAACACCAATTTATTAAGATTTTCTCCTATACTTCCTTTTAAAACCTACCTGCTTTTATATTTTACACTGAGATTGCTTATTCATGTTGAATTTCTTTTTACATTTTGTTTTGGAACGAGTGTAGATTCACAGGAAGTTGTGAACAGATTGTACAGGTCGGTCCTGTGTTGCTTCACCCAGGCCCTCAGTATTTTGCACAAATGTAGGACAGTATGTGTACCTGAAACTAGCATAATATTGTAAGTCAACTATACTTTAATTTAAAGTATACATATATATATATAAAAGACAGTATCAAACCAGGAAATTGATATCAATGCACTCCACAGAGTTTGTCACAGTTCAGTTTGACATGCATGTGTGCACACACACATGTGTATGTAGAATACTGTGCAGTTTTTTTGGTTTTATTGCAGTGTATTTAATTAAAAGTATTTTTTAACTACAGTAAAAAACATAACATAAAATTTACCGTCTCAGCCATCTCTAGGCGCACAGGGCGGGGCACGAAGCACATTCACATGGTCGTGTTACCTTCCCCACCATCATCCCCAGAACGTTCCGTCTTCCCGAACGGACGCTCTGTCCCCATGAACACTCACTCCCCTCCCCTCCCCCAACCCTGGGCCCCACCGTCTACTTTTCTGTCTCTGTGGATGTGACTCCTCCAGGGACCCCTAGGGAGTGGAATCAGACAGGATTAGTCCTTCTGTGACTGGATTATTTCACTGAGTGTGATGTCCTGAAGGTTCACCCTGTGTAGCCTGTGTCACAAGTTCCTTCCTTTTTAAGGCTGAGTAATGTTCCATTGTGTGTTTAAACCACATTTTGTGTATCCAATCAAATGGATGGACACTTGGGTTGCCTCCACCTGTGAACGTGGGTGTGCGAGTATCTGTTCCAGTCCCTGCTTTCCATTCCTTTGAGGACATGCCTACAAGTGGGATTGCTGAGTAACTGTTTAACCTTTAGAGGAGCGCCAGACTATTCTGCACAGCGGCTGTACTCATTTTACAGTCCCTCCAACAGTGCCCAGGCTTCCAATTTCTCCATATTCTCACCAACACTTGTTATTTTCCTTTTTGGGGGGGCGGGGTGGTGAAGTGGTAAAATATCTCGTGGTTTTCCTTCTTTTTTTAAAAAAATAAATTTATTTATTTCTGGCTGCGTTGGGTCTTTGTTGCTGCGCACAGGCTTTCTCTGGTTGTGGCGAGCAGGGGCTACTCTTCATTGCGGTGCGCGGGCTTCTCATTGCCGTGGCTTCTCTTGCTGCGGAGCACGGGCTGTAGGTGCACAGGCTCAGTATCTGTGGCACGTGGGCTCAGTAGTTGTGGCGCACAGGCTTAGTTGCTCCGCAGCATGTGGGATCCTCCCGGACCAGGGCTCAAACCTGTGTCCCCCGCGTTGGCAGGCGGATTCCTAACCGCTGCACCACCAGGGGAGCCCCTGATGTGGTTTTGATTTGCATTTTCCTATCTTCTCATGTGCTTGTTGGATGTTTGTATGTCTTTTTGGGAGATCAGCTTTTGTTCTGGTTGATTTTTTTAAATGGTTCATGTTTTGTTTTATTTATTTAAAATAAACTTCTTATTTTAAGACACATTTACAGGATTGTGAAGTTAGTGCAGAGAGTTTCTTCACCCAGGGTCTCCTGTTATGAACATCTTACACTAATATGACGCATTTGTTACAGTTAATCATTATTAACTAAAACCCACACTTCCTCTCAGGTTTTCCCCTCCTCTGCAGCACAGGACCCTCCCCTCACGTGGGTCTTTCATTTCTCTCAGCAACATTGTGTGGTTTTCGGAGTGTATGTTTGCACTTCCTTTGTTAAGTGTATTCCTGAGTATCTCACTCTTTCTGATGCTGTCCTGAGTGGGACCGTCTTGATTTCGTGTTGGTCTGCTGGTCACTGGCATCTGGACACGCAGCCTGCTTGCTCTGTCGGTCTGGGTCCTCTGTGCCTACTCACTCGTTCCCACAGCTCTGCTGCTGTTCGGGGGGTTCCTGAGGGGGTCTCTGTGCAGGAATAGGGGGAGTTCACTTCTTCCTTTCCAACCTGAGTGTCTGTCTGTCCGTCCCTGGCCTCACACTGTCCCCCACTTCTTAGCGGGGAGCCCTCAGCCCTCACCAGATGCCCCTTGTCAATGGAGGAAGTTCCACTCTTCCTAATTTGTTGAGTGTTTTTTTCATGAGAGGGTATTAGATTTTGTTGGTTGGATGCTTTTCTGCATGAAATGAGATGATCACGTGGTTTTTTTCCCTTTATTAACGTGACGTTTTGTGTTGATTCATTTTCTCATCTTGAACCAGCTTAGCATTCCTGGGATGAAGCCCGCTTGGCCGTGGTGTGTGGCCTTCTGTATACGCTGCTGGATTCACTTTGCTGGTATTCTGTTGAGGATTGTTGCATCCATGTTCATAAGAGACACTGCCTGTAGTTTGCCTGGAATGTCTTTTTCTGATTTTGGTATCAGGGTTGCTGGGGGTTTGTCTGGTGTTTCTGTCGTGATTTGACACATGATTCTGACCTTCGGTGCTGACCCCGACCCCCTGGCAGAGGTGTGTCTGTCGGGTCCCCTCCACGCCTCGCCCTCGGGAGGGAGGCCCCCTGCGGAGTGCGCGGAGGCAGCTCCGTAATCCGATGGGAAACCTTCTGTGTGGGAGGTTTGTCTCTTCTCTCTGACTCACTGACGTGTTCGGTCATTTCTTACATCAGCGCAGACTCGTGGGTAGGTATCTACGTTATCCTTTGGGTTACAATTCAGTACTTGATTTGTTGCTCCCACTGTTCCAGCCTCGGCTGCTGGGAGCTTTCCCATACCCCACCTACGTGGGTTCTTGGTGTTTCGTTTTGGGTTTCTGAGCACCTCCCTCCTTTCTGTGCTAGAAGACATTCCAAGCCCATCTTGGAATCTGCCATTTCTCCAGGGAGCCTGGTTCCTTTATTGGAGAATGAATGCTCTTAGGAACCAAGATGTGGGCTCTCTCGGCCAGCAGCGCGGAGCCCTGTGGGTCCTGACCAGTGAGTCTGCAGACATAAATGGCCGGTTCTGGGAGGCCCCCCTGCCCAGGCTGCTGTCCTCTCCCAGAGCCATGTCACGAGGGGTCAGTCGGCCTCCCTGGCCTTTGCTGGAGTGGAAGTTCATGGTCTGGCCCTCTGGGCTTGGGTGACAAGCTCTCAGCTGGGACCGCAGCTGACTTCCTTGGGTCACGTCAGCCCTCAGATGCCCTGAGACAGAGACTCGTTACAGTGCTGTTTTCCGCTTCTCTGAGGGTTGAGTGTCCAGGGATCTGAGCCCCTACTGACCTGGCTCCGGAGCAGAGCCCGTGGGGCCATCCTGACTCAGGAACACAGCGGTGTCGCCCTCAGATCCCGTGTGACCAGGGCACACGTGGCGGGGAGGGTTCAGTTGTTCGTGGTGTCACCTCAGTCATGTGACAAGATGCAGGTCTGAGTGTCATCTGTCCACACACCCCACGGACCGCGTCTCGTCACCCCAGCCTAGAGCCTCTTCCCCGCTGTGCCCTTTCGCTGGTACTCGGGGCAGGAGCGAGGGGACAGGGTCCTGATGACGGGTGTCCCAGGGTGCCTCCTGTGGACCAAAGGCCCCAGCTGGCAGCCAGCGGGGGCCTGAAGGGAGGAATGGGGGGGGTCCTCTTCTGCCAGGGTGTGCCCCCAAAGCCCACTTTGTGCCGAGGCTGGAGGGCTGTTTGGCTAACGCTGGCGTCTGGGAGAGGCTGTCCGGGCGCCGCCTGGAGAAGTGTGTCCCACTGTGCTGTTCCTCGGTGTGGGGTCTGGACCCCGAACCGGACGTAGGGAGGAGAGGTGGGGAGACTGGTGATCTGAGCACCTTCCCACGGGAGGTGCCCCTGCGACGCCACGTGGTGTTGTCCTGGGGTCCCATGGGGGCGTGAGGACATCCTCGGACTTGGCACATCCCCGCTCTGCCCGGCTGAAGTGGGGGCGATGCCGAGACAGTGCTTCCCCTCGCGGTTGGTGGGTGCTGTCTGCGCACCCCAAACCCGGCCCCACTGACATGCTGCCGCCCTTGCAGACCGTCCAGGACGGCCGCCAGTTTCTGAAGTATGTAGACCCCAGGTTGGGGGTCCCGCTGCCGGAGAGGGACTACGGGGGAAACTGCCTCATCTATGATGCCGACAACAAGACTGACCCCTTCCACAATGTCTGGGTAGGTGCCCGGAGGGGGACGGCCAGCCTCATGACATGGGGGCCCCACCACCTCCCACGCGGGAAGCTCGGCGCTGCCCCAGGCATGGATGCTTCTGGGACCCGAGTCACTCTGGACTGGATGGGATGAGGGTACCAGGGGCCATGCCGCCCACACGCGGGGATGCCTCTGGCTGCGGCGGGGCCCCTTCCCAGCTCACGATGGTGGACCGAGCGTGAGGCCTGCCTCTGTGCCCCACAGGACAAGCTGGATGGCTTTGTGCCCGCACACTTCATCGGCTGGTACCTGAAGGTAGGCACCTCCTCGTTGGGCGGGGTACCTGGTTTCGGAGCCGCCCTGAACTCTGGGCCATTTTCCAGCCGTGCGGTGGGTTGCGGCCGCGGTGCAGGACAGGCGGGCTGCCGAGCTGGGGGGGTGCCTGACCCAACCTTGCGTGTCCTGGGCGTTGCGGTGGCCGCTGGAGAGCAAAGGGGAGAGACCCACGGGGGGCCCCCGGCCCCCATCCCACCCAGCCCTGGGCATCCTCAGGCCTGGACACACGAGTCGTCGACATACCTGCAAGTTGCCTCAAAGTCTTTTTTTTTTTTTAATAAATTTATTTATTTAATTTATTTATTTTTGGCTGCGTTGGGTCTTCGTTGCTGCACGCGGGCTTCCTCTAGTTGCGGCGAGCGGGGGCTGCTCTTCGTTGCGGTGCGCGGGCTTCTCGTTGCGGTGGCTTCTCTCGTTGCGGAGCACGGGCTCTAGGCGCGCGGGCTCAGTAGTTGTGGCTCGCGGGCTCTAGAGCGCAGGCTCAGTAGCTGTGGCGCACGGGCTTAGCCGCTCCGCGGCATGTGGGATCCTCCCGGACCAGGGCTCGAACCCGGGTCCCCTGCAGCGGCGGGCGGGCTCTCAGCCGCTGCGCCCCCAGGGGAGCCCGATAAGTCTTAACTTGGGGCGGCTGGAGCCACAGCTGCCCTGCCGCCGTGCCCCGCCTGAGGGCAGTGGGGCGGGGGTAGGGGCGGGCTGTCCTTGGGGGATCCCGCCCTGGGGGCTGACGTCCTGGCGGCCCGCAGACCCTGATGATCCGTGACTGGTGGATGTGCACGATCGTGAGCGTGATGTTTGAGTTCCTGGAGTACAGCCTGGAGCATCAGCTGCCCAACTTCAGCGAGTGCTGGTGGGACCACGTAAGTGCCGCCCGCTGCGTCCCGGCCACAGCGGGGGGCGGCGGGCGGCACGGGGTCCCCTCAGCCAGGGCCGTGCGACCTGGGGGCCTGTGGCACCCACCTCCCTCCCACCTGGCTCCCGCCCCCAGTGGATCATGGACGTGCTCGTCTGCAACGGGCTGGGCATCTACTGCGGCATGAAGACTCTCGAGTGGCTGTCCCTAAAGACGTACAAGTGGCAGGGCCTCTGGAACATTCCGACCTACAAGTACGTCTAGAGAGCAGCCCTGCTCCGCACAGGCCTTGACCCCAGTGTGGGGCCTGCAGGCCCGCCCCCCCCGCGAGGTCCTTTCGTGAGGTGCTACAGGCGAGGATCTTGCCTCTGTAAACTCCACCGAGGATGTGACCCTGGGTGCTGCCCTCGTGGCGGCCGGGACGTCAGCCCGTCCCCATCCAGCCGGCTCCTCTTACTCCCTGCTGGCCCGTCTCGGGATCGTCCCTTCCCAGCCGCCTCCCTCTGTGAAGAAGTAGAGAAACAGTCCAGGAAAAGACCTGGGGGGCCGGGGGGTGGGTGGCGCGGGCCGGGGTCGAGTGTGCCTGGTGGGCGTTGCCCTGGGCTGACGGGCCGCGGTTCCAGGGGCAAAATGAAGAGGATCGTCTTCCAGTTCACGCCCTACAGCTGGGTCCGCTTCGAGTGGAAGCCAGCCTCCAGCCTGCGCCGCTGGCTGGCCGTGTGCGGCATCATCCTGGTGGTAAGGCCTGTGGCCTCCTGCATGCCCCTGCCCTCCCCGCCCCGGGCGCCCTCCACCCTCCTCTGCCCCCAGTTTCTCTTGGCAGAGCTGAACACCTTCTACCTGAAGTTTGTGCTGTGGATGCCCCCCGAGCACTACCTGGTCCTCCTGCGGCTAGTCTTCTTTGTCAACGTGGGCGGCGTGGCCATGCGGGAGATCTACGACTTCATGGACGACCCGTGAGGGCCAGGGTGGGGCCTGGGCCGTGGAGGGGGGGGGCGCGGGGCGGGGCGCTCTCGAGCCTCACCCCTGCACCCGCCTCCCTCTGCAGGAAGCTCCACAAGAAGCTGGGCCAGCAGGCCTGGCTGGTGGCGGCCATCACCGTCACGGAGCTGCTCATCGTGGTGAAGTACGACCCGCACACGCTCACGCTGTCCCTGCCCTTCTACATCGCCCAGTGCTGGACGCTCGGCTCCGTGCTCGCCCTCACCTGGACCGTCTGGCGCTTCTTCCTGCGGTGAGCGCCGTGGCCCCGGTGGTCCTGCCTGCCCACCCCAGGCTCTGAGCTCCCCTGCGGGGCAGTGTCCGGGGACCTCCGTGGGCCAGCCAGTGGTGACGCAGCCCCCGCTGTCCCCAGGGACATCACCCTGAGGTACAAGGAGACACGGCGGCAGAAGCAGCAGGGCAGGGACGACCAGGGCAGGGCGGACGGCGGCGTGGACGGGCGCCCACCAGGGCCCGACGAGGCCGAGAGGGCGGGGGCGCCAGCGCCGCACTGACGCCGTGGCGGGGCCTGCGGAGCCCGGGCCCGCGCCCTCCGCCCCCCGCGGTTCCCGCCAGGAGCCTTCCAGCAGGCCTCAGCCCTCAAGGTCTATCTCCCTTTCCTCCCGCGTGCGCGGTGGGGTGGGGCGCGCGCGCGTGTGTGGTGTGTGCACACGTGTCGGTGCGCGCGTGTGTGCACGTGTGCTCCTGAGGCCCTGGGGCTCGCCCTGGGCCAGCTGGTCCCCCTTCTGTGCAGTCAGCCCGCCGCCTTGGCCACCCCGAGCCTTGGTGCCCAGACGGCCCAGCCCAGGCAGCAGCGTCTCGGTGCCCCTCTCCGCTCCCTGGGCCCCGCCGGTCCCCCACGACCTTCTGGCGGCACGTGTGAAGGACGGTCGTCCAGGGACGCCCTGGCGTGGCTGGGAAGGGGCAGATCCGCTTCCTCGGGAGCTTCCATCTGACCCTCCAACCTGGAGGTGCGTGCACAGGGCTGCCCGCACGTCGACTCAGAGACTCCAAGGCCTGGTGCCCGCCGTCAGGAGGGTGGGTCGTGAGGGAGGGTCTCTGTGGCCCAGGGTTGAGGTCACCCCCACGAGCAAACAGAACAAATAAAAGCCACGGTGACGGCCTGCAGCTCCGCAGCTCCTCGCTGCCCCTCGCCCCTGCCCCACCCTGTGCCGCCCAGAGGGCAGCTGGGAGCCACTTGGGCTGGACACCTATCCTGGCAGACGACCAGAGGGCACGAGGGTCGCCGGCCCCCCGGCGCCTCCTGCTGCATCCGCCCCTCGGGCCGGTCCCAGGGAGCTAGTTCTGGGCGGGGTGTGGGTGACGGCACACTGTCTTCAGGCTTCACACGCACCGGCGAAGGGAAGCGCCCCGATTTCCGAGCAAGGGTGACACTCCCGACCTTCCCAAGGGCAGGGCCTCTCAGAGCGCCAGGGCCTTGGTGGTGGACTTGTTTCCTTAGTTTATTTTCCCGTAACTATTTCTAGGGAGAATTTCAAACCTAGGGCGGCGGTTGTGAGGACGGACAGCGGCGTGCCTGTGCCCCCACCCCACCCTCTGCTCTTGCGTTGTGCTGTTGAGCTGAGTTTCTCAGCCTCTGGCTTCCGCGGGCTTCCTCACGTCAGGGGTGTGACCCGGGGCCTCAGTGTGCCCCACCCCACCTGCTGCTGTCCGAGTGTCACCTTTGATCTGGGTTTAGGGCCGACGCCTGTCCCAACACTGCGGAGACACCAAGTGTCCTGTCTGCCCACCTCCACCCGGGGTTCTCGGCGTCACAGGGTTCAGTCGCTCTGGTCCCAGATTACCTCATTCCTGTGGCCTGTGCTCTCCCTGCAGGGCTGGAGGCCCGTGTTGCTCACTGGTCCCAGGCGTGGCCCCCAGGAGCGGTTTCTGGCCCACGGTGGGTGCAGGTTCCCCTGGAGCGTCTCCCGGGTCCACCCAGTCCTCCACAAATCCTGCTCTCTTCTGGGGGCCCTGGGTACCTTCAGGGCTTCGTCGTGATGGCAGGAAGTTACTGCCCAGGCGCCGACCCTCTGAAAGCTGCCCAGCGTCACACCTTGATCGTGCTGCTCAGGACAGGTCACCCCTACGCTGTCCGCCCACGGCCAGACGAGGCCAGTGAGACGGAGCAGACCCTGCCCTTACGTCCACAGGGCTCCAGCCTCCACCAGGAGAGCACTCGGGAGCCAGCCGTCAGCAGGCTCGGCCAGGCCCTGGGAGCAGCTCCCAGCCGGGCTTTCCGGCCCACACACAGGAGGTCCGAGCACGCTGCCAGCCAATGACCAACGCTGCTGGCCAAGGTGAGCCAGGCCCCGAGGCCAGGGGCCACGTTCTGGTGCCCCTTAGTGCAGGCGGGATGCCGTCCTCACAGACCCGAGGCAGGGAAGGCCTGTAGGACGGGGTGGCCTACGAGGCCGCAAGGAGCAGGACCCCGCCAGCACCTGGGGAGCTCAGACCGGACCCCCACGGAGGACCCCGCTGGGCGCAGCCGCCACCAGGCCCGGACCCCCGACTTGACTTGCCTAAGGCTGCTACGTCTGTGGTGCTCACGAAAACATCGCCCCCCTTGACACCAGAGCCTCGCGGGGACCACGAGAACAGACAAAGACCCCTCCTGCCAGAAAAGCGTTTTAATAAAGTGCCTAAAATGCTCTCCCAAAAATAAGCTGATTTAAGCTCTTCTCTCGGTTAAAGCCAGGACTCCTCGTGGGAGGAGGGCCGTCTGGGGAGGGGCGTCAGGAGATGATCCGCAGGCCGGGCTTGCTCCCCTCCAGGGCCCGCAGGCGCTCCTCCACCACCTCCGTCCAGTAGATGTCGTACAGGCTGCAGGAGGGAGGGGGTGAGGTAGCAGCAACACCCCCCACCCCGCCCCGTGTGCCTCGCCTGTCCCCCGCACCCCAGGGCCACTCACACCAGCTGCTCCAGGGCGCAGCCGGGCTGCTCCAGGCTGCCCAGCAGCTGCAGGACGCCGGCGTCACCCAGGCCGTTGTTGCTCAGGTCCAGCTCGCGCAGGCTGCGATTGGTCAGCAGGAGCGAGGCCAGGCCTCCACAGGCGCCGTCTGTCACGTCACAGTCCCCCAGCCTGGGCGGAGGGCAGGGCCGAGGTCAGGTGGAGGGTGCGCCCCCAGGGGGCTGTGCAACCAGGGCCCGGGCCCTGATCATGGAGCGCGAGGGCGGGTGTGAGTCCTCGCGGCCCCCGCCCTGCGCGCGGGCGGGCGGGGCGCCCCCCAGCAGGCTCACCAGAGCACCCTCAGCGTGGCGCCGGGCTGGCACAGGGCCTGGCTCAGGGCTCGGACGCCCGAGTCGCCCAGCTGGTTGCTGCTCAGCTGCAGCTCCAGGAGACGCTTGTTCTGGGTCAGCATCGAGCCGAAGTGGTGGCAGCAGGCGGCCGTGAGGCTGCAGGACTTCACCCTGCGGGCGGCAGACGGGGACTGGGGCCACCGTGGCCCACGCCACTGGGGTGCCCCGGGAGGGCCCTGGGGATCTGAGCGCCAGCGCCCCGCCCCCGCCACCGAGTCTGCCTGTCTTCAGTGGCTCCACCTCGGCGCACACCCGCCCCGCCCCCGGGGGCACCTGCACCTCGCCAGCCCCCGGCGCTGGCCCCCCCGGGCCACCCAGGATCCTCTGCATGGGCCCTCCCATCCCCTGGTGCCACGCGGGCCCCCTCACCACAGGGACTCCAGCTGGCAGCCCGGCTGCAGCAGGCTGTCGCACAGCAGCCGGGCGCTCTCGTCACCCAGACTGTTGCCCGCCAGACTCAGCTCCTTCAGGGTCTCCTTGGCCTGGAGGATGCGGCAGAGGTCTCTGCAGCCACTGGCGGTGATGTCACACTCCCAGAGCCTACAGAGGTGAGTCCCCCGTCAGCACAGAGAGGCTCCCAACGCGTCCTGCCACCCCCAAGTTTTTGTCTGCCCAGCCGGAGGCCAGCTCACCAGAGGGTCTTGAGCTGGGAGCCGGGGCTCAGCAGCCCAGGGCACAGCTCCGCGATGCCTGCATCGCCCAGCGGGTTGCTGCCCAGGTCCAGCTCGTTCAGCGAGGCCTGGGAGGCCACGATCCCACACAGGTCCTTACAGTTGGCCGGCGTGAGGCCGCAGTTCTCCAGCCTGGGGGCACGAGAGGCGCTAGGAGCTGGGGCGCCCCCCCCAGCCCCCGCCCTGCCCCCCAGCCCCAGCCCGGAGCTTACTTGAGTGCCTCCAACTGGCAGGCGGAGTCCGCCAGGCCCCGGCACAGCTCCCGGATGCCAGCCTCGCCCAGGTCATTATTGCTCACCATGAGCTCCTTCAGGTCCCGTGTGGCCCTGAGCACCGCGGCCAGGGGCTCACAGGCCGCGGCCGTCAGGTTGCAGTACTCCAGCCTGGGGGCGGGCGGGCAGTCAGCCCCTCAGCCGCAGGAATGCGGCTTGGCCCAGGGGGCACCGGTCTGGGTCTCCTTTCCCACCCCAGCCGTGAGGCCTGCGGAGACCGGACGGCTGCCTGGCGGTGACAGCACGGCAGTGGCCGAGGGGCCATCTCCCTGGGTGGCGGGTGCCCAGAGACCCAGGAGAAAGACACCCAGCCCGAGCTGGGGCTTTCCGGCTTGGCTTCCTCCCTCTGTGGCTGACCCCGTCTGTGTGCTCACTCGGGGTCACAGGCCAGCTGCCAGCTGCTTTCAGAGGCCACAACCCCAGCCTCAGGGAAGAGCCCCTCCTCGAAGCTCCCTGCAGCCGATGAGCTGGGGAGGGGGCTTGCCCAGGGCAGACAGCCGAAACCCAGGGGACGGGTGGGTGCGGGCACCTCAGGGCCCCGGGTGGGGTGCACACTCACTGCAGCTTCTCCAGGTGGCACTGCGGGTCCAGGAGCCCCTCGCAGAGCAGCTGCAGGCCGGCGTCACCCAGCGGGTTGTCGCTGAGGTGCAGCTCCCGCAGGGTGGACAGGGAGCGCAGCACGCCGGGCAGGACCCCGCAGCCGGCCTCCGTCAGGCAGCAGTTCTGGAGGCTGGACACACGTGGCCGTCAGCGGGCCCCACGAGCCGGCTGCGGCTCCCACGCAAGACGAGCCACCCTCCATCTGCCGGAGCCCAAGCAAGGCGGACACAGAACTGCCGCCACCACACACATCCCCACGGGGGAGGCCAGGCAGCCGGCCTTGCAGGAGGAGATGCGGGGTGGGGGCCGCGAGAGGGCTCAGGTGTGCCTCAGGGCCCAGAGCCCAGGAGTGACCGGCATGGCTCACCTGAGCTTCTGGATCTTGCAGGTGGGGCTCTGCAGGCCCTGGAGCACCAGGTGCACGCCGCCGTCGCCCAGCTCATTGGTGCGGAGGCTGAGCTCCGTCAGGGAGGGGTTGGCCCGGAGCGCGGAACCGATGTCCTTGCACCGCACCTCCGTGAGGCCACAGTCGTCCAGCCTGCAGACAGACACTCAGTCACTTCACACAGCAGGTTGTGACCCATTCTTGGGCCAAGAACTCGACGAGGTGGGTCACAACCAACACATCTTAAAATGAAAGAGAAAAAGCGCATGGATCGTCTCGTAAAAACTGTTAAAGATACTGGCGCCTATATGGACGCGTATCTCCGCATCTTCCCCGGGACACGGTCAGCGGGCACAAGTGCCCCTCCACCCCCAGGAGAGAAACCAAACCTGGAGGCGGCAGCTCGAGGGCAGAGCCCGGCTGAAGAGGCTCGGAGAGGCCAGCGTGGAACGTGCCAAACCCTGACCCAGGATCACGTCCACCGATTAAGTGAACCACTGAGTCAATACAGGTGGAAGGAAAGCCAGCTCTTCCTCAGAGAATGACAAGTGATAAATGTGGAAGGAATGAAAAAATTAAAAACCCCAGTGAGGCAGAGTCCCAGGAACACTTCAGGCCAAAAACCCACCAACAGCTGCGACGATCAACAGGCAAAAAGTCCGAGCAGAAACAGGACGTGAGCAGAGTCTGAAGGGGTGTCACGCCGAGAAGTGGCAGGCACCCGCATCAGGTGGTCACGGCGACCATTAGGGGTGACCACATGGCACCGCTGTGACAACACCTCCCACGATACGATACGCCAGGCAGGACACAGCGTCATTTCTGTGTTGTCTGTGGCCAAAACGTGTGACTCGACCCTGAGAAGACGCCAGAGGCCCTTTCACCTGAGCCCAAGTGAGCGGACCCCAGAGGCAGGCGGCCAAGGACAAGGCGGGACGGAGGGACCATCACAGACAGGAGGGGCCGTGGAGACGTGGCGATGATGCCGTGGCGGGTCCCGCACGAGCCGGGAACAGGAGAGGACACGCACGGAAAAGCCAGTGACATGAGTCAAGGCGGCCGTGTTGGGCTCTTCGCTTTGACCAGCGCCCCAGGCGACGGGGCATGGGGGACCCTGCACTGTCTTTGTGACTCTTCCATAAACCTTCCATAAAACTATTCCATAAAACTATTTCAAGTAAGTTCAAAAGAAGAAAGATAAGCAGGGACTTGAGGACACAGGGAGGGGAAGGGTAAGCTGTGACAAAGTGAGAGAGTGGCATGGACATATATACACTACCAAACGTAAAACCGATAGCTAGTGGGAAGCAGCCGCATAGCACAGGGAGATCAGCTCGGTGCTTTGTGACCACCCAGAGGGGTGGGATAGGGAGGGTGGGAGGGAGGGAGACTCAAGAGGGAAGAGATATGGGAACATATATATATGTACAACTGATTCACTTTGTTATAAAGCAGAAACTGTAAAGCAATTATACTCCAATGAAGGTGTTAAAAAAAAAAAGTAAAATGACACATGTAAGAAGCTATTTATTATAGCATTGTTTATAATAACAAAAGGTTAGAAGCAATTAATTGCTTTGGAGCCCTAATAAGAAAAAAAAGTGGCTCTAAATGCCTGGGTAAGATTTCCAAAATAGATTAAGGGAAAAAGGAAGGTTATACAACAAAGTGAAGCCTACGCTGCTATTGCTATTTGTCTAAAACCGAGGGGAAAAGAATTGGAAATCTGCTAACCTCGCCCTTGCCGCTCCGCCGCACACGCCGTACTTCGGAGAGCTCACCATTCCTCAGTGTACCCTTCGGGCACTGCACCTTCTTAAACGCTGTTCCCACTGCTCTTCCTCCCAGCCCTCGCCTTCCTGCTGGCCCTTCCCAAGATACTCACGCGTATACACATGCTTCCTTGTATTAGAAACACAAATGGCATACTGTGCATGCTGTTCTGCACTTTTTTTACTTAATACACACTTGCACATCAAGGGCTGTCTCATGCTATTTTATAACCGTATACTTCTCCACTGAACAGATGTATCATAACTGATTTAATCAGTCCCCTATTAATGGATATTTCCATTGTTTCCTATCTTTTGCTATTAAAAATAATGCTGTAATGAACATTCTTGTGCATATGTTATTTCACATTATATCTACGGAATTATACCTGGGGGCTAAATTCTTAGAAACAAGGGTAGTTGATGCAGAGGGCAACAGAGTGGACTGGGCACAGGAGTAAGACTTTTCACTGTATTCCCTTTTGTGTCTTTTTGATTTTGTACCATATGTCTTACCTATTCAAAAATAAAATATTTTTAAATCCAAAAAAAAAAAGATAAGCAGGCAGGCACTCATCTCTTGCTCGTGAGCCCTGAGGAACCTGCGGGTTTGAGGGCCTCAACAGCAGAAGTCAGCCTGGACTTGGATTCCCAGCCCGCAGCCCGGCAGGGGCAGAGGACAGGCAGTGCCCACAAGAGCTGGCTGTGGCGACTGCATTTCCAGGGGAAGGGGACGAGCGGAGGAGACCCTGGGCCAGGTTGCTCTGCCCACCAGGCCTGGGCCAGAATGGGTTTACATTCAAACGGTTGGAACAAAATACAAAAGGAGTCACATTTTATGCCACGTGAAAATCATACAAAATTTACATCACGCTTCTGTAAGTGAAGTGACCTGGGAGCACCCCTCACCCCCTGCGGGGTGATGACCCCGGGGACGCAGGCACGGCTGGTCCTACCTGACCACCTCGTACTGCTGGATCAGAGGCAAGAGCTCTGTCCACCGGGCGTCACTCAGCTGCTCACACTGGATGTCGAGCTTCATGGTGGGAGGCGAGGTGTTGCCTAGACACAGGCAGGGGAGAAGGAGAGGATTTCAGCCAAACTCTCAAGGTCTGACAGGCCAGAGATCCAGTGGACGGAAGACGTCCAAACAGGACCCCAGGGGACATTCCAGGAGAAGCCACAGCCTCACCGCCTGCTTTGTTTCCCTTCTTCAGCACCTTTATCCACGTCAGCCTCCAGAAGCAGAAATGGGAGAGGGCTCCCGGGCAAAGACTGCCACGGACCGCAGAGCTGGGGGACGTGGCTGCGGGGACAGAGGCCGCTTTCACCCCCCAGCCTCCTGGGCACCTCCCACCCGAGGAAGGGGAGACCGGCGCTCACCGCCCGAAGCCCTGCCTCTGCCTTGCCAGCAAGGACAGGTGGCGGGGGGCGGGGAGAGGTGGCGCCTGTGGGCCCGGACAGTGTGCAGACCCCAGCCAGGAGGGCGCAGGGGCCCCAATCTGTGACTTCTCCCCTCCGAGAACAGGAAGGCAGCACACAGCCCCACCTGGCCGGCATCCACAAAGCCAGACGCACCCAGGATGCCAGCACCTGAGGCCTCACTGCCCTGAAGCAGCCCTGTCAGGTGGTCAGCCGGCAGTTCCTGAGGGGTACCAGCCACAAGCGCCCTGGCCAGGACAGAGAAGGCGGGGCGGGGACCCCAGGTCCAGCGACCTGCGCGCCGGATGGTGCCTTCATGGGTGGCCGCCCGGGGCGCCTGTTTCCATGAGCCCCTTCTGGGCCTGGGACTCTGGACAGGACACGTCCTCTGCCCAACCCCGGCTCAGCCCAGGGACCAGCCCACAAAGAAGCCAGTCCACCAAGCAGGCTGAGAAAAGAGGGAGGACTCTGGCCAGCAGGTCTGGGATGGGAGGTCACAGGCCCTGAAGCCTCACCAGGGCCACACACAGCGCCTGAACAAATGAGTAACCAGAGCCCCGGGCGGGTGCCGACTGTGGCCCTGAAGGGGGGGCCAGCAGGAGAGGAACCCAGCGGCAGCCGTGAGCTGGGGGGTGCCCGGGAGTGGGGCAGGGAGCGGGCTTTCAGTCAAGAGCAACAGGAAGTTCAGTAAACACCCACGCCTGGAAGCCATGCCTTTCCAGGTCTCTGGAGACAGGATGACTCAGACCCATGTGAGGTTCCCGGTTCCCCGAAACCCCCAGATTCCTGAGAACAATGCTTCACTCATGTTTGTGTCCGTGCCTGGCACAGCCCCGGCCTTGCTGAAGAGGGCATGCCCCCTGCCGGGCCCCGGCTGGTTCAAGCCCACAGCGGGGAGGAGGGCCAGCCCAGGCAAAGGCTCTAGGTACATTCCTCCTGGGAGGCCCCTGGTGCCAATGATCAGGTAAGATTCGGATTCGCGTGTTCATGTCCCAGCAGAGAGGCCTACTAAGAAACTGAGGCGAGGGCACGGGTAACTGGCCACTTCCCGTACCATCCCAGGGAAGGGCCATCCCAGGGAGACACCGCCCAGCCCACTGGCCAGAGCACGTGAGCAAAACCAGGCCTGCCACCCACCCCCAGCCCAGGGTGTGGCCACCCAAACCCTGACTCAAAACCCTCAGTCATCGCGAGAGAGGGATCAGGGGGAGGGGCCCCTGAGGATCTCCAGCCCCGACACCGCTCCCCCCGGCTGCTCCCTCCCAGAATCCAGTGTGACATTAGGGGACTCGCCTCTCCAGAGTAGGAAACTGATACCCGGCAGCTGCGCCCCCCAAGCCCCCAGACTTGACTAGACCCAGAGTATCCCTTTGGTTGGCCTGCGGGCGTCTTAGCCTCCAGAGGACACGGATCCCTTTGAGAACCCATGTAAAAGTGTTAACATCCCGCAAAGATGCCGCGTGTACAGCCTTCCTCACAAGCCCCCAGTTACGGTGCCTGATCTGGACAGGAACAAGCACATGTCCGGCCCACGGCCTCCCTGGCAATCAGGACCCCCACCAGCTGGGCTGCTCCCCAGGCCCCAAGTTGCGGATCCAGGATCTCAACAACGGCCCCTAATTAATGCTTCCAAGTGCGGGGACAGGGCGCTGCGCAAGACCGCGCCGGAAACCAGGAGTTGCGTCTTCTCCGCCTCAGCATCCGGCCCGGGCCTTCCCTGGAGCGGTGCCCGCGGCCCGCCCCCCGCTACCGGCGCAGCTTGGTTACCTCTGCGAGGCGCGGGGGGTGGCGGGAGGCAGGGGCGCGCCGGGGTCCGCGCGGAGCAGCCCGCCGCCGCCGCCGCCCTCCACGCCCGCCCGAGGCTCCGCATGTGTCCGGGGGTCGGAGGTCAGCGCGGGGTCGGGCCGGGGCCTCTCCAGGGAGAGGCGGGCCGCTCAGAAGCGCGGAGAGGGCTCCCCGCGCCCCCGGCCCCCGCACTTTCTCGGGTCCGGGGACCGTCCGCCACGCGGTCAGCGGCTGGGGGACCCCCAAAACGCCGCGCCCCCCTCGCCGGCCCGCTCCCGCTCTGTCCCGACCCCGGACCTCACCTCTTAGGCCTCCACCGCAGACCAGAGAGCAGAGCTGCGTCTTCCGCCCGGGCAGGGGGTGGGGTCACGTCCTGGGGCGGGGCCTTGGAGAGTGGGGGCCGGGCGGGCCCAGAGCCCCGCGCCAGGTCGCCCTCGCCGACCGAACCCCGGCTGGAGGACACTAGACCCTGGGAAGGGCCCGCCCGACATCCCTCCATCCCTCCCCGGCTTGGCCCCGGGTCTTTTTCTGAGACGCGCGCCGAGCCAGCGCCCACAGCTAAGCCTTCGCCGCTTTCCGCTGAACTCTGGGGTAAAAGTTGACGTCCCAGTTTGATTTTCCACTTTGTCGCCCAGAACGGGGGCAGGCCACCTTGAGGGGAGGAGGCGTCAGGCGGAGATGCGGGCGCAGGCGCGGGGAGCCCCGACCACCCCCAAGGAGACAGAGGCCGTCGGGGCTTTCTCTGCGCCCTCCCACCAGCAGGCAGTACGTGGGAGTTTCCCAAAGCACAGAAATCGAATATCTGAGACACTTCTTTTTGCTGCCACACAGGAAAAGATGGAAACTATCTGTCTTGGCTGTGATGAAATGCGTCAGTGTGTAAGCAGATACGGTAGGTTTCCTGGGAGAGAGAACCAGGCATGGCTTTCTTAACAGAAGCCATTTTTTGGCCTAAGCCGTTTTGTGATCTAAGCTGGGCCACAATGCTTTGCCCTTGAACAGGTCTCAGTAATTGATGATCTTAAGGGAACAAAAGAACGCAGAAACAAACGACTGTAATCAGACAAGAGAAGTAACAACAGCAAAAATAATGTTCCAGTTGTAAAGACTCCCGGTTCTGTTTCAATGGTGACGATTAGCCTGAAGCCGCAACCACCAGACCTACCGGAATCTAAGGGGTGAAGATGACCTTTTCTGACCCTCCTGACTTCAATCAAATGAACCCAGGACTCTGCGGGGAGACACTGCTTTGGAGAAGATCCCCAGTGTTCCCCTTACTTGCAGCCAGAAATAAACCCTTCCTTTCCGGATCTGTGGCTTGGCTGTGTCTTTTGGCTCAACACTCACCACAAGGCGAAACGTCTTTCGGGCAACAAGCGTGGCATCTGGCTTATGTAAAACACTACACACCCCTGCATTTCTGTGTATCGATCAAGAGGAATATTCATGCATGAGCTTAGGAGACATGTTCAAAATGTCTTTTTGCAGCATTTTGCAACTGTCCAAACCTGGAAACAATCTAAATGTCTACCAGTAGGAAGATGGTTAAAGGCTTCATAACACACCTGTTTTGCGCCCCTCTTGGCCTAGCCATAACCAGTGTCGTGGCTGGACTTGCCCTTGTGATTGCAAGGCAGCCTTCAACAAAGACCATTAGGAAGCTTTGGGAAAAAAAAAGGTTTATTACTCACATGTGTTGGAATGCACATGGCATACCTGGGGCCACAGAGCGAGATGGGGAGGGGGCGGGGGGTTGGGGGCAGGCGGCTAGGGTTCTGCTTTAACTGGAGTCAAGGTTGGCGGCCTAGGGTTTCGCAGGCTCACTATTGGTAAACTTAAAACATCAGAGCTGGGGCTTCCCTGGTGGTGCAGTGGTTGGGAGTCCGCCTGCCGATGCAGGGGACACGGGTTCATGCCCCGGTCCGGGAAGATCCCACACACCGCAGAACAGCTAGGCCCGTGAGCCATGGCCGCTGAGCCTGCGCGTCCGGAGCCTGTGCTCCGCAACAGGAGAGGCCACAACAGTGAGAGTCCCGCGTACAGCAAAAAAAAAAACAAAAAAAACAAAAAAAATCAGAGCTGGAATTTACAGCAGCAGAAGAGAAAAGCACATGTGGCCCAGATGGTCAGTTATTGAAACCAACCAAGATCTCTAAATTTAACAAAGGAACCTCAGGGAGCTGACCAGTTGCCTGGGGGCTGGTTCGTTGTGGGAATAAAGGAAGGGTTACTCAACTTGGGGAGAATATCCGGCGGGGCCAGTCCTTGCTTGTGTAGTTTGTAAGGGGTCAGGGCCACCAACGTGGGGCCAGGGGTCCTGGAGAGACCAGTGGCTTCGCAGGTTTGGGCCCCCAAGGCACAGACACCCACCCCCGCCCGACACCATGAGCTCCCGCAGAGCAAGTGCAAGTTGACAAGTTGTCGAGTGAAGACAGTGCGCAGCTCTCCCCCACCCTGATGCAGGAGGATGAGCGTGGTGCTGGGTTTCTGGCAGAAACTCCTGCAGGCTGGGGTGGGTGAGGATGCAGCAGGGAGAGGGGAGGGGGCAGAAAGAGGCCTCTGGGTGCACTGGCATGCCAACCAACTTTAACATGATTTTTATCACAGGAGCAGTATGTGCTTTTTGTAGAAAAACCAGAAGAGATAAAAAAAAAAGGCCCAAGAATGCCCATCTTCCAGAGACAAATGATCTGACATCTGTGTATCTGCCCCTGCTCCTCCTGTACACACAATACACAGTTTTAAAAATAAAAATGAAATATAAGCAATAGTAGGCAGAATAATGGCCCCCAAAGATGACCACGTCCTAATCCCCAAACCTGTCAATAGTTACCATAGATGGCAAAGGGGTCTCTACAGATATGACAAAGTTAAGAATCTTGAGATGGGGGTACTGTCCTTGATTACTTGGATAGGCCCAATGTAATCCTGAGGGTCCTTAAAAGAGAGGCAAAAGGGTCAAAATCAGAGAGGAAGTGACAATGGAAGCAGAGGTTGGAGTGGCTGCGCTTTGAAGATGGAGACAATCAGCCTCTAGAAGCTAGAAAAGGCCAAGAACTAGATTCTCCCCTGGAGCCTCTGGAAGGAACCATTCTGTGGATACGTTGATTTTTAACCCCCTAAAGCCCATTTCTGACTTCTGACCTCCAGAATTGTAAAATATCTAGTCTGTAGCAACTCAACTACAGTAGCAGTAAGAAACTAATGCATTAGGGAGCTGCTATATTTCTCATCTAAGAATAGATATGTATACACGAATATACACGTACGTGAATAGATATGCATGGAAGCTAACCTTTAGTGGGCACACTGTCACCGTTCGAGTGTATTCAATCTACTCAACCAATCTCCACAAGCTGACATTTAGACTGTCTCAGCCAGACCTTGTGACAACCCGAACTCGCGGCCCTCGAGGTGCTGTCCCACTTATGTCCTCTTTCCCACAGGAGCTGCCCACCCAGCTACCCCGGGTCACTCGGGTGACCTAACGGGACAGAACTGCAGGGCGGACACATGGCCATCCCAAGGCCCAGCACCCTATGGGCGCCACCCGGTCGAGTGCTCTCTGCCAGGGCTGTCTGTCCTTCCTGGGGATCGGTTCTTTTGGGGAATAAGGTCGGGGGTTACTCAATTTGAGAAGGAAAGTCTGGCTGAGCCAGCCCTTGCTGGTGTAGATTGCTCGGCGCCAAAGAGCAGACCACCAGGACGCAGGCCACGCAGGCGCAGAACCAGCGCCCCGCGCCGGAGGTCCTAGAGTGCCCCGGGAGGACGGCCGGCGGCGGCGCGCACACGCAGAGGCGAACTCGGACGCCCTGACGTCATCGGAGCGCGCCGACGTTCCCTGGGCGGTGCCGCGGCCTCGGCCCGCGCGGACCCGCCTCACTGGACCCGCCCCCGACAGGACCCGCCCCACAGGCCCAAGGAGTGGGGCTGACCCCCCGCCCAGGGGACCCCTCGCCCCACGCTGGCGCGCGCGCGTCTCCCCGGGCTGCGTGGCCTCAGTGGCGCCCGGCGTGCGTCCACGCGCGGCCCGACCAAGACCGGCGCCGGTAAGGACTGACCCCGGACTGGTCGGCCGTCTGTTTGGCCCACCCGATGATGGACCTAGGGAGTGACTGACCTAGACACGACAACGAACTGTCCCTGGCCTGTTGACCGGGAGGGAGACGGCCTACTTCCGACCGGGGGGGCGGTGTCAGGACCAGCGGTGGGGCGGGGCCTCGCTGCGGCGAGGCAGCAGGAGGTGGGCGGGGCCTCTAGGGGCGGGGCCTGTGGGCGGGCGGACAGGGGCGGACCTGCGGACAGGGGCGGGCCTGCGGGTGGGGCGGGGCCGGCGGGTGGGGCGGGGCCAGCGGTGGTCCCCCAAGGCGCCCTCACCGCCTCCAGCCCGGCTGAAACTGATGGGCGGACCCGCGCGTGCCGTAGGTGGGCCTCGAAAGTCGGACCCGGTGAGGATGAGGCCTAGCAGGGCCCGGGCCGTGACATTAACGTGGCGTGCAGCGGGTCGGTTCTCTGACTTGGAGCAAAGTCTGAGTGTCGGGATTCTGCGAGCACCGACAACTAGAGCTGGAGAGTCAGACACAGACACAGACAGTTGGTTTCGGAAGAAAGTGGCAACTCTGTTAATTAAGGCAACGTTTGTAATCTATAGGTAATGTTTCATTCATCTAATACTGTCAATGAATGTTAACAATTCGTGCCTCACCTAAATGCATTTCTTCCTAAATATTTAGTAACTCCTGTGTGCCTGGCTGTGTTGTAGCTGCTGAGGATTCAACAGTGAGTAGAGCAGACAGAAATCCCTGATGGAAGGAAACTCGGGAGGGGAAGGACTGCGCCACCAGGGAAGTCCAAGTGTATTTCTTTTAAAGTCCTTGCCTAATAGCTCCATTATCTGCACCAGGCCAGAGAGGGTTACCTGCGGGGACTGGAGCTGGTGAGGGGTGTGGCCAGGTGTCCACAGACTGAATGAAACAAGTGGTGCCCAGCCAAAGGACATAAAATTGAAAGCTGAGTAAAACACCTGAGGAGGGGAAGGAAGGTCTGGAAGTGCCTTTCCCCTCATTTTCTCACCGGTATTTGTCAATTTTGAGACACCCCCCAAAGTTGAGGGTGCAGTTTACCACCATACATGTGCTGGCCACAGTGGGGGGCCCTTTGGGATTCACTGGAAGTTATGTCATTCTTGTTATTTTTGAACTTACCTGATTCACCTGGTTGAGTCCTTTTCTTCCTTCCTTCCTTCCTTCCTTTCTCTCTTTCCTGCATGGCTGCGGGATGTTAGTGCTCCAACCAGGGATCAAACTCGGTCCCTCTTCAATCCTAGCATTTTCAAACTTCTATCTGGGGTCACTTTTTTTTTTTTTTCTCCATGGAGAACACCTTCTAGTATTTCATTTGGTATGGGTTTCCTGGTGAAACCAGGAAACTGGATTCTGCCAGGTTTTGTTTCTCTGAAAATTTTTCTGTGCATTCTTTATTTTTCAGGGACATTTTCACTGGGTATAGATGTATAGGTTGGCATTTATTTCTGTTAGCATTCTGAGGATGTTATTCCATTGTCTTCTGGTTTCCATACTTTCTGTCACTCTTATTGTCACTCCTTTGAAGATGACATGTCTTCCTGGGTACTTTAAAGCTTTCCTCTTTATTCTCAGTCAGCAGGTTTACTATACTGTGCCTGGATGTGTTTTTCCCTGTATTTATCCTTTTTGTTCCTCACTGTGCTTCTAGAATCTGTAGCTTGATATCTTTCATCAGTTTCAGGAAAGTCTCAGCTCTTATTTCTTCAGATATTTTGGATGCCTCACTCTCTGCTCTTCATCTAGAATCAATTAAAAATATGCTTGAGGGCTTCCCTGGTGGCTCAGTGGTTAAGAATCCGCCTGCCAATGCAGGGGACACGGGTTCAAGCCCTGGTCCAGGAAGATCCCACATGCCACACAGCGACTAAGCCCGTGTGCCACAACTACTGAGCCTGCGAGCCACAACTACTGAGCCCATATGTCACAACTACTGAAGCCCATGCGCCTAGAGCCCATGCTCCACAACAAGAGAAGCCACCACGATGAGAAGCCCACGCACTACAATGAAGAGTAGCCCTCCACTCGCCGCAACTACAGAAAGCCCGCGCGCAGCAACGAGGACCCAACCCAATTTATTTATTTAAATAAATAAATAAATAATAAATATGCTTGATCTTTCCACTGTACCCACATGTCTCTTATGCTTTTTATTAGATTTTATATCCTTTGACTCTGTTTCGGTCTACATAATTTCTTTTGACCTGCCTTCTGGTTCACCGATTCTCTCTTTATCTTTAGATCTGCTGTCAAAACTATCCATTGAGTCCTTAAATTTAGTTATTCTATTTATTTCTTTTAGAATTTTCATTTGTTTGTTTTTGTTTCCAGGTCTCCCCCTCCCCACATCTGTTAATCTTGCCTTTTGCTCCTTGAGTACATTAAATGTATTTCTTTTTTTTTTTAATAATAAATTTATTTATTTTTTTTTGGCTGTGTTGGGTCTTTGTTGCTGTGTGCGGGCTTTTCTCTAGTTGCGGCGAGCGAGGGCTACTCTTCATTGAGGTAGCTTCTCATTGCGGAGCACAGGCTCTAGGCACACAGGCTTCAGTAGTTGTGGCATGCAGCATCAGTAGTTGTGGCTCGCAGGCTCAGTAGCTTTGGTGCATGGGCTTAGTTGCTCCGCGGCATGTGGAATCTTCCCGGACCAGGGCTCGAACCCTTGTCCCCTGCATTGTCAGGAGGATTCTTAACCACTGCACCACGAGGGAAGTCCAAGTGTATTTCTTTTAAAGTCCTTGTCTAATAGCTCCATTATCTGCACCTCTGTTGGGTCTGTTTCTATTGCCTGTTCTTCTTCATCACATCTTATTTCCTGATAATGCCTGGTTACTTTTGATTGAGTGTTGCACATTTTATATTTAAGAAATCATAAAGAACTTGATGATTGGATGACACACTGATGATATTATCTTCTGTTGGAGCAGACTGCCAGGCTAGGAGCACAGGCAATCGTCAGGTCACCTTCATCCTGACGGGTTGGGATCGCTTGAAGCTGAGCTTTGCTTCTTACAGGGGCGTATCTCTTTCCTGCTCACTCTGGCTCTAGTGTATAGCTCTTCCAGGGTCCAACCCGAACCTGAAGGGTTCACTGGCCACCCTTCTTACCACAGCCCCTGGGCTCTGTAGCAAGTTTTGATCAGCTTTTCAGCCTCACAGCTGCTGTCTCCAAATCAACAGACACTCCTGGTGACTCGTCTCTCAGACTGAGCCCTCTTCTGGGTCTTAGCCCCACAATTCCTCACTGTCTTGGTAGGAGTTCTAAGAGGTGTATGGGTTTTGTCTTGATACTGTTCCCAGCTCTTTACTTCTCAGCAGAGGGTTGACCTGAACCCTCTATTCCACCATCCCAGGAAATGGGGCCACCTCCCTCTTTTCAAGAGTATGAAATGCAACCTGTACTTGGGTTTATACTCCAAGCCCTTGGGAAGCACAGAAATATTCCTGAGAATAGATATGACCACATTATCTTTGCATGTAGGAGTTCCTGATTTAGAGTTAGCAACTCAGCATAGACACCAGGTATGCAGGCTGAGATACCCTGCCCTCTTGGGGAGAAGACTAGAAAAGAGACACAAGGATTTACTGGAGCTGTTAATGACACCAATGTGTGAGAAATATTACATTGACTTACTTTTTTAACTGAAATGAGATATGCTCTGAGATACCACTTGCCCACTTATTCAGTGGCACAGAGACCACTCTGGGCTCCAGGTGCAGCATGGCCGTGATGAAGGTCAGTTAGGGGGCCACGTGGGGGATCAGGGCAGCCCCCCAAATTGGCATTGGGTGGGAAGGAGGAGGGGAGGGAGGCAGAGCCAGGTGTGGGGTGGCTGGGGCTTCCTGGAAGGGGCGCTGTGGGAGGGGCCGGAGGTGGAGGCGCAGGAAGTGTCCAGAATGACCTCACGTGATGGGGGGGCGGGGCAAGGGAGCCCATCTGGGGGAAGAGGAGGAATTGGCTAAATTGACTGGCCGTCTGAGCACAAGGGAATTAGTGGTGCGGCAGCGTTGGCAGAATGGGGGGCAGTGCTCTCTGAGGCTCATGTTCTGCCTTCACACCGGCCAGATCCTGAACTGCGGCTGACATCACGGAATGCCCACTGCACAGAGGCTTACCCAGAGGGGCGTTTAGCATCCTCATCTAGGTCAGAGGTGGACACCATCTATGCTGCCGTAGTAGCTCAGGGCTGGGGCAGCTGTAGGATGGCCATGGAAGCTCCACCACAGGCCCACGGCCCGAGGCAGAAAGGAGGAGTAGCCGAGTGGAGCAAGACTCCCTCTCCTGCATTCCCCCAACACGGACTTCGAGGCGCACACCTGTTCCCCCGGAGCCCCCCCAGCCCCCGCAGTCCCCCCTCCCCTCAGAGCCCCCAGCACCTGGGAGCCCCCTTAGTTCCGGCAAGTTGTGTGGATGGCCTCATGGCCCCTGGAGCAGGGCTTAGGTTCTATCCCGAGAGCAGGAGACCCATCAGGGGTAATTGTGGAGGTGGTCAGGCCAGGGTGTCCAGTGGGAAGAGAAGGGCAGGAGTCACGGTGCTCTGAAGGCATAGTTGACGAGCGTGGTGACAGGCTGGCTGTTGGCATGAGAGGAGGGGTCACTCCGGCATCAGCCTCAGTAGCTGAGCACACAGTAGGGCAGCTTATGCGGGGGTGGGCTGAGGAAAGACCACCTTGCAGTGGGAGGAGTTATTTCGGTGATGTGGATTTGGGGGTGCCCATGAGATACCCGGGGATTTATTGACAGCTTTGAGATGCCTGAGTGGAGGGAGGCCATGGCAACCTGGTGGGTGTTTAAAGCCGTGGGGAGGAGGCCCAGGGCCGACCCTGGACAGATTCCCACCTTCATGGTCAACCAGGTAAAGGAAAGCTCCTTAGGGGGTCAGGGTCAGCTGCCGAGGGCCGGGGGCTGGGGGAGGTGCCAACTTAGTGCGGAGCCTGGCACCCCTCACTCACCTGAGCCCCTCCAGGCGTCAGGAGGGACCCTAGCAGTGGGTTTCTTCAACATGTGTTGTAAGATTTGTCAGAACAAAGCATTTTAACTCAATCAGCCTCTTCCCACTCCAGTATCTCCCTATTATGCGCCCCCTGTGGCATGGAGCACAGGCAGCTGCGGGCATCACCTGGCATCTGGCTGTGGAAGAGCTGAGTTAGGAATATGCCATCTTAACTGCATTTGGACAGATGTTTTGCAATATTTCAATATCAGTAAAAAATTATATCTTCCTGATTTGCACAAATATGAAGGACATTGACTTTGCCACCTTAAATTTATTTATTTATTTATTTATTTATGTTTTGGCTGTGCCATGTGGCATGTGGGATATTAGTTCCCCGACCCAGGATCGAACCCGCACCCCCTGCACTGGAAGCACGGAGTCTTAACCACTGGACCAGCCAGGGAAGTCCCCCACCTTAAATTTACTTGTTAAAGAACTGGGGGAAATTTTAAATACCGAAATATGAAACAAAAGTGCTGGAGATGAGCACTGAAATCAACAGAAATTATTCAGACATTGAGGCACGAAATACAACAGAAGAATGTTGAGATCACACCTTTCATTAAGAGGAAGAGACCGTGTCAAGTAGAAGTCACGGACAGGCTCTTGAATTGTCAGGTGATTCAATTAACGGAGACAGGAGAATGAAGAGAAGAGTTGTGGTTTCCTCCCAGATCTGATCACGAGGAGGAGTGAGGCCGTGGCACCACGAGGGCCTTGACGGCCTTGATGGCTCAGAGCGCCTTGTCCACAGATCCTTGAAGATCTTCAAAGACTCGTCACTTCACAGGAAAGTGGGAGCTCCTCGTACATGGAAGAAACTTGACAGAGCACTTCCCAAATTTACAATGATTCAAAAATGCATGGGCATAACCAATAACACGTTATAAATACCAATGATATAAAAAAGTGTTAAATCGTGGTTGAGAGTCCACCTGCCAATGCAGGGGACACGGGTTCGTGCCCCGGTCCGGGAAGATCCCACATGCCACGGAGCGGCGGGGCCCGTGAGCCATGGCCGCTGAGCCTGCGCGTCCGGAGCCTGTGCTCCGCAGCGGGAGAGGCCGCAACAGTGAGAGGCCCGCGTACCGCAAAAAAAAAAAAAAAAAAAAAAAAAGAATTGAAAACATACACGTAGTATGACATAATTGTATTAAGCTAGAAATTGCTAACAGAAAGATACCATGAAATTCTCCAAACACTTAGAAATTAACCTGTTCACTTCTAAATAGTTCATAGGTCAAAGAGGAAGTCTCAGGGGAAATTAGAATGTATTTTGAACTAAATAAAATGTAAAAATTTATGGGCTGCAGATAAGGCAGTGTTTACAGGGAAATTTATAGCACTAAAAGCCTACATAACAAAAGAAGATTGGTCTCAAATGAATTAACTAAGCATCCACCTTAAGAAACTACAATGACGACCAAAAAATAAAAATAAACCCAAAGCAAGCAGAAGGAAAGAAATAATAAAATAAGCATATATATCAACAAAATTGACAATAGCAGAGAAAAATCAGTAAAACCAAAAGCTGGTTCTTTGAAAATACCAAAATATTGATAAATCTCTAACAATACAGACAAGAATAAAAGAAAGGACATATTTTACCAATATCAGGAAAGAGAGGGTATCACTACAAGCCTCAAAGACATGAAAAGGATAAGAAGGAAACACCACAGACAACTTACACACACACAAATTTGACAACTTGGATGAAATGCACCAATTCTTCCAAAACTACAAACTGAAAAAACTCACTCAAGATAAACTGGATAGCTGGGGTAGTCCTTAGGGTGTGTGTGTTTTTCACGCCACCAAAGACTTGGTTCTCACAGACCAGGTGTCCCACAAGTTTAACTGAATTCTGACTCTGTCAGCCTGGAGATAGCACCAGCTTCCACAGGTTAAGGGCTCAGTCCCACAAGACTGACACCACTTCAGCCGCCAATCCAGGTTCACCTGTGCTTCTGACGAACTGACTACAGATCGGAGGTTCCCAAGACCCCCTCCTCTGGTTGGATTCACTTGCTAGAGCGGCTCACAGAATTCAGGAATCCAGTTTACTTACTAGATCGCGGGTTTATTATAAGGGATATTAAAGGATATGAATGAACAGCCAGATGGAGAGATATGTATATAAGGCGAGGTTTGGAAGGGTTGGAAGGGTTCCCAATACAGGAGTTTCTGTCCCTGCGGAGTTTAGGGCCTGGCCCGTGGAAGCTTTCTGGTTCACCAACCTGGCAGCTCTCTGAACACACTCCTTTTGGGTTTTCATGAAGGCTCCAACCCTCTAATTATGGTCGGTTCCCCTGGCAAAAATATCCCCATCCTTAGGGGATTTCCAATAGTCACCTCTTACCATAAACCCAGTAGTGGTGGAAAGAGACTTGTTATGAATAACAAGACACCCATTTCACTTCGTGGCTCTGAGGGATTTCAGGGACTGAGGCCAGAAGACCAAATATTGTAACAAAAGATGCTCCCGTTGCCCTTAGGAAATTCTAAGGGGTTTGGGATGAAGACCAAAATATATATTTATTATAAATCACGATATCACAGTCCTGTGACCATAAAAAAAATGAATTTGTAGTAACACTTACTGAAAAAGAAATCTCCAGGCCCAGATGGTTTCAATGGCAAATTCTACCAAATATTTAAAGAAGAAATAACAATAATACTATGCAGTTTCTTCCAGAAAAACAGAACAGGAGGGAATATGTCTGAACTCACATTTTGAGAGCAGCATTATCCTGAGCCCCACACCTAAGAATGCCAAAAAGAAAAAGAAAATTACAGATAATAGCCCTCATAAGCCAACTGCAAAAATCTTCAACAAAATATAATCAAATCAAATCCTGTAATATATATAAAGAATAATGTATCACAACTAACTGGGATTTATCCTGGGAATGCAAAATTGCTTCTTTAGTTGAAATCTGTCATTACAATTCATCATGTTAATGGCCTAAAGAAAAAGATCACACGCCATGTCAATTGATGTGAAAAAAGCATTTGACAAAATCCAACACCCATTCATGATAAAAACTCTCAGTAAAATGGAACAGAGGGGAACGTCCTCAACCAAATAAGGGTCATCTACAAAAACCTACAGCTTACATCACATGTAATGGCAAAAACT
Organism: Lagenorhynchus albirostris; assembly: GCF_949774975.1. Classification (NCBI taxonomy): domain Eukaryota; kingdom Metazoa; phylum Chordata; class Mammalia; order Artiodactyla; family Delphinidae; genus Lagenorhynchus; species Lagenorhynchus albirostris. Next base: position 271,757 of record NC_083103.1, read on the forward strand.
GGACATATTCCCCCTGAAATTAGGAACAAAACAAAGAAATCTACTCTTACCATCCTTATTCAACATCATACTGGAAGTCTTAGCGACCCCAGTGAAAAGGAGATAAAAATACAGAGATTGGAAGGGAAGAAATAAAACTGTCTTTATTCACTGACGATCTGATTATCTGTGTAGAAAATTCCAAGGACTCTGAAAGAAAAACTTGTAGAACTAATTCACAAGTTTGGTAAGGTCTTAGCATGCAGGATCGCAACAGAAAGATCATAATTAGAAACCAGAAAATTTTAAAATAACATTTACAGTAGCGCCAAAAATCAAATACTAGGTATAAATCTCCAGAAAACATGCACTGGATCTGTATGTTGAAAACTACAAAATCCTGAAGGAAGAATTTTTTTTAGCTTTTTAGAATTATTTTTTTTAATGTTAAAAATTGAAGTATAGTTGATTTACAATATTGTGTTAGTTTCAGGTGTACAGCACAGTGATTCAGTTATACATATGAAGGAAGAATTTTAAGACAAATAAATGGAGAGGCATACCATGTTCATGAATGGAAAGACTCAACATAGTAAAGATATCAGTTCTCCATAAACTGATCTACAGATTAATTACAATTCCAACCACAATTCCAGCAAGACTTTTTGTAGACAGAGACAAGCTGATTCTAAAATTTACATGTACAGATGGAAAAAACGAGAATAGCTTAAACAATTTTGAAAAAGAAGAATAAAGTGTGAGAATCACATTACCTAACCTAAAAACTCACTCTGAAGTTGCAGTAATGAAGACAGTGTGGTATGGGTGAAGGATAGACACACAGATGGACAGAGCAGATTAGAGCCCAGAAATAGGCCCTCACTCCTTTGGCGAACTGATTTTGACAAGGTACAAAGGCAGTTCAGCAGAGAAAGAATCGTCTTTTCAATAAATAGTGTGGGAGCAACTGGATATTGATGTGAAAAAAGAAAAGAATTTTGATCTAAACCGTATAACTTATGCAAAGGTTAACTTTAAATGGGTCATAGGTCTAAACATAAAATCTAAAAATATAAAATGTTTAGATTAAAACATAGGAGAAAATCTTACTAGCATGGAGTTAGGTAAGGAGTTGATAGATTTGACATGAAAAGCAAACTCCATCAAAGGCAAAAATATGTATCCTAATGTTAGTAGCACTGTCAAGAGGGATAGTTGTTTGGAAAGCAGTCTGACAGCATCTGGCAAAATTGAAATGATATATGATCTTTGACCTAGAACTTTCTCTCCGGGGAATTGGGCCATCCCACAGAAAGGAGCATCCATGCTGAGGGTGCAGGGAGAAGGGTTTAGCTGTGCCTGCGGTGGCAGAAACGCGGGGCCACAGGGATGGCCGTGCAGAGAGTGTACTGGACATCCACTAGCATGGCCCCGGAACCGCGTGAGGCTGACCCCAAGCTCTACGCTCTGGGAACGCAACAGGGAAGCTGCCCGGGTGAGGAGGGGGCAGAGCCGTGTGTAGTAAAGAGCCGTGTAATGAACCAGCGGCAACCAGTGTGTGCACAGGCCAAGCGCAGCGGGCTCGAGGGGAATCCTACGCAGATGCAGGCGGTGGGTCAGGAGAAATAAGACACCACCTCACGGGCTTTCTTGGAGGGGGTCCTGCTGCAGAGGTGGGAGAAGCCACCGTGTGGAGCCACAGAATGGAAAGGCAGAGGCCGTGGGGTTTTTTGTGGTTTGGTTTTTTTTGGCTGCGCCTCGTGCGGCTTGTGGGATCTTAGTTCCCTGACCAGGGATCAAACCCAGGCCCTCGGCGGCGAGAGCTCAGAGTCTTAACCACTGGACCGCCAGGGAAGTCCCAAGGCCGTGGTTTTAAAACCACAGGAAAGATCACACTTGGGCGTATCTGCAAATGCACATGTATGGGTGGGCACTTGTAACGGGAACTGATGGGGAAGACAAGAACTGGGCAGGTGCTGGTCAGGGGCGCCCAGGGTCTCAGTGGGCACTGAGGCATGGCGGCCCCTGGCTCGAGGACATTGCGGGTGCAGGTGGGGGTGGGGATGGGGGGGCATCGGGAGCCCAGGGGGCCTGCCCACTCCTCCTAGGTGGTCAGACCTCAGGTCGTGGTGCCCTCCGGGGCCTGCCAGGTGGGGTCTGCTCCAACCACAAGGGCCTTGGTTCTGCCCAAATGCCCTGAGGCCTTTAAGAGGAACAGGGTCTTTTAGACTAAAACCCCCTCTGTTTCCATAGTCAGTGGGTCTGGACACATAATAGCAGGTGGTTAATAAATGTAGCGGAATGAGGGACACTTAGGGTGTCATGGTGTCCCGGGCGCGGGGTGGCAGGGGGAGCCCACAGGAAGGCGCCACGTGGCTGAGGGTCCACGAGAGGCAGCACAGGGCCCCCTGTGGACGGGGCGCGGGGACGGCCACCAGCAGCACAAGGAGAGGTCTGGAGGCCGCCTGGAGAGCAGAGTGGCCACCAGAGCCAGTGGAGCACTTGAGAAAAGCTCCTTGTGTCCCCGGGCGCCGGTCCTGCACGCGGCGGCCTCGCCGTGCCCGGAAGCGGACGTCCAGTCCTGGGCAGGCTGCTGGGGGCTGCCCTGCTCCCGGACCTCAGGACGGAGGGCCCGAGGCTCTGCTCCCAGACCTCAGGACGGAGGGCCGCTCGGGGGCCGCTCTTTTGCGCCATTCAGGACCTCCCAGCCCGCGTTTCCCTAACGGCTCACTTTGGAGACATTGCTCTTCTCCAGGAGGCTATAAATAGAAAACTTGTCTTGAGCGCCTGGCTCAGCCTGACTTACTTCTGCCTCAGAACTGCAGGCGTCAGTGTTGGATATCTGCTGTGGACGCTGGGTTTTATAAACACAGAACCTGGGAGGAGAGACAGTCTTTTTCCTCCTATTTCGCTGTTTGAGGACATGGCCATGTGGCCAGTGAGTCTGGCCGGTGGCCAGCACTGAAGGACTAGGAGTCCGTGTGCCCGCGATTACCTCCAAAACAGGACACTTGGGCAGCTGTTTGCCAAGACGTGGTTTCAAGAGGTCTGGGACTCGGTCGGGAACGTGGTCTAGAATGAAGTCTTTGATTCCTCAGGCTGTATTAGTGCTTGTCTCCAAACTTCTGTGCCAACCAGTGGGAAGTTATAAAGAGAAGAGGACGGACGCTGGGGAGCGCGTCACGCGCAGGCAGGACGGGCTCCTCTGTCCCCAGACAGGCCTGTGAGAACACAGCCCCACAGGGGAGCTCCCGGAGCCCGTGCCTCCGGGCAGCGCCGCGGGCATCCTGTCCACGAAGCGGAGCCTCCAGGGCAAGGAGGGGACAGGGGTGCTGAACGCATATGCCGGGGCTGGTTCGAGTCGCTGCTGTGTTGCGGCTGTCGCCCCCCTGCTGCCGACGACAGGGCGGTGGCGGGGCTGGACCACGTGTGCGCCTCGTCCCCACTCAGGGGCTGTTGGGAGCCAGGCTGCTGTAAACGTTGTGCTCTCATTTCCCTGGGATGGACACTGGGTCGTGTTCAACCAGTGAGAAGCCGCCAGGCTGCTCCGGGGCTGGGGTGGGGCTTGCAGGTTCCTGTCCCCGGGCCGCGGTCCCTGTTTTACCTTAGCCAGTCTGATGGCTGTGGAGGGCATCTCGTGTGGCTCCGAGCTGCCTTCCCTCACGGCTGATGACATGGGCGTCTTTCCTCGAGCTTCTTCGCCAGCTGTGGCCATCTTCAGGGAGGTGTCCAGCTGTGTCTTTTGCCCGCTCCCTAACTGGAATATCTGCTTTACTGTTGAGCCTCCGGAGCTCTCTCTGTGTTCTGGAACTAACCCTTCGTTGGGTTATGTGCTTGCAAATATTTTCATCCGCTCAGCAGGGTCTTTGGCGGAACACAAGTTGGGAGGGTTGGCACGGTTACCACGTTGTCGCCCAATCCACGAACATGCTGTCTCTCTGTTTATTTGGGCTTTTGATTTCTTTTATCAGCATTCTGTAGTTTTCAGCATGCAGTTCTGTCCACATTTTGTTACGTTCAGTCCTAAGTGTCTTATTTTCCAGGGCGTCACTATAGCCGGGGTGGTGTCTTCATTTGGTTTCCACGCGATGACTGATCATTATGAGCACGGAAGCGCCTGCTGACGCATGTGTGGGTTTGCTGAGCCCACTCTGTCCTTCTACACGTGCTTTTGTTGATACGCTGAGATTTCCTACAGTCAGCCATGTCCTATGCAAAGAGGGAGCTTTATTTCTTCCTTCCCAATCGGTCTGCTTTTCCTTGCCTTATGGAAGCAGCTAGAACTCATAGGGCTGCCCTGAAGGGAGCAGAGAAAGCAAACTCCTGGTCCCACTGCAGCCCCAGGGGAAAGGCTCACGCATCCAGTCAGGCCCCCGGGGCATCGGCTGGGAGGTGAGCTGAGGCCCACCTCACATGACTCAGACATGGCATCGAGTGTCATTTACGACACAGGGCGGGTCCTTACCGGCAGTGACAACGATGCAGCTAGCTCCACGGATGGGAACGGACAGTGAAATTGGATGTGGCACCATGGGACCAGGTAATGAGGGCTTGACGGCCAGAGTGAGTGACCTGGGCTCAGTCCAGCAGCTGGCGGAGTTCAAGATAGACGGAGAGAGACAGAGACAGATGGAGAGAGACAGACGGACGGAGACAGGAGATGTGGCGGCAGAGGGAGTCTTCTTTTGTGACTCTGTCCCTTTAGAGTGTGACCTGGGGGGGTACTCGTACAGCCGCAGCCGAGCCTCTGGACGCGGGGTGAGAGTGCCTGGGGCCTGGGCTGTCCTCGTTGGGTCTCACACACTTGAGGCACCAGGTTCCTGGACTCTCGCCAGGGCCACGATAGGTGGCACACGGTGCCTGGCAGGGCGACGCACTCACCTCAGAGCTCTGGGGTCTAGGACGGAGTTCCTTTGGTTTAATTGGCACTTTGGACTTCCCAGGTACCAGAAACTCTGAAGGGATGGATGGTCACGGAGATCTTCGCTTCTCTTAGACTTGGTTTTAGGGGTTGAGAAGCAGCAGGCATCTCCTTGGGACCTGCTGTCCTGGCTGTAGCTGTGACCCCGGCAGGGAGCAGACTCAGGAAGCTGGGCGGGGAAATTGCCACGTGGGAGCTTGGGCCTCCTGTGAGGACAGGCCGCCCCGCGGCGGCGAGGAGCTCCAGATGGGCTGCGTCCCCGGACGCCCGGGCACAGCTCTCGCCTCGGCCCTCCAGGCCCTGCAGCTCAGGTGAGGAGACGCGCAGCCTCCTTCCCGTGCTCTCGGGGGCTGTCCCCGCACCGTGGGTCCCCAAGCTGAGTGCTTGCCGGTGGATAAGCTCGTGGGCTCCAGGCCTTTGGAAGGACCAGCCCCGGGCCCTCCTGTGTCCTCCTTCATCCTGTTCCCTCCACCCCGAGGCTCTGCCCTGCTCTGCGTCCAGCCTCCCGAGTCCATGAGCGGCTCACGGATTTCCGGTGTCTCCTGTGACTCCATTAAAACACGTAAAGACTCTGCATTTCTCCTGAAATACACTTTAGCTGCCTTCCTGTGCCTGTTGGTATTGTCACGTCTAAGTATTTCTTTTTTTTTTTTTTTTTTTTTTTTTTCCGGTACGCAGATCTCTCACTGTTGTGGCCTCTCCCGTCGCGGAGCACAGGCTCCGGATGTGCAGGCTCAGCGGCCATGGCTCACGGGCCCAGCCGCTCCGCGGCATGTGGGATCTTCCCGGACCGGGGCACGAACCCGCGTCCCCTGCATCGGCAGGCGGACTCTCAACCACTGCGCCACCAGGGAAGCCCACGTCTAAGTATTTCTAATTTCCATTATGATTTCTTCTTAGACCCATGAACTATTTAGAGATGTTTCCAAATGTATGTTTTTTTTGTTGTTGTTTGTTTTTACATCTTTATTGGAGTATAATTGCTTTACAATGGTGTGCTAGTTTCTGCTTTATAACAAAGTGAATCAGTTATACATATACATATGTTCCCATATCTCTTCCCTCTTGCATCTCCCTCCCTCCCACCCTCCCTATCCCACCCCTCTAGGTGGTCACAAAGCACCGAGCTGATCTCCCTGTGCTACACGGCTGCTTCCCACTAGCTATCTATTTTACGTTTGGTAGTGTATATATGTCCATGCCACTCTCTCGCTTTGTCACAGCTTACCCTTCCCCTCCCCATATCCTCAAGTCCATTCTCTAGTAGGTCTGTGTCTTTATTCCTGTCTTACCCCTAGGTTCTTCGTGACATTTTTTTTCTTAAATTCCATATATATGTGTTAGCATACGGTATTTGTCTTTCTCTTTCTGATTTACTTCACTCTGTATGACAGACTCTAGGTCTATCCACCTCATTATAAATAGCTCAATTTCGTTTCTTTTTATGGCTAATATTCCATTGTATATATGTGTCACATCTTCTTTATCCGTTCATCTGATGATGGACACTTAGGTTGTTTCCATCTCCTGGCTATTGTAAATAGAGCTGCAGTGAACATTTTGGTACATGACTCTTTTTGAATTATGGTTTTCTCAGGGTATATGCCCAGTAGTGGGATTGCTGGGTCATATGGTAGTTCTATTTGAAGTTTTTTAAGGAACCTCCATACTGTTCTCCATAGTGGCTGTACCAATTCCCATTCCCAGCAGCAGTGCAAGAGTGTTCCCTTTTCTCCACACTCTCTCCAGCATTTATTGTTTGTAGATTTTTTGATGATGGCCATTCTAACCGGTGTGAGATGATATCTCACTGTAGTTTTGATTTGCATTTCTCTAATGATTAATGATGTCGCGCATTCTTTCATGTGTTTGTTGGCAGTCTGTATATCTTCTTTGGAGAAATGTCTATTTAGGTCTTCTGCCCATTTTTGGATTGGGTTGTTTGTTTTCTTGTTATTGAGCTGCATGAGCTGCTTGTAAATTTTGGAGATTAATCCTTTGTCAGTTGCTTCATTTGCAAATATTTTCTCAAAGAGCACGGAGGGGACAGACAGCGTCGTTTCCAGGTGGGAAGAGCATGAGCTTGGAGCCCTCCGGCTGCATTTGTCAGATCTGAAAAGCATGAGTGCCCGTCAGTGCGGGACTTCAATAACATCCTGATGGACCCACGAAATGCACATTCACAGCCATTAACAGCAGACACACCTCGAAGGTAATCATGAAGACTTTGAAGACTGGTAAATGAAAAAGACACTCAGTGATGCTGTGGGAGGGGGAGTGGATAACTGTGATACAGGACCATCTGGAGGCGGCTTGGCTGGACTCCATGAGGATGGGCCAAGGGATGGCGGGAGAGGGCCAGGCCTCCCGGCTGAGACCTGCATGGTGACAGGACCCTCCCCCAAAGGCAAGAGACCTTTGAGGTAAAGGGCTCGGTTCTGATCCTGACCTCTGACCCGGGCAGCGACACCGCAGTTCTGCCTGCTGCCCGGCACCCACTGTGCTTCGTGTCCGTAGGCAGTTGGGAGCCCTCGTGGTCTCTGACCTGCTCTGACCCTCGCCCGACCCGACCGCAGTCCATCTGTAGAGACCAGGCGCCGCTCCAGCAGTTGAGAGGCCGGAAAGGTGAGCATCACCTGCACCCTCGTCCCTTGTGGCCACGTTGGGGGTAGAGGTCACCAGATGGGCGGTTCCATCCTTCCTGGGATGCGGCCAAGACGACGCTGACCCCCCAGCATTGACCATGGGCCGGGCGCATCCAGCCACGTAATCGGTCTGTGGGGGGAGGGCTGCTGCCAGAGGTGCCCGTGTCCACGTGAGGAGCCCAAGGTCAGAGCTTAGACACCTGGCCCAGAGGAGGAGGAAGGACAGCAGGAGGGGGTAGAGAGGATGCGGGAGGAAGAGCAGGGGGTGAGCCAGGGGCTCCAGGCCAGTCCAGAGCGTCTGTATTTGTTTAGGGTGCAGGTACCTATAAAGGTTGTACCCAGGTGAGCCTCTGATGTGGCCGTCAGACCCAGAGAACCTCAAGGAAGCTGGCTGAGGCCTGGGTGGAAAACGCTATCGGGATTTAACTCAGACTGCGAAGGCTTAGGGTGGGCCTAAGTAGCCACCTGGCACTGGTGGCCAGCAGGGTAAGGGATGGGGGAATGTGCTTAGGGGTCGGGGGCGGGCTGGCCCTGGGGGTCCGTGTACCAGAAGCCAGCACCTGCCCGAATCCGCCTGGCCCTGGCCACATTCCCCTGCCTGGCGACAAGACCTCGTCCAAAGGCAAGACCCCTTAGAGGGAAAGGGCTCAGTGCCAACCCTGAGCAATGACGCGGGGCCCATCGTGGGGTGGAGTGGCAGTGACCCCACAGTCCCACCCGCTGCCTGGCACCCACTCTTCTTCGTGTCCGTAGGTGTTTGGAGGCCCCCGGGGTCCCTGACCGTCTCTGACCCTCACCTGCCCAGCTCCATCTCTCCTGCCCCTTCCCTGGGTGCATTTCCATCGAGGAGGCACATCTCCCAGCAGCAAGAGGTCAGATGGGTAAGCATCACCTCGTCTCTTGTGGCCACAGTGGGGACAGAGGCCCATGGGTGGGTGCCTCCGTCCTCTCTGGCTCCAGCCAAGCTGACTCGGACCCCACCCCACTGACCCTGGGCCAGGCCCCTGCAGCCCCTTCTGCCTCCGTGGGGGGAGGGCTGCTGCCAGAGGTGCCCGTGTCCACGTGAGGAGCCCGAGGTCAGAGCTTAGACACCTGGCCCAGAGGAGGAGGAAGGACAGCAGGAGGGGGTAGAGAGGATGCGGGAGGAAGAGCAGGGGGAGACAGATAGAAGACGGAGCCAGTGGGGAGGTGCATGCAGGGTGACGGAGGGAGGAGGAGGTAAGACAGGAAGAGGGGGAAGGACAGGAAAGATGGAGGGCGGTGGGACGCAGGAGCAGTAGGGGAGAGTGGCTGAGTGGCTGAGGAGTAGGTCTGGGTGTCGGGAAATGGGGAGAATGCGGAAGGAAGGGTGGAGGCGAGTGGCCAGTGGGGACAGAGGAGGAGGAAGGATGGAGAAGGGATGCAAGAAGTGGGCAGGAGGGGAGGGTGCAGGAGGAGGTGAAGGGTGAAGGCTAGGGGTGCGAGGGAGGGGAGGGGAGGCGTGTGGATGGAGGGGAGGCGAGCGGAGCAGGGCAGGGTGCGGAGAGGTGCTCAGAGCTTCGGAAGCCCCACAGCCCGGCGCCCTCTCCAAGCCCTGTGCTTGTGCCCTGCGTCCTCGAAGTACCCTGTCCATCGTGCCCCAGATCAGGGGCACTGCCAGGTGAGGACGTTTGTGTTCGGGCTGTGGGCCGGGCTGGGACACAGGGCCTCATCCTGAGCAGTGCCCTGTCCCAAGTCCTCTTGACGTGTCACTGGCCCAACACATCCCAGCCGTGTTCCCGATGGGCTGGGCCTTCTGCAAGTGTCCAGGAACGAGTGGGTCCCTCTGCGTGAATGGGGACCGTGAGGCCCTTCCCCCATCGCCTTGTTCAGAATTGTGGACCTAGAGACGGTCTCAGCAGCACAGAGGCTGCCTGAGGTCAAACATGTCCTCCTCTCCCCAAGCCACACCCTCCTGATCAGCTGCGGTGTCGTCTGAGCTGATTCACCAGCCAGCACCAGCTTTGAGTTCAGTCAGCTGGAGTAGGTGTGAGCATCTCGTCCTAGAGACCCCCGGTCCCCAGTCCCTGCTCTGCTTCCCGAGTGGGGCCATCCTGGGTGGGCGCCCGGTCCTGGGAGGAGCCTAGTGGGCAGGATCCCAGGGCCGCCCTTGACCAGGAGCGCCCCTGCCACCTTCAGGGTCTCCTGGGGCTGAGACTGTGGGGAATCGGGCTCAGAGAGCTCTTTTTCTTCAATTCACACATCACTAAATTTAGCTGTTAAAATACACCGATCAGTGGTTTTCAGAGTATTTACAAAGTTGTGCAACCGTCACCACTGTGTCCACATTTCACCACCTCGTAACAAAGTCTCGTATCCGTCAGCAGAGAACCCCCCAGCCCCTCCCCCAGCCCTGGAGACCACTGGTCGAGTTTCTGTCTCTACGGATCTGGCGATGCTGGACGTTTCAGATCAATGGGATCACTGTGGTCTCTTGTATCCAATTTCTTTCACTGAGCATCATCTCCATCCATGTTGTAGCCCGGATCAGTATTTCCTGTCCGCAATACAGGAGGGTTCTAATTTCTCTGCATCCTTGTGTTACTGGTGATAGCCATTCCGTGGGTGAGGAGTGGTGTGTCCTGTGGCCTTGTCTCTGAAGCTGGGTAGACTTCGGAGAAAGGTCTGTCTATGTCCTCTGTCCATTTTCTAATTGGTCTACTTCTTTTGATTGAGTTCGGAGTTTTTATATACTCTGTATACTAGGCCCCTTATCAGATAGGTGATTCACAAATCTTTTTATTCATTGTGTGTCTTTTCACTTTCTTGATGGTGTCATTTGAAGCACAGAAGTTTTTCGTGTTGATAAAGTCCAGTTTATCAATTTTTTTCTGTTGCTCGTGCTTTTTTACTTGTTTATTTGTTGTGTGTGTGGCCATGCTATGCAGCATGTGAGATCTTAGTTCCCCGACCAGGGATGGAACCCGTGCCCCTGCAGTAGAAGCACAGAGTCCTAACCGCTGGACCGCCAGGGAAGTCCCGTGTTGCTCGTGCTTCTGGTGCTCGAGCAAACTGTGATTCCCGCAGGAGCCCCTCTGCAGCCGGCAGCCACCCTCTCCCTTCCTCAGCGCCCAAGGCCAGGATCGCAGCTCACTGCGCAGCTCAGCACTTCGCCTGGGCCTCCTGGCCCCCTGCTTGCCCCTCATCACCTCACTGTGACAGGGTTTCCCAGGCGGCTCGGAGGGGAGTCTGGAAGCGGAAGTAAGTGTTACGAGGTGTGGGTGCGAGCCATGACCCGCCACCCCGGCGGCGTGGTTTTCTCCCCTCATCAGACAGACGGGGGAGCTGCCGACAAGGAGCCAACTTCAACTTGCTGGCTCTCTGAAGCTCTTTAGCACACTGGGATATTTGGATATTTTTGTCTTGCAGCGTCGCACATGGAGAAGCCGGAGACCCTGCTGGCCCTGGAACGAGCAGAAATAACAGCCAAACACAAGTAGGTGAGACCCCGGCAGACGGTGAACACGAAGAGCAGGTGCAGCCCAGGCAGGTATCAGAGCCAAGGACAGGCAGGTGAGGCCCGGCGGGGATCAGAGCAGGTAGATCAGGTGAGGCCCAAGTGGGTATCGTCACCAGTCGGAGCAGGTACAGCCCCGGTAAGGATCGTAGTCACCAGCAGCAGGTGAGGCCCAGGTGGGGAAGCACAGCCAGCAGAAGCAGATATGTCCCTGGTGGGATCAGAGCCAAGGAGGGGCGGGTGAGGCCCAGGTGGGGCCCATTGCCAGGTATGCGCAGGTGCGGCCCAGTGGGAGCCACAGCAGCAGGAACAGTTATGTTCCAGGCGGGGATCCCGGCCAAGGCTGAGAAGGCGGAACCCAGATGGGTATCCTCACCCGGAGGGGCGGGTATGGCCTGGGTGGCGGTCACAGCCAGTGGGACCAGGTGGCCCAGGCAGGATCCTAGCCAGGTACGAGCAGCTCCCACTCGGGCAGGTGGGTCTCGTGCTGTGCTCCTGGGACGCAGGGCAGGGGAGGTGTCCTGCCCCTCCTTTGGCCACACCTCTGGCCTCTGTGGGTTTCAGGGCCAGGCAGGGGCTCCAGTGGAACCCGGGGAAGATGCTGACCGCTCGCTGTACAAAGTTGCCGACAGGCTACGTTTTCTGCCATGAGGCATCAGGATGCCCCTCCTTCCCATCTCGGGGCAGGTTTCCTTTTGCAGAAAGACCTCTCTGGAGGCGGGACCCATCGCCCCAGCTCAGGGCCTCGACCCCTGGTGGCCACGGCAGGTCAGGGTCTGCACTGGGCTGGAGCTGAGAGGACTCGGGGAGGCGGCGGGGGCAGGGCTGGGCGCTGGTCCAGGCCTGGGCCTCAGCCGCGTGGCCTCCATGCCTGGCCCTGGCCTCTGCCTCCGAGGTCAGAGGGAGGCTCAGCCTGGTTAGCAGACTCTGCAGAGCGTGGCCACAGGGTGAGGCGCGCCTGGCCCACAGGTCTCCGAGGCTCTGGCCCGGAGGACAGTGAGAGGTGTGGCCTCAGGCGCTGGAGGGACGGGCAGGGGGAGCAGGCAGGACCGGCCTCAGAAGCTCACGGGAAGGAGACAGACGCAGGCGGAGTTTGCAGCTGAAGACGACCTGACCCCTCGGTCTGGGGCTGGGAGGAGACTCGGGGTAGAAGGCCGGGCCGGGCCACGGTGGGGGAGAGAGGAGAAGACGTGCATGTACCTGGACGGAGCTGGTCTGCAGCAGGGCTAAGGGTGCTGGGCTCCTGGACGGAGGCGTCCACTCTGGAGCAGGGTGAGGCCCTGGGGAGCGACTCACCTGGACGGTGGCGTCCACTCTGGAGCAGGGTGAGGCCCTGGGGAGTGACTCACCTGGACGGAGGCATCCACTCTGGAGCAGGGTGAGGCCCTGGGGAGCAACTCACCTGAGAGCCCTGAGCGGGGGCCTCTGCGCTCCAGCAGGGCAGGGGCCGGGAGGGCATGGAACAGAGCGGGTGACCAGCATCGGCAGGAGGTGGGGCACCTCCTGGGGCTGCTGTGGGACGCAGCCCATCCCTGAGCCAGCACCCTCCTGGGGTCAGCCCTCCCCTCCGCAGTCTCCTGGGCTGACACCTGGGGCTTGATGGGGGCAGGTGGGGCCTTCTGGGCACCCGGCCGGGTGCAGGTCCTCACGCTCTGCTTCTCTTGCCTTCCAGTCAGGGGAGCTGCGTAGCCTCAGCACCCAGGGCCTCAGCATCAGCGGCTGCAGCACCCACTCAGCGAGGGTAAGAGCCATCCATGCTGCACCGGCGGGAGGGGGGAGGACGTCGTGGGTGCAGCTTCGGTTCCCTGCCGCCCTGACCCCAGAGCCGTCAAGGGGTCCTCGGGCTGAGGGGTCTGCGCCTTTCCTGGCCCTTTTGAGGTCACGCCCATCAGGGCCACCCTAGGAAGCTGGCAGCTGGGCCAGCACCACCATTTCCCATTTTCCAGCAAAAAGCCCAGGAGATCGGGCGAGCTGACAAGTGGGTGAAGATGCTGAGGGATTGGAGTAAATACCAGGGTGGCGAGAAGGTAGCAAGCTGAGCATCCTGACCCTGAAGGGTGCTGGGCTGGGTGCCCCACAAGGCCCAGGGAGAGTCCGATGCCAGGGCCGCAGCCAGCCCAGCCGGGGACCCCGCAGGAAGGGAGCAGCGGGGCCACGGCCCGCTCTTACTTGCGGCAGACCCAGCCCCTCCGGAGCATCCTCCAGACGCCTCTCGCTCTCTCTCCTCCTTGGCATCCCCTGCACCTGTCTCACAGCTGGCTTCTCTCCCGGAGATGCGCCGGCGGGTCTACAAAGGAATCCCCCCACAGGTGCAAGGTCAGGTATGGTCTCTGCTGTTGGACATGGAGAAGGTGAAGGTGGAGAACAAAGGGAAATACCAGGGCTACCCTGGTGGTGCAGTGGTTAAGAATCCGCCTGCCAATGCAGGGGACATGGGTTCAAGCCCTGGTCCAGGAAGATCCCACATGCTGTGGAGCAACTAAGCGCGTGCGCCACAGCCACTGAACCTGCACTCTAGAGCCGCGAGCCACAACTACTGAGCCTGCATGCCACAACTACTAAAGCCCGTGCGCCTACAGCCCGTGCTCCACAAGAGAAGCCACTGCAACAAGGACCCGCGCACCACAACGAAGAGTAGACCCCGCTCGCCACAGCTAGAGAAAGCCTGCACGCAGCAACGAAGACCCAATGCAGCCAAAAATAAATAAGTTTTTTTTTTTTTTAAAGGGACGACCAGGTATGGCCCCTCCACCTGTGCGGGGGCCGCACCAACAGGCCAGGACATCAGGAGCTTGGGGGGCTGGGCCTCAGGGACCCCTTGCCCATCCCCAGCACTTTCCTGGCACCTCCCAGGCTTGCAGGCCCCGAGGCCCACCTGCCTGGAAGGCCCTAACCCACCCCCCTGCTGCCCATCCCACTTGGCCTAGTGCAGACACTGTGTCCAGATACGGACACATGCCACCTGGAATCAAACTAAGCCCTCCTAGACAGTTGGGGGGACAGAGTCACACAGCAAGGGATAGAAACCAGGGGGAAAAGAGCAAGGAGACACCCACAGAAGCCATGAAAGGAGAAAGCAAAGCCAAACCAGATGAACGACAGGCCTGCATTCAGCTGAACAGAAGGACTGAATCCGGACAAGAAGCAGGTCTTTTCCCATCGCCCCAGAGAGGTCCCTACACCTGGCCTGTTCCCACCGCCCAGCACCCCCTCTCCACCGAGGGTACCCCCAGGTCACATTGCCCGGGGAGGGCGCTCTGTGTACCCAGACCAAGTAAGACCAGTAGGGGAAATGTGACAGTGGTCATGCTTCCACAAGCAACCCAAGGACGGGTAACCTACGAGGCTAAGAATGTGGCGGACACCCACTAACTGTGGGACCACAGCCAGCGTCACGCTCAGTCCGGAAGCTCTCAAAGGGCCCCCGGAAACAGGGCAGATACATACAGAGATCAAGAATGTCCCTCCGTATGAACATAAAGAGTTCTGAAACGGGAAACATGCATGTCTGTTAGGCCTAAGGGGAGCCCCAAGGATATGTTTTTCGCCTTCTTAACCAGGGGTCTGAGAAGGGGGGGTGTCAGGGCCGCGGGGCTCTGCATTCCTCATGGGCTGTTTTAGCGTCTGGCTGTTGGGAGCCCGAGCCCCCAGCAGCCCTCCCGTCGCCGTCCCCGGGGACCCTGAGTCGGGCTGGTGCCAGATTGTCTCTTGGGAAACAAGGCAGTGAGCCGCCCTTACTGTCCTCGCCCTGCCCCGCCTCGCCCCGCCGCACCCCTCGTGTCCCCGCCTGTTGGCGGTGGGACTCCGGCGGGGGTCAAGGAACAGAGGCCCAACCGCCCTCTCCGCCTCCCCACGCACCTGGGAGCCGCCTCCCTGGGGCGCTGTCATCCTGGGAGGCCGCATGCAGCGGGCGGAGGAGGGGTCCAGCTGGCCTGGACGGTGCCTCCCTAAAGGGCGGGGGTCTGGACCTTGGACGTGGGCGTCACTCGTGACCCGCCCTGGCTTCAGGAATGCGCACAGTGAGGCTTCTGCAGAAACAGCTCAGCTCCCGCCGGCCTCCTCGCAGCGCGCGCTCTGTCCGGCGGTGGTGGTCGTGGGTCCGGGCTCCGCCTGACGCCTGCCCCGCCCCTTGGCCCCGCCCACAGAGCCCGAAACCGCGGGCCCGGCTGTACTCCCAGGACCTAAAGCAGATCGACCTGGGTGGGAACCGCGCCTTCCGAAACCGCATCATGTTCCGGGAGCGCTACGGCATCAAGTGGGTCCCCGGGGCCCCGCGGGGGGAGGCGTGGGCCTGGGTCTGAAGCTGGGATGGCGGGCGCCCGGCCCCCGGCCTGGCGGTGCCGCCTGAGCCTCGAGGGGGCGCAAGTGGGCACGTGAGGAACGAGGGCGAAGGTGTGGGGCACGGGGCGGGGGGCGCGCGGGGAGAGTGGGGACCGGTCTGGACTGGCTCAACAGGCCCCAGAGGGCCCCGCGGGAGGTGAGGGGCTCCAGGCACCAGAGACCAGGCTGGACCCGAGCCCAGGGGAACGAATGGAACGAATGCGGGTCGGCGGGGTCAAAATGACGCCCCATCTTGATGTTTTTAGTTATATATTTCTGCTCTTTTAGACAATTTCCATCATTTATTTTTTAAAAGTGCGACGAACCCCCAAATTCCATCACCCAGGTCCAACACTAGCGACACTGTCCTGTCCTGTGTCCTGCGTTCACCACACACTTGACCAGCACGGGTGTTTTACAGAGAACCCAAGATGTCTGGCCTCACCCCGTCCCTAGGTTCTCAGTATGCATTTTAAAAGCAGGGATTCTTGGGCTTCCCTGGTGGCGCAGTGGTTGAGAGTCCGCCTGCCGATGCAGGGGACGCGGGTTCGTGCCCTGGTCCGGGAAGGTCCCACATGCCCCGGAGCGGCTGGGCCCGTGAGCCATGGCCGCTGAGCCTGCGCGTCCGGAGCCTGTGCTCCGCAACGGGAGCGGCCACAACAGTGAGAGGCCCGCGTACCGCAAAAAAAAAAACAAACAAAAAAAACTGGATTCTTGGGAACTCCCTGGCGGTCCAATGGTTAGGACTCGGCACCTTCACTGCCGAGCGCCAGGGTTTGATCCCTGGTTGGGGAACTAAGATCACAAAGCTGAGTGGGATTTTGCGGGGGGGTGGGGGGTGGGGGGTGGGGGGTGGGGACGGGACGGGACACGAAGACACAGGGATTCTTATGCGTGCCCTTGACCCTGTTGCTACACCTGAAGCATTTACTGTAATCCCCTAATATCCAGCCCTAGTGGGAGCCCTAATATCGGGTCTCCCAACGCTTCACTCCTTTCTGAACAACCTGTTCCAATCTGGGTAACTGGGTATGGCGCAAAGACCCTGCCGGCCGGGGAGACCTTGTGGGTGGGCAGGAGAGCTGGTTCTGCCGTGACAGGTTCGGGGCGTACATGAATAGCCAACAGATCAAGCTCGCTCTGGACCAAGAGATGCTCTTCAGAGCCCTGACCCCGGAGAGAAGAGGGGTCTGGCCAAGACGGCGCCGGGAGCATCAAGGCAGGCGTGGGCTGTGCTGCCCGAGTGGTCGCCCTGGACCTCCCACGCTCCTCTCATGACAAGATTCCTCTACCGAGGAGACTCCACGGGCCCGAAGCTGGGAAGCCCCATGCCTGCCTCGGCCCGGAGCGTGGCTGTGTCTCTGCTGACCTCCAAGGCCGGGCCCAGGGCGAGTCAGCCGCCACTGGCCCTCAGAACCTCCATCACCCCACAGCCCCCAGGCTGCAGGCCTCACGCAGACAGGAGCCCAGGGTGTGAGGATAAGCCTGGTGGGCCCCACCAACCCACCACCCCTGCCCATCTGCAGGCCTGGGCACAGAATCAGGGAGGTTTCCTATAATGCACCACATCGTAAATATCTTAGGCTTCAGGCCCAGCCACTGCTGTCTGAGAACACAGCCTACTGGATACACAAATGAGGAAACACGGCTGTGTCCCAACTTCTGGTTCCATCTTAAACCTCTGGCTTGTTTGCAGGGCAACTCACTTGTTGCATTAGAAAACCAGAACGCCAGGATGGGGTGAGGCCATGGACACTGGGAAAGAGGCCGGTTAGGTGAGACAGAAGACACCTATGAGAGAAAGAACTATATCTAAATGTAAAACTTTCATTCTGCAAAAGACACTGTTAAAAGAATGAAAAAGCTACAGAGTGGGAGAAAATATTTGCCAATCATATATCTAATTAAGGACTCAGGCAGAATAAGAACCAAAGTGCTGGTAAGGATGTGAAGCAACAGGAACTCTCATCCAGCACTGGTGGGGATGCAAATGGTGTAGCCACTGTGGGGGACAGTTGGGTGGTTTCTTACAAAACTACACATATTGGGACTTCCCTGGTGGCGCAGTGGTTAAGAATCCACCTGCCAATGCAGGGGACACGGGTTCCATCCCTGGCCCAGGAAGATCCCACATGCCGCGGAGCAACTAAGCCTGTGCACCACAACTACTGATCCTGCACTCTAGAGCCCACGAGCCACAACTACTGAAGCCCGTGTGCTCTAGGGTCCACGTGCTGCAGCAATGAAGACCCAATGCAGTCAAAAAAACCCCACTACATATACTCTCACCATGTGATCAGCAATGATGCTCCTTGGTATTTACCCAAATGAGCTGAAAACTTAAACCCACATAAAACCTGCATGCAATATTCACTGCTCTGTTCGTGATCGTTAAAAACTGGAAGCAACCAAGATCATCTTCATCAAGGGAATGGATAAACTGGGGGATTCCATGAAATGGACTTTAATTCAGGAACACAAAGGAAGAAGCTATTGATTCACTCAACAGCATGGATGAGTCTTAGACATATTTTGCCAAGTGAAGGAATCCAGACCCACATGTGATTCCACTCACAGGGCGTTCTGGAAAAAGCACAGCCCCGGGAGGGGGAGGGTCAGCGGCCGCCAGGGCTAACGGGGTGGGATCTTAGGCCGGAGCACGGATGCGGCGGCCCCGCCCATGTGTGAAAACCCAAGGGGCTGTACATCCCCGAGACTGAACTGTGATGTGTGCCAACAGAAAAAATAAAGAAAATAAAAACTTGTCAAACTGTACACCTGGGATATTTATATTTCATTGCATGTAGACTTTACCCCTGAAACTCGAGTTTTGATCCTAAAAATGCTGTATTATTAATCAGAAACTTGGCAGGGATGAAGGTTCCCAGTAATCAGAACTCTTGTGGGGCCCCCAGGGAGGCAGCTCTGCTCTACCTGCTCTTTCCAGAACATTCCCTCGAGGAATACCAGCTGAGAGGACCCCACGGGCTGCCCACAGTGGGGTCTTGGGCCAGCCCCCTGGCCTTGTGCTCTCCCAGGTCAGGCCCCCCAAGCCTGACCTCACGGCAGGACCTCCAGACTGTGCCGGGCCCCATCGCCTCCCTCGCCTCGTCTGGGAAAGGGGACCCAGGACGGCGCCCAGAGCCTCCGGCTTGGGGCTGCTGTGGTGCTGGCGCCTAGCTTGCTCAGGGGCTCTCCAGCCCACAGGGCATCTCAGGGGGCCCCTCCAGGGCAGTGTGAGCTCGGCCAGGCGGGAGCCCATCCAGGAGCTGAGGTGGTAGTGTGGAGGGGGCAGAAGAGGCCTCCAGGTGGGTCCTCCATGCACATCTGGCTCTTGCAAGAGGTGGACACTGCCAGGGCATAAGCCAGGTCGTGGCGATCCTGCTGACGTTCCTGGGTGAGGAGGACGCCTTCTGGGCGCTGGTCCAGCTGATGACTGACGAGAAACATGCCATGCATGGTAGGTGACCACCGAGGACAGCTGGAGTGCATCAGGGCCAGGGGTCTCCCTGCAGAGCTCCCCCAGCAGTGGGCTGGCGGGGACCTGGGCCCAGTCTATGTCCCCATCAGCGAAGGGCACGGGCTCCCCGTGCTGCCCTCTGGGTCCTGGAGCCACGGCCCTCAATCCCGGCCTCGTCCAGGCAACTCTCCCTTCCCTGCTGGTCCTTCTGCCTCACACCTGCCACCCCCCAGCGCCCTCCGAGCCCACGGCCAGACGAAGCCCCGGCGGCAGCAACACCCCCTCCCGTGCCCCCAGCCTGGCTGCCAAGCCTAGGAGAGGGCCAGGCACACCCCCGTCACCCACCCCGTGGGCTGCACTCCCTGTCCCTCTGTACCAGGTCCCCCACCCCCCGCTGCGGCCAGGGCAAGCGCCAGGGCCGGACGCCTGCCCACCCCTCAGCCCAGGGTGCCAGCCAAGCTGGGCCTCCGGGAGCAGGGCCTCTGCCCCGGCCGCCCCGGCCTCACAGGCTGTCCTGCCTGGGAAGGGCGTGTCCAGCCAGGGCTCAGGAGGGCCCTGCACGCTGGGGTCACCGCCGGGGGCGCCTGCGGTACTCCACCCTCGCTGGACACGGCTCTGATTTGTGGGGGTCCGGGGGCTCCTCGGGCTTCTCCATCCCGGGGTTCCCAAAACTGCTGAGACTCCAGGCCCACGAAGAGCACATTCTAGGCAGAGCCCTCCCCCAGCTGCAAGGACACCTGGTGAGTAGATGCATCGCCCCCGCCCCCGCACAGAGGCGCCGTCCCACAGCCACCGCAGGGGCTTGGCCTCCTGCAGGCTTCATTCTCCTTCTCCCGAGGGGGGGTTGGGGGGGGTGAGCGGCGAGCTCATTTCCAGCCGAGCACGCAGGCCCCGAGCCCGTGCCCTCCATCAGGATGAGGAGCAGACATCCACGGGCATTGACGAGCACGCAGGTCCTGCGCCCGTGCCCTCCATCAGGCTGAGGAGCAGACGTCCACGGGCATTGACGAGCACGCAGGCCCTGCGCCCGTGCCCTCCATCAGGATGAGGAGCAGACATCCACGGGCGCTGACACCATCCAGTGGTTCAGGCTTCATTCTCCTTCTCCCGATGCGGGGGTGGGGGGGTGAGCGGCGAGCGCGTTTCCAGCCGAGCACGCAGGCCCCGAGCCCGTGCCCTCCATCAGGGTGAGGAGCAGACGTCCACGGGCACTGACACCATCCGGTGGTTCTTGCAGTGCTCCGTCGACCGGGCAAGGCTGCCCAGGAGGCTGAGTCCCAGAGGTGCTCCCTGACCCCTCCTGATGCCTGGGGAGGACCCAGCCCCACACCCCAGACATGCCATGCCCCTCCCGCGGGGCGTCCAGGAGCAGCCCAGAGCCCTCCTGGTGGGCGCAGGGCATCTCGAAGTCCCAGCCGTTTCTGCTTTGGCTGCCATCAGAAGGCTGGGTCAGCCCGGGGGTGGGCAAGCCAGCGTTCTGCTCCACTGCAGTGTTCCCACCGAGCGTGGACAGGCTCTGTTGCCCCCAGACTAGGGGTCGTGCTGGCCAGATCCTCAGGACCTTGAGTCCAGGAGCCACGGCCCCACCGGGACGAGCCCCACCAGATGAGGAGCTGCAGGAGCTTGTCTGATGCAGCCCGGGCGACTGCAGGGGCCGGAGGCCGGTGGCGGGTTCTTACCCTGTGCTGGGACCACCACCGTGCCCTGCTCAAGCTGCCCCTCCTGGGCCTGCTGTCCCCACAGACCCCCTTTGCGCTGACCCTGAAGCTCTGGGATGCCTACATCCTGGAGAGCAAGCACATGCCGACGGCCATGGTGTACACAGTCCTTAAGGTCCCCGAGCGTGGCGTGGAGGCCGCAGAGGAGGCAGGCTGGCCAGCACAGGAGCCCAGAGGCCGCCCTCCGGAGCACGCCCTTGGCAGTGGCCCTGCCCATGGCTCTCCCGGGCACAGCAGACCTACAGGTGTGGTGCCCAGCGGAACACAGCCGCTGCCCACGGGAGGTGCCCCAGGGTGGGGAGCTGAGTCTTCCCGGTGGGGCCCCCGCTGGCCTGATGGCATCCGCACCCCCAGAACGCCTCCTGAAGCTGCCCCTGGAAGGCCTGCAGAAGTTCCTGCAGGACACGCTGTCCCGGGCCTGGGCCCTGGAGGACGACGTGGTGCTCAGGCAGCTGCAGGCCTCGATGGCCAAGCTACGCAGGACGAAGTGGGACCTGCTTCCCTCAGGGGCACTGAGCAGCAGTCTCCTCCGGAGTCACCCTCTGGGGCAGTGAGCGGTGGGGCGAGCCCCAGGCCTTCCTCCTCACCCCCATCCATCTGCTCTTCTGCTCTAAGACTCGGCCGACCAGGCCAGGGCTGGGCATCAGGACAGCCAGGGGTCAGCAGCCTGGAGAGCTGTTTTCAGTGTTGGGCTGGGGCCGCCATGCAGGGTCCCACCAACCCATCCTGCGCAGGCCGAACGGCCTGGTCGAGAAGCTGACCTGGTCTGTACATTTCCAGCAAAACCTGAAGAGTTCCCCACGAGGCCCCTGGGCCTGGAGCGACCTGCCCCAGCCCCCAGGCCTCTCCTTACCCCTCCCAGCATCAAGACGCTCCCCGGAGAAGATGGGCTGGCTCTCCCTGGCCCACCTGCCCAGCACGAGCAGCCCAGCCCCTCGCCCGGCCCGGCCATCCTGAAAGCCAAGGAGCAGTGGCACGAGGGGGCCACAGCCTCAGGCCTCCCGCTGGGGGCCCCGGAGGCTCCGAGTCTGGCCTGCCTGTCCCCAGCCCAGGACAGTCCTCAGGATCGGCTGCAGCCACAGTGATGGAATTCCCTCCCGAGCCTCTCAGTGAGCCACGAGGCCACAGGCAAGTGGCCCCCAGACATCGGCTCTGAGCCGGAATGCTGGGTCCTCTCTGCTTCAACACCTGCCTGGGCCACCCGCAGGGCCACACGACAGGCACGGCCCTGCAAACCCACTGAGGTCCCAGCCACTGGCTCTGCCCAGCCCACTGAAGAGAGCACTTCCAGGCCCACGACACCCCTCCTGCCCTGTGACGACTGCAGCCAGCACCCCTCCTGGGGCAGTGACCAGCACCCCTCCTGGGGCAGTGACCAGCACGGCCGCGATGGGGCCGGGGCAGTGCCCCAAGAGCAAGCCCCGCACGTCCCCACAACCCCCAACCTCTGCGTCCACGAGGAAGCTGGACATTCAGGGGCCTCCAGAGAACAAGGTGACTGTGAGCACAGTGACACGCCCTACTTCTTCACGCTGGCCTTCCTTGAGGACAGGACCCCCTCACACAGCACAAGGCCCTGACCCAGAAGCGCCTGGCCTGGCCTGACTTGGGCCCCGGGAAGGCAGGGGCGCTGTGAGCGCCCCAACAGTTGGAATGATGACTAAAGGGGCCGCCCTGGCCAGTCCAGAGCTCTGCCCAAGGCAAGGTGAGCCCTCTCGGAGCTGGATGTGGCCACCTGGGGCCTGGATGGGCACCACAGGCCGCTTTGGTGACCTGAGGTGGCCCTGGGAGCAACAGGCCACCTCCAACGAGGGGACGGCAGGGGCCAGCGGGCCACCCTCACACACATAAGGAGGCAGGGCCAGCGAAACGCTGGACCCCACGCAGCCACCTGGTCCCCACGGGGCAGAGCAGAGGGTGCCACTGGACCCGACAGGCTGTGTTCCTCCCTCTGCCAAAGTCAGTTACTGCCTTCCAGGGTCCCCAAAACTCAGGAGAATCGACCCCACCGGGAGTCCGAAGAAGCTCCCCGCCCCCCAGCCATTCCCTGTGAAGGCCTCCCTCCCAGGGAAGGGACAGTCTTTGGTCTCGGTTTCCCCTCTTGCCGGTTAAAGGTGAATAAATTTTCGTGTGCTAAGTGGTAGACGGGCTGGTTCTCACAGCACCCAGAGGTCTCCGGAGGACGCACCTGGGGCCCCCAGAGGCAGAGAAGCTGCCGGCTGCACGAAGCTGAGGTTCCCGCATGCCTCCTGGGGCGTCACTCGCGCCGCAGCCTCCCGACCTCAGCCAAATGCCAGGGTCAAGACATGAAATAATTTACTGCGACTCAGCCTGTGCCCAGTGGGCCAGGACGGGGCTGGAGGAGAGTGACAACTGGGGGCCGCCGGCGTCAGTTCACGACAGTCTGTGCAAAGCGTCCCGGGAGGCCCGCGGTCACTCTGTCCACCGACCTGGGCTGGCCAGGCTCTGGCAGCACTTCCTTCCTTCCCTGCATCCTCAGCCCGCGTCTCATCCGGCACCTCCACAGCCCGCACCCATGCCGCTGTCAGGAGAGCAGGCACCTGCAGCTCAGGCAGCCCGGGCCACCCTCGTCAGGCGGGCTCAGCTTGCGCACCTTGTGCTGCCGGATCTCGCGCACCAGCGTGTAGAAGGCATCCTCCACGCCCTGGGAAGAGGAGGCCAGCTCAGGGGGGGACCACTGCCTCGGCCTCGAGCAGAACCCCAGCCCCTTCACCCCACCCCGCACACGGGGAGCTGGACCCTGCTCCTCTCCGGCCCCAGGGGCCACCCCGTGGAGGCCTGTCCTCAGCAGCTCCCCCACGGCCCACTGAGGGGCTGGGGCTGACCAGGACCCGTGGGGCAATCTAGGGGCACAGGGGTGGGGACCCCAGGGTCACCGCTCCGGTCTGGCTCAGGGCAGCTCTCTCCGGGGACCTCCACCTCCCCCGGGAGCTGTGTCGGCCCAGACCCGGGCCCTGGCCTCCCTCGCTGCCCTGCCATCCGGGGAGACTTACAGCGAGAGGGGCTGCTGGGTCACGGGGGTCCCGGAGGGTCCCAGAGGGTCCCGGAGCTGGAGCCAGAGCCAGAGCGGCTGCCCTGCGTCAAGGGAGAGGGGGCAGTGAGTGCGGCTCCCGGGCGGGGTGGGGCGGGGCCCTGGCTGGCTGCGGGGGCAGGGGGCCTGCTCACCTGGCGCGTCTTGGCCGACGTCTCGATGTAGGGGATGCCGTAGCTGCGGGCGAGGTCCTGGGCCTGCCGAGACTCCACGGTGCGCGCGGCCAGGTCACACTTGTTCCCCACCAGCACCATGGGCACGTCATCCGAGTCCTTCACCCGTTTGATCTGCTCCCTGCAAGGGGGAAGGCGTGAGCTGGCGGGCAGGCTGCCCGCGGCCCCTGAGGGAGGACAGGAGGCCCCTGAGGGCTCGCAGGCAGCTCACCTATACTGGTGGATGTCCTCGAAGGACTTGGCGTTGTTGATGGCAAACACACAAAGGAAGCCCTCCCCGGTGCGCATGTACTGGTCCCGCATGGCGCTGTACTCCTCCTGGCCCGCCGTGTCCAGGATGTCCAACAGGCACGTCTCCCCATCGATGACCACTTGCTTCCGGTAGGAGTCCTGGGGAGGACACTGCTTAGAGACAGCAGGCCCTCCGGGGACGGGACCCTCCCTCGCTCCTCTCGTGCCCCCCAGGACCTACGACGAAGAGACCCCTTCCTGCAGAGCGGGTAGAAGACGAGCCCGCGCCAGGAGCCAGGCTGTGGACAGGGGCCGGGCCAGCTCACCTCTATGGTGGGGTCGTACTCATCCACAAAGTGGTTCTGAATGAGCTGGATGGTCAGGGCGCTCTTCCCCACGCCTCCAGCGCCCACCACCACGAGCTTATACTCCGTCATTGCTCCTCAAAGGACCACAGCACAAGGCACTGCAGTGGTCGCCTGTCCCACCTGCCGAGGAAGCGGCACTCAGCACGGCCAGACCACGCAGGGCAGGCCCGCTGAGCTGCCTGGCCCAGCCTGCCCAGGCCCAGCCTGCCCTCTGGGCCTGGACATCCAGGTAACAGGGGCGGCAGCCAGAATGGTGGCCCAGCCGCTCACCTGTGGCACCTCCAGCCCAGAGGTGGGAGGGGGGTCCTGCCTCCAGCTGCATTTAATGACTGTGTGAGAGAAGCAGGGAGCCGGTCCCCCAGAGGCAGGGCTGACAGCTGAGAGCGTCTCCCAAGCATGCACCCGAATTAGAAGCTGCTGGGTAGGCAAGAAGCCTGAACTGGAAGCGCTGTGGGCTGACGTTACCAGCGCCCCCATGAGAACAGGCCTTGCCACGGTGGCGGGCACAGCAGCGTGCCCGGACAGGCTGGTGGCAGCCGACAACCAGCTCCAGGCCCCCCCACCCCCGGGCATGCTGGTGCATTTGACAAGTATTCACTGAGCACCTACTGCATGCCAGGTACTGCTCCAGGCACACGATAACGAGCAGACAGAAAGTACCCCTGCCTTGGCAGGTTCGGGCTACGCTCCAAAGAAAAAATCCACATAAAGGAAAAATAAAGGGAAACCCACGGGGCCCCACTGCCAGAAGAACTTTGGAGAGCATAAGGAAGGTGAGGAGGTGAGCAGGGGACCAGGGCTCCAGGAAGCAGAAGCCGATCACAGGAAAAGACCCAAAGGAGGTGTGGAAATAAGGAGACAGGTGAGAAAGGAAAAAGGCTTGGGGCCAAGGCCCCTAGCTGGGGTGCCCCCAATTTGTGACGTTTAAAGAAGGGATGCCCTTGTGGGGACAGTGGGCAGTGACTTCCTAAACCTCAGATTCGTCTGGTGTATGTGATGGCCGCCCGGTGCCCGAGCTCTTCGCAGGGGTCCTTGGGTCTCTGGCGGGTGGGAGACCCCGCCTAGCGCCATGGTCACGGGCGGGCCTCCGCTCGGGGACACCCAGTGCACTTGTGGGGCCCCGGAAGACAGGGCCCGGGACACGGAGCCGAAGGGGTTGGCCTGGGTGAGGCAGAGCGGACCAGCCGCCGCCCGCAACTCCCGCCGCAGCGCCCCGCCCGCCGCCGCCCGCGGCTCACCTGCGCCCCCGCGCGCCCTGCGAGGACAGCAGGCCCCCCGCCCGGCCCTCGCCGCCCCCGCCGCACTCACCGCTCACTGGCACGACTGCCCCCGGGGCCGGAGCCGGGGCGGGGGCGGCGGCGGGGGCTGGGGTCGGGGCACTTGGCTCGCCCGGCGCATGGGCTCCGTCCGCGGCGGGTGCGGCTCGGGCTGCGGGCGGCGGACACCCGACCGGGCCGCGCACGCCCCGCCCCGCGCCCGTCCGTCAGCCCGGCACAGCCTGCCATTGGCCGCGCGCGCCGGGCCCCGCTCTGCCCCACCCCGGTTGGCCGAGAGGCCCGCCCGTCAGAGGCCTCGGCCGGGCGGGGCTTCCGGGAGCTGCGCGGAGGGCGGTTCCCGCCCGGCTGGGCCTCGTGGGCCGCGGCCTGAGGGGTTGGCTCTGCTAGGGACGGGGTCCGGGGAAAACAACTTCTCCGGAAACTGCCAGGACTCTCCCGGGAACAGGCGGGACTCGCGGGATGATAGAGACCCCGCGGCGAAGCGGGTCCGCGGCCGGGTGTGGACTGGGGCGGGGTCGCCGATGTCCGATTCGAGCCCCTGCGCCGCTCCTAGAGCCCAGCGCCGGGCCCCTGGGCACCTTCACGGCGCGCACAGCTGCGCCCACGCCCCCCTAGGCCGTCCCTGCGCCGTGCCGCGCAGCACACCGTAGGGGTTCCGGAGCGGAGGGGACAGCCCGAGGGCTGAGCCTCAGGGAGGGTGGAGCCCGCGGGGTCAGCACCGCAGACTCCCCCGGACCCGAGGCCGGGGAAAAGCGGAGGGGCTGCCGGGACGCGGGTCAGGTGCAGGTGGCTTCGGAAGGGGCTCCTCCCGGCTCCCAGGACGCCTGGCGGTTCGGCGGGGTCCTTGGGCGCGGCTCAGCCATGCGCCCAGGGCCAGGCGGCGCAGGGCGCCTCGGCTGGGCGGGGACGTCTGAGCCCGCAGAGCAGCGAGTCCGGCTCAATCTTTTTACCCAGTGCGGGGGGTCTTGTTTTTCACTTACGTAGTGCGCAGCCCCGCCCCGAGCTCAGCAGAGGGCCCTTGTCCCGCGCTCCCTGATCTCCAGCTTCCCCCAACTTCGGCAGGCCCTGCAGACTACCCGTCCACCCAGCTTCCCCAAAGCCCGGAGCCCAGCCCTGCAGGAGCTCACCCTGAGGCCCAAACGGTACCCAGGAAATCCAACCCAAAAGCTGCCATAGGGGGTTGAAGACTCCCCCACCCCAAGCATAAATATGCACATTGTATCTCCTTTAGAGATTCTCAGAAGTACATGATTTAACATTTAAAAAAATTTCAAAGTAACGCATAAACACATTCTCCTTGTTTATAAGAAAGAATGGTGCATTACACGTAAGGCCAAACCTCCCCCTCTGCTCAGCCGGCACCCCCTTCCATTCCTACCCCTTCCGCGCCGTTCGGCCCCCTCCCGTGCCGGCTCCGTGCTATTCCCCAGGAGCTCACCCCACTGCAAGCCTTGACCTCGGCGGGCCCCTGGGGGGGGCCGCCCCCGCCCCAGGCACGGCGCCGACCCCACGTGCCGTGGCTGTGTCCGGTTGGCCGTCCCGCGCACTGCGCCGCGGCCACGACGAAGCCCGGCTCGCGCCTGACGCGCGTAGACGCGAAGTAAAGGCGGATAAGTGAAAACGGGTGACGGCGCCTCTCGCCGGCGCGGACACTCTGGACTCCCCTCCAGGAGTCCAGGTCTGCATTTCCCTCGTCTTCTGAGGGTCCTTTCCCAAAGCGCTTCCTTTAAATCCCGCAGGGCCTTGGCCTCAGGGACGACCCGACACGGGCGCCTACCACCTGAGAAAGGTGGGCGCGAGTCTCCACCCCAGACCACCTTTGCGGAAGCCGACACCTGGCCTGCCTGCGCCCCGCCGTCTCGACCGCGTCTCACCTCCCCAGCTGCCCTACCGGCCCCAGGGGCGCTCCCGCGCGTGCGGGGCGGGACACGCGCGAACCTCCCAATCTGGTTGGCCGCCGCCCCGCCCGCCCTCCCGCCCGCCCTAGCAACCGTTGCTAGGGGGCGTGGCTCGGCCTCGCGGAGCTGGAAGATTCCCGCGGCTCATGAATATTTGCAGATTCAGAGAAGGCCCCGCCCCCGTTGCCTTGGCGCCCAGGCCCCTCAACCCCGCGGCCGGGAGAACAACCCCAAGTCGAAGAGAGCGCCTGGCGAAGGAGGGCGCCCGGGACCAAGCCCCCGAGGCTGGGGCACCGGGGCCGACCCCTCAGGTGAGAGCCGAGCGCGCCTTTGGGTCCGGGGCCTCAGGCCTCGCTGTCTCCTCCCGTGTCGGGGGGGAAACTGAGGCCGGGGATGGAGCAGAAAGACAGTGAGGTCCCAGTGATGCCCCAATTGTCAGATCTGGTCCCCTGGGGACCCATCCCACAACCCCTGGCCCTGCTAAGGGTCTCGTGGTCACCGGGACAGGAGGGACCCCAAGCCCTGCCTAGGGACCCACTCTGGGAGTTTCCATGATGGGGACCTAGGAGGGGAGAGGCCCTACCCTCAGAAGGGATAGCAGGTGGAGGGGACCCAGAGAGGTGATGAGCCCGGCCAGGAGCTGGTGTTAGTCTGGGCCGTGGAGAGAGAAAGGCCACCACATTTCCAACTTCGGGGACTCACGGAGTGGCAGGGCAGGATGGGATCACGGCCATGAACAGTGTGGACGGGTCCAGGCCAGTGAGTAGATGTGAAGGGATAGTGTCTCAATGGGAACCTCAGCCTCCAACCCAGGCCCTGCTCCTTGGACCCCAAGACCTTTGGCTAATCTAGACCCATACTCTGGGCCTAGTCATGGGCAGGACCTCAGGTCAGCTGTTCTCAGGCACAAAGGGAAGAGAGTGGCCCACTGGCGTCCCAGGCCACAGTCTGGCCAGCCCATCCCTTTCCCAGAGCCCAAGGCTAGCAGCCCTGGGGTAGGTGGGGGCAGCATCTTCCTAGGGGACCTGGTGCTAGGGTCCTCCTTTGAGGCTTAGGGCCGTTCACCAGCCGGAGAAAGGCAGGCGGCAGAGGAACTTTCGGAAAGAAATCCTGGCCAGAAATTCCGTGAGGCTCTTCGTGAGGCTCCCCTGCATGGCCTTCACCTCCTTGGGTCCTTGGTGTGTGGTCATTTTCCAGACAAGGGCACATGGAGCCCGGGCAGCTTGTCCCAAGGCCCAGCACTCCCTCCCACCCTCTCTGTCAAAGGCTAGCTGATCACCCCCGCCCCAGGGAGGATGAATCTTGACCATCCACAGGGGGTGATAGACAAGAACAGTGGCCAGAAGCTGCACCACATTCACTGATTTTGGGGAATATTCTTGAGCCCCTGTTCTGCACACTGGACATGGCAGGTGAGTGTCCTGCCCACACAGAGCTCACTTGCTGTCTCAGGCAAGGCACTCACTCAACTGAACTGAGGGCTGTAGAAGGGGGTCGGTCTTATCAGGTAGTAAGTCCAGGAAGGTCGGGAGGGAGCACAGGGGTAGGGGTTGGCGAGGCCCTGATCCAAGGTGGAGGGAAGAAGCCAGGATTTCCATACAGACTTCTGGCTCTACCCTCAGAGATGATTCCAGGGTCTGGGGCCAGGCACAGGCATCTGTGTCTTTAAGGAGCAATGCCAGGTGAGCCTGGTGCAGGTGGACCACCTCCTGTGGCCCTGGGGGTAACGCCCAAGAGGGACAGGGTGCCTGGGAGGCCAGCCCACAGGGGATGGTCCAGAGCAACAGGCTGGGGACCCCTTTTGGAGAGTGTAAAGTTGGGGATGGAGGGAAGTGGGGATTTGAAGACCAAGCATTTGCATTGGATGGACCCAGAGGCACCCTAGCGTCGGTCACCCATATGGCTGTCTTTCCAGTCAGCCGGGCCAGGTGCCCCATCAGGATGGTTGAAAGAACCTAAGGGCCAGCCCCCAGGCTGGCATCTGCTCACTTCTGGGCCCTGTGGCCTTGGCCCAGCCTGTCCCAGGTCCCTCGAGCATGGTGACCTGGCCAGGAGGCCAACCTGACTGTCTCTCCCGCAGGTGCCGCCTGGGGCCACATGCTGCCCTCTTGCCTAGATGTTTGGCCCACGGTGGGAAAAAGCAGCCTCCAGGTGAGGGGGTCTCAGTGGGCACGGGGGGGGGTGCCTGAGACCATCAGGTGGAGAAGGACACACAGCACAAGGCCCGAGGCACAGGCTTGCTAGTTACAGCGGCAAATGGGCAAACGGGACCTCGAGGCAGCCCCCCTCCCCGGCCTACACGGGGCCTCAGAGGGCAGGCCGGGGCTGGCACCCCGCGTGGACCCTGAAGGACGGGCAGAAGCACAGGGAGGGTGGCCTGCCCAGGCCGGGGGTGTGAGCCCAGGCTGAGGGAGGAGACGGCAAGGCCCCCGGGCAGGCTGGGGCTTCACCATTACAGCCTTCTCCGGGCCAGAGGTGGGCTCTGGGGGCTTGCTGTGTGCGTGCGTACATCAAGGGCTGCACAGGGTCTCGGCTGGGCTGTGGATCAGAGGAAGAGCAGAGGCTGAGCAGCTTTGCCCTCTGCCTACACCCAGCAGGTTGGATGTGAATGGACCAGGCCTGGGACAGAGCCCACGGGCCTCGGCCAAGCATAGCCAGTGTCCCAGTGCGGGCGCTGAGCTGGCAGCCCCGCCCCCAGAGCAAGGCCCCGGGCAGCCGAGGGGGCAGCCACAGCGGGCGGCTGCCGGAGGAGCACCTGTCACCTGCCCGACTGGTGAGTGCCGGGGGGCTGGGCTCGGGCGCAGGGGCCCGCATGGCTGACAGATGCCCTCGGCCCGCTGGGGCCCCTGCGCCTGCTCCACCCTTGGGCCGACCCCAGGTGTTTGGTGACACAGACGTCCCCCAGGCATTCAGGCTGCAGAAGGGCCCGAGCCAGGCCCAGCCTCAGATTTGCTGAGCCCCTACCGTGCGCTGGGCTCCAGGGACCCCTCCGTGAACCAGAGAGAAGGTCCCTCATTCCCGTGGGAAACAGGGTGACAGCCCATCCGAGCGCGTGGCACACAGACAGGGAGCCATGAGCAGAGGAGGGAGCAGGCCACCTGCAGGGCGGGGCATCCTGGGGTCCCACTGACCACATCTGGCGCAGTTGTTGAAGCCCTCTCGCCTGCAGGCTCCTGCCCAGTGACCCCAGAGAGCAGCCCTGCACCTCCTGGTGACCGGACCCCTTCCCTTTCTGGCCATTGCTCGCCCGTCATTAGCCACGCTAAGGGCCAGGCACTCCCCAGCACCCCTCCAGCCCGCACAAACACTTGCACCCAGGTGAGGGACCCTTGGAGACCCTGGGGTGACGCACCCACCAACACTCGACAGAAGGAAGCCTGGCTGCCTGAGGTCCCCATGCACTTTCCTGACCAACTCGGAGAAGGGTCCACGAGGTCTGGTCACTGCAGGTGGACAGGACACTCCCGCTGGCCCCCTCCCCACACCCCCCAGCAGCCCCTGTGTGTCCGCCCTCCAGCCAGGCCTGCAGCGCCCACAGTACCCAGGGTCCTGGTCCAGCGTGGACCCGTCACGTCAGGCCGCCGGCCCCCGCTGCTGCACGGGCTGGGTGCTGGGGACACGCCTTGATCAGAGCTACTCCGTCCACCCTGGGACCTCCCCCTCCCCCACCCAGCTCCTGGCTGGGGAGAGAGCCTGCCTGTGTGAGCGTGGCCCAAGCACCCCAGGACCACCCTTGCTTCCTAACATATTTGAGTCCGGTGCCCACCATGCCAAAGCATGGCTGCTGAAGCATTTCCCTTGGTCACTGGAACCGGGGGTCTCAGGCCTCTGTCCTCCCAGACCCTCTCGCATGTAGTCAGCATGTGGCAACTGGTTTCTCCCTGAGGCTGAGTCTTACTGAGTCATCCTAACTCCAAGCCCTTCTTCATTTCTTCTTCTACTGGTTTGAGCTGAGAAGCCATTTTATTTTCCAAGCCACGAGTTCCAGGACCCCTGGGCTCTCTCCACCAGCTCTGAACTCTGCCTTGTGTAAAACCTCATCAAATGCAGTGAACTGTGGCCAGCTCACTCTGCCCACAATTGCCTGGCACCTCTCCACCCCCATCACAGGTTCATTGTGTGCGTCTTCTGCCATCCAGGTTACTACAGGAGACCCTTTTACCAAAAATTCCATTGTCACATGACCTGGGTCTCCATCTTTCCAGCTTCAGTAACACTCACGTCATACGCCCCCCACCAGTTCCCATCCAGTGTCACATCGTTTCATCATTTGTGTTATGGTAGCTATTGGAGCTGCACCTAGATCCCAAGTTTTGTATGAGTCAGCTATTGCTATAGTGATGCTACGTAACAAACAACCCCCAAACTCATCAGCTTACAGTGCAGGTGTACCATCCATGGGTTTGAAGGAGGCTGGGGCTCGGCCATGCTGAGCAGAGCTGGGCTCCAGGCCCCAAGCTGCACTGGGTCTGTTCCATGGGTCTCGTTAGGACACCAGCACACCTCAGGTCACACCCTTCTCTGGCAACGGCCCCACCAGCCACGCAGGATCACAATCTCCACTCCTGTCACATCACACTTATCGTCCAGCTGGAGCCAATCGTGGCCACAGTCAACATGGGTGAGGCAGGGAAACGCCTGCCACCTGCTCCAGGCTTGCAGCCAAAAGCAGGAGTTTCACTGGGGGGCGGGGCGGGGTGTGTGTGACTTCTGTCCAGCTCTCAGGGCTGACTCCCCACCGACCCCTGCAGCAGGCCCTGGCCCAGGTGGATGACCTCCGACTGGTGAGCGTGCTGGAGCTGTGTGTCAACACCCACGAGAACAGCCTGGGGAACTTTGGTGAGAGCCCCTGCCCATGCACACCCTCCACTGTCATGGCCAGGCCGTGCTTGAAGGCTCGGCCTGCTCGGGCCCTGCCCACCAGGATCTGGTCTTTGACCACTGCACCCACAGACCTGCCCTGCACCCCGCTCTCCAGGGACTGATAACCCTCTCCCGGGGCCCTGGGAGCCTGGGACACTGGCTGGGGGGGCTGTGCTCTGGAGCCCAGTGTGTGGTCTGGCCATGCCTGCAGTTCCCCGTGGGGGGTGGCCTGGGGGCAAGACCCCACAGAGTCCCATGGCCCCGTGGCCTTCTGTGTGCCTCTGCCCCCACGGGGTGCCTCCTGCACCCTCCCCTGCTGGCCTGCGTCATTCAAACCGGGCCTCAGACACAGCATGTGGCCCAAGGCTGCCCCTGGGCCTCGGAGCAGCCGTCGGGCGGCAGGGGCCGAAGGGCGCTGACGCCTCTGAAGGTGCAAGGGCAGCAGGGCCTGCGCTGACCTCTCTTCCTGTGGCCCCACAGGGCTGCACCTGCCCAACCTCAGCCAGCTGAAGCTGAACGGCAGCTGCCTGGGCTCCCTGAGGTGAGTGTCCACCCCCCACGGTGGTCACGGGGGAGGGCGTGCTGCCGGCCTGGGTGGGGTCCTGGGCATCCCACTATCGCCAGCTCCCGGCCCTAACGCCCACCCCGGTCACGTCGCCCACCCCTGGCCCGCTGGAGGCCCCGCTGAGGGTGACGCCAGCCACCCGGAGCCTGCAGTCAGGGTCAGGCTGGTTACACCAGGTTTTGTGGCTGACGAGGTCTCCAGGGACCTCCCTGTGGTGCCCGGAAGGCGCCCACTGACCTTTGGCAGAGGACCCCCAACCCGCGAGCCTGGGCGGCTCATCACCGACCAGCTTCTGGATTTGGGGCATCCCCCCACCCCTCACCACAGCCCAGGGCTGTGTCCCCGTGCTGGTGGGGCCGTAGCTGGGGGCTGAGCCGGCCCCCATCAGCGCAGCAAGACGAGCAGAGGAGCAAGGCCGCTACTGCCCAGCCGGACCTCAGGCCCCACGTGAAACACAACAGCATCTTAATAGCTTAAAAGACAAAATGCAAAAATCAGGACAGATTAAGGTTTTTGCTTACTTCGTCGGGCTGGAAAGAACAAAGCTGAGGTAATATCAGAGTTTATTGGGTGTTTGAACAAAATGGGTGTCAGGAAAACCCTGCTGGGATTTTGTTTGTTTGTTTTTATAAATTTATTTTATTTATTTATTTTTGGCAGCGTTGGGTCTTCGTTGCTGTGCACGGGCTTTCTCTAGTTGTGGCAAGTGGGGGCCACTCTTCGTTGCGATGCGTGGGCTTCTCGTTGCAGTGGCTTCTCGTGTTGCGGAGCACGGGCTGTAGGCACGTGGGCCTCAGTAGTTGTGGCACGTGGGCTTCAGTAGTTGTGGCTCACAGGCTCTAGAGCTCAGGCTCAGCAGTTGTGGCGCACGGGCTTAGTTGCTCCACGGCATGTGGGAATCGCCCGGACCAGGGCTCGAACCTGCATCCCCTGCATTGGCAGGCGGATTCCTAACCACTGCCCCACAAGGGAAGCCCAGCCCTGCTGGTTTTATGCGGCCAGACAGCCGTCTTGGGGCAGTGGGAGGCCAGTCCCAATTCTAGAAAGTTCTCCTGATGTTTTAAATGGGCTGTAAGTATCCAGTCACTTCCAGAGGAGATGATAAAGGTATTCATTAAGCAGCCTTGCACGATTTTTCCTATTTGTACTGCTGTTTGTCGAATAAACATCAAAAAGAATTTGAAAAACACCTGAAAGCCTAGAAGTGGAAGCAAAGAAGATCAGAGGCCGCGTGGCCCCCGTAGGCAGGGACAAGCAGGCGGATGCCAGCTTCCACGGCTCCTGCATGGCTCCTGGGCCTGCAAGGAAGGGTCTGGAAAGCAGGTTCTCAGAATTGCCTTTAGTACCTATACATGGTTCAGCAATATTCTGACAGAGACGTCAATACTTTAAGTTAACAAAGACAAAAAAAATCATATTTACTCCTTCATTATTAAGGCTTACAAATTAGCTCAAAGAACAATAAAATATATAGAAAACATATAAAGGATGGAAACTACAAAGAGAAGTGGAAGGTATAAAAGTAAGTATTTGTTACCATTTGTAACAAAACAAAATATTTGATTTCAAAAAAAAAATCAATTCCAAGAAAAAATTAAATCATTATTTATATAAAACATGTGTTCTGTTTCTTGATAACGACAGTGAAAACTGTAAGGAATGTTTAAGTTGTCTGTTAGCGAATCCTGAAACTTGGCCAAATGTTGTTTGCAAATCTCCACGGAGTGACAGTAAACAAATATTTGTAAAAGGAAGCTAATTCAATATGACAGTGCAATGAAGTAGTATTACAGCTTAGCTGATGACAGAGACAGTCAAGACATTAAAACGTCAGGCAGTGTTATGAGGACTGGAAAGTAATTTTCATGTGATGGCTGTCACTTCATCCGAAGCTGAGAGAGAATTCAGCCCCTGAAAGTGTCACTGACGTGAGGACAGATGGGGCTGGTTCCCAGGCCAGCCAGCATCTGACAAGAGCATCCTTCACCAGGACCACTGTGTGGGGAAACCACAGTAACAATCTCTGAAACTCAGCAACTAACTTGGAGATCATTAAAATGATTGAAGGGACAGTTCTCACTACAACTTAATCGTGTGTGTGTCCCCTGAAGACTCTCCACCCTTCCTCCTCCTGCGATCTCAGACCATGGTGGCTTTCACTTAAACAGAAACCCCTCATTTTGATTTGTTCCAGCCCATCAGTTCTGGCTGGTATTGTGGGTGTTTTTTAGGAGGTTTGTCTGCACCTCAAGGTCTTGGAGATATTCTTTTTCTTCTATTCACTTATGGTCTCACTTTTCAGTTTGGGGTCTTTAATCCTGCTTATCTGTGAGGTTGCTTCCACTCCTGATATGAGATGGAGACCCAGTTCTGTTTAGCACCACCTGGTGAGTTGGTTTTCCCAGCATCGTCTACCCCAGGCCCACGCGGACACGCTGGCGGAGTGAGGAGCTCTCCGTCATCACAGTCTTCATTGGTGCGCCTTTGTGTTAATCTGTAACATCTGTTACCCTCCTCGTAGTTTTCCTTTTTCCAAACTGACCTAGCTATTCCTGAGCACTTATTCTTGCATTTGAGTTTTACGATCAGTTTGCTGGGTTTCACACACCCTTATCTTTCAGGATTTTGTTTTGTTTTGTTTTGGAATTTTAAAAAGGCACATGCTCATTTGGGTTAATTTTTATGTTATATACATCCATGAATATGGTATAGCTCTCCATTCATGTGTGCTTTAATGTTTTTAATAGAGTCTTTAAACTTCTTCTGTAAAGTTTATAGGTTAGAACGCTTTCAGCTGCAAGTTACAGAAAACTGCAGCCAACCGACCTGAGCAGTGAGAAATTGTTTATCCCTTAAGTGCCTAAGGACCACGGGGCAAACCCTGTTCTAAGCACAGAGGATATGTCAGGGAACAGAACAGGTGAGAATCCCTGTCTCTGAGGGCACACAAGTAGCCCGGTGGTGGCTCACGCAGCCGGTGGCCCCCCAGGATGTGGCCCCCATCCCCATGCCTGGGGCTGCTGCAGCCACGTTGGTGGGCTGAGGGAGTGTGGTAGCTAGTCTTCCAGGGTTGCTGAACAAAGCACCATGAACCAGGTGTCCTGAACAGCAGAAACTGACTCCCTCAGGTCTGGAGGCCACAAGTCAAGATCAAGGTGTATCTCCTTCTGAGCCAGAGGGAGAACCCAGCTCACTCCTCGCTCCTGGGGGTTTGCTGGCCACCTTTGACATTCCTTGGCTTGTAGACTCATCACCCCAATCTCTGCCTTCAGCTCACATGGCCTTCTTCTCCCTGTGGCCAGATCCGAATTCCCCCTTTTTGTAAGGACACCAGTCATATTGGATTAGGGCCCACCTCACCTCCACCAATTACATCTTCAGAGACCCTGTTTCCACGTCAGGTCACATTCTGAGGTCCTGAAGGTTAGGACTCCAACATATGAATTTCGGTGGGCGGGAGGATGCAATTCATCCCATAACAGGAGATGTGCCTTCCTGTGTCCATCAGTAAGAACAAGAAGGTTCCCAGCATTCTTCTGTGTTTCTTTGGCCAGAACTGTATCATGTATACACTCTCTTACACCAACCACTAGCAAGGGAATGGAATTATGATTGGAGTGGGCTAACCAGGACCCCCACCTGTGCACCCTGCTGCCACTTGGGACAGGGCAGGACACCAGCCTCCTCTGAAGGCAGGGCTCCCTGAAACCAGAACTGAATTAATTCTCACATACTTATAGTATTTTTATAATCATGGATGAGGGCCTGATTCTGCTGTATTCTGTTTGATTGTTGCAAATTTAGAGAAACACTATGCTGATTTAGAATAGATTTTTAAAATTTTTATTTTATTAACTTTTATTGGAGTATAGTTGATTTACAATATTGTGTTAGTTTCTACTGTACAGCAAAGTGAATCAGCTATATGTATACATATATGCCCTCTTTTTTGGATTTCCTAGAATAGATTTTTTAAATCAATAAAACAATTGATTTTTATAAATGGGTCTATTACCTCTGGCAATAGTGTACCTTTGTTTTGTATTTAACATTATTGCCAAACTGTCCTATTAATTCAAATAATTTGTTAATTCAGATGGGTTTCCATACTGATGGTGATGTTATCAGCAAGTTACGAGTGCTATCTTTCACTCAAATCCTCCTGCTCCTTTTTCTTGTCTTATTGCTTTGGCCAGGATCTACTAGCCAGTATGATGTTAGACAGTGGCAATGACAGTAGCAGGCATCCTTGGTTTGTTCCTGATCTTAACGGGTATGTGTCTGGGTTCCTCTGCATCTATTGACATGATCATAAAATGATATTTCTCCTTTAGTCTATTTATGCACTGGATTCCACTGACAGATTTTGTGATGGTAATTCATCCTTACATTCCTGCAGTAACACTACTTGATGAGTTATTTTTAAATCACTGTAACCTTAAAATAATATTTGCTTTGCAATTTTCACATCAGTCTTCATGAGTGATAGTGCTTTAATGCCCCAGTTTGTACTTCTCTGGTCCTGGAATCAAGGACTGACTCGGACGGGGCCCTCCCTTTTATTGTTCTCTTCAACTGCTTAATTTTTTGAAACTTCCTGTACAGGAAATTATTGTGGAAGATAGAGATTGTCTATTCCATGATAGATCTTATTTTTAAAACTGATCCAGATCCGGGGACTTGGCGGGGGTGGGGCGAGGGGTGTTAATCACTGTTTAATTTCTTTAGTGGTTATTAGTCTAGTTTTCTTTCTTTTGGCACCAGCTTTGTCTAGTTTTCAAGAATGTTGGTATATAGTTTGTTCATAATGGTTTTTGTTGTTTTAAATTGCTGCTATAGCCATAATTATTCCTCTTTTTAAGTTCCATACATTTATTTGCATTGTCCCTCTGTTCATCCTTGATCAGTCCTGCCAGAGGATTGTCTATTAAGTTTTTAAAGAATCAGCACTGGGCTCTGTTCATCTTCTCTATGTTTTTCCTAGTTATTACTGGTTCTGTTCTAATCTTGATTACATCTTTCCTTCATGTCCTTTTGTTATTTGCTGTTGTTCTTTTTCTGGCTCCTTGAGCTGAATGCTTAGCTTAATTGTTCTACTCCTTCCAGTTTTTTGATAAATATATTTAAAGATCTAACTTTCTAGGGCTTCTCTGGTGGCGCAGTGGTTAAGAATCCGCCTGCCAATGCAGGGGGCACGGGTCCGGGAAGATCCCACATGCTGCGGAGCAACTAAGCCCGTGCGCCACAACTACTAAGTCTGCTCTCTGGAGCCCGTGAGCCACAACTACTCAGCCCACATGCTGCAACTACTGAAGCTCATGCGCCTAAAACCCGTGCTCCACAACAAAAGAAACCACCGCAATGAGAAGCCCACTCACCGCAACAGAGAAGCCCCACTCACCGCAACTAGAGAAAAGCCCACATGCAGCAACAAAGACCCAATGCAGCCAAAAATTAAATAATTTTTTAAAATAAAAGAAAATAAAAAATAAAAGAATCCTGAAGGGCAACTAGCAGAGGTTTGGCATGTGCAGAATTGTAATCTTTACAGAAGTGAAGAGAAACAATAGAACCTAACAGTTGTTTAAAGGATAAAGAAAACTTGTCAGACATAAAAGAAAACTTTCATCTACAGATTGAAATAAAAAACTGAAACTGAATTGGCAACCCTGAAACGTATCCTAATAAAGTTCCTGGACTTCAAGACACAGATCATATTGGGGGCAGCCAAGGAAAGAGATCAAGTCTTCCTTTAAGAAGAGAAAAAAAAGGACGTTTTCCTCAGACTTCTCCATAGAAACACTCAAAGCCAGAAGCCAGTAGAATGATGTCTACACAGCCCAGCAGAAAGACGGTATGAATCAAGAAGTTCATACCCAGCCAACATTTTGGAATGAGTAAGAAATTAAGGAAAATAGTTTGATTAGCCCCTCTTGAAGGAATCATGAGACGCAAATTTCAGCCAATTAAAAGATGATTGGAAAATGCATTGAAGGCAGTAGACTGGGGAGAAACATGGAATCTCTGTAACTAAAGGTGGAGATTACGGTAACAGAACAAAACTTAAAAAACGCAACATACAGGTTAGTCGGTGGATGAGACATAACCGAAGGGGAATTTGTGAACCGGAAGATGGGCCCCAGTGACGCAGGAAGGTGAGGCGGGCCAGGAACACCTCAGAGGTGAGGAGGCGCCTTCACTTGGACCAGGGGAGCAGGCAGAGCCCCCAAAGCAGGAGGAAGAGCAGATGCCAAGACCAGGGGCACCAGAGTGCAGGTGCGATTCAGGACCATGGGGAGACCAGAGCTGCTGGAGCCGGGGCAGGGAGGGCAGGGCGGCCAGCAAGGACCAACGTGTGCTACCTCATCACCGCAGGGAAGCCCCTCACCTCAGCATCTCCAGAGAGTCAGCATTTCCAGGTAGCATTTCAGACCCTCACTCCCAATCTGAATGCCCAATAAGCT
Organism: Lagenorhynchus albirostris; assembly: GCF_949774975.1. Lineage (NCBI taxonomy): Eukaryota > Metazoa > Chordata > Mammalia > Artiodactyla > Delphinidae > Lagenorhynchus > Lagenorhynchus albirostris. The sequence continues at coordinate 311,166 of NC_083103.1, forward strand.
ATTAATAGTATAATACCCCCAGCATGAAAGGGAAGTCAGGACAAACCCACAGGACCCCAGAGGAAGCAGACAATGCCAGGAGGGGAGTAAAACGTCCAGGCACCTTCAGTGAATGTTCTGAGAGACACGGAAGAAGACGTGGCTTCTTTGCACCCTCAAAACAAAAACAGAGGGCTTCCCTGGTGGCGCAGTGGTTCAGAGTCTGCCTGCCGATGCAGGGGACACGGGTTCGTGCCCCGGTCCGGGAGGATCCCACATGCCGCGGAGCGGCTGGGCCCGTGAGCCATGGCCGCTGAGCCTGTGCGTCCGGAGCCTGTGCTCCGCAATGGGAGAGGCCACAACAGTGAGAGGCCCACGTACCAGAAAAAAAAAAAAAAAACCAGAATGCCATGAAATAAGATCAGAGAACAACGAAGGGCGCTTGGGAATTAAATGTATGAGGGCTGACAAAAAATGTTACCAGCATTGTTGGAAGAGAAGGGAATCTCCCAGAAAGCAGAGGAAAGGCAAAGAGATGGAAATGGGAGAGAGAAGGGATGAGAACAAGCTCCTTCTCAGAGACCACACGTGAGAGGCTGAGCTCCAGATAAGAGAGCAGAGACTGCGAGGAGAGAAAATGCAAAAAGGAATATCCCAGAAGCTGACAGAAAGGATGTGCAACAGTGGGCCGGTGCCCGGACAGGAGACGAGGGTCACCCAGGCTGAGAGGACCCCGCGGGCAGAGGTGGGGCCCACTGAGGTCGGGGGCAGATGGGAGAGCCCCGGCCTGCCCACTGGCAGGGGAGTGGCCGCCAAGGGAGGGTGGCACAAACAAGTCCCAGGTGGGGGCAGGGGGAGGGGCTGTGACACAGGGGAATCATCCACAAAAAAGGCCGGGAGGAAAGAGGGAGGGAGGACACCCCGGCTGACCCCGCTGGGGAGGGGACACCCACTACAGCGGGCAGCGGCCGTCTAGCACGAGGGCAGCTCCCGCAGCCAGGCCCGGACCCTGCAGGGGTTGGATAAGGTGCCCAAGACAGGCGGCTGCAGCCAGGAGGGAAGACAGGGGCCCGGGGGCTCTGGAGCCCCTTCCTCGGCCTGGAGGCCACCCAAGCCAGTCACAGCTGTCCCCGAACCTGGAGACAGCCAGATGTGGGTGGCGGCTGGGCAGGAGGCATGGCACAGGGCCTTCACGGCCACCGAGACATGACCCTCCGCCCCAGGACCGCACTGACCAGCCAACCCTACCCTCTGCAGGGACCTGGGCACCTCCCTGGGCCGCCTGCAGGTGCTGTGGCTGGCTCGCTGCGGCCTGGCTGACCTGGATGGCATCGGCTCCTTCCCGGCCCTGAAGGTGGGTCTGCGGCGCTCCGGGGAGTGCGGGGGGAGGGGGGCCCTGACTGAGCCCCCCCGTGCCCCCCAGGAGCTCTACCTTTCCTACAACGACGTCTCGGACCTGAGCCCGCTGTGCCTGCTTGAGCAGCTGGAGGTGCTGGACCTGGAGGGCAACTGTGTGCAGGACCCAGGGCAGCTGCGCTACCTGCAGCTGTGCCCGCGGCTGGCCACGCTCACCCTGGAGGGCAACCCGCTATGCCTGTGGCCCGGCCCCGGCCCCGCCCACCAGGTGGGCACCGGGCGGGGAGGCGCTCTGTAGCTCCAGCCTCTCGGCCCGGGCACTGCTTTGTCCACCTGAACTCCGGCCGGGTCGCAGGGGATCCCAGGACACACGCCTAGGGCACACCCGCCTGTTGCCGGGGCTTCTTCACTAGGAGCTCATTCCCATGTTGCTGGAGGCCCGGCGGCTGCCAGCTCGTCCTCCTAGGCCGGGACCAGACTCCGAAGGGCCACGCGTACACCCCAAGAGGTCTGTGCACACGCCATGGGGAACCACGCGTGTTCTGTACAGTCTCCACAGAGTCATGTACACAAGCACACACGCTCACATACACACACCCATGCAGGCTCCGTGCAGAGGCAGCCCCACCCCCTGCAGCGCTGCTCGTAAACCGGGGGTCTGTGCACACCGCCCGCGGCTGCACACACCCCCGCACTGCCCATGCACTCCCAGAGCTCACACACCTGCCCAGCTACTCGTGGTGCCTGTGCACAGCGGCCGCCCACTGGGCCAGAGCTCTGAGTTCAGGGCAGCTCCGCAGGCCAGAGGGCACCCCTGGACCCTGGCAGTGAGCCCAGAGAGTGAGATCATGCATGGGTAAGAGCCCAGGGTCCCTGCAGTCCCTGCTCTCCCAGAGTGACCCAGGCTGGCCTGGCCGCCTGGGCAGAGAGAGATGGCATCCCCGACCCCCAGCTCCCCTGCACTGCCCCCCAGCAGGTCTGGGGGCAGCGGCTACAGGGCAATGCTGGCCTGACGGGCCCACCAGACTCAGGCCTGCCACCCCCACCGCAGGTGCCCCAGGGCTACAACTACCGGGCAGAGGTCAGGAAGCTCGTCCCCCAGCTGCAGGTCTTGGATGAGCTGCCGGCCACACACACACGCCTGACGACCTCCCGGAAGCTGGACCACGACTGGCTCGTGGTGAAGGAGGCCATCAAGGAGGGCAGCGTCCTGGACAGCCTGCTCCCCGGTCTGGGTACAGACGGAAGCCGTCCAGGGGCCTCGCGCTGGGGCTGCCCCAGGAGAGGGCTCCACCCCCCCCACCCCTGGCCCCGCCCACAGGTCTCTCAGAGCTGGAGAGCCGCCTCGTGTCCCTTCTCAGCCACGAACCCACCCACCCACCCCCACCTGCCCCGTCCCCAGAGCCCTGCACACCCACCCCCAGGCCAGGACACCCTCCCTGTGAGCAGCCCTGGTGGGGGCCTCCCCAACCATCCTCAGGGGGAAAGGAGGGCCAAGCCTGCCCCCTGGTGGCGCTGGGCCTCGGGCACACGGATGCTGGGTGGTGGGGGGCCCTGCTCCGTGGACAGGGTTCAGCTGGGGGGATCCTGGGTGGCCGGCTGGCGTGGGCTTTGATGACCTCTAATTTTGACTGTTGTGCAGGTTCTCCCCACGGATCCCCCGTTTGGAGATGCAGCCCCGAGCTATGCTCACCTGAGACCCAGCGCAGGGCCCCCAGGCCCTGGCCCTGCTCCCTGCTGGTCCCCGGGGGCCCCCTGCCTGCAGGCCTTCTTCCCCAGGGCCCAGCCCCACAGGACGACGCCAGCAGCCTCACCCACGGTAGGCGACCCACCTCGGCGTGAAGCTGCCTGTAGCCCCTCAGCCCCGAACTAGGCCCAGCCGCACCCTCTTCTTCAGGTGCCGGCCGGGTCCTCTGTGGAAACCCCGCCAAAGGCCTGCAGGAGCGCCGGCACCAGTGCCAGGTACAGCCTGCTCCCCCCAGCAGGCCGTGCCCCGGCCTGACGGTGCCTGCCCCAGCACCTCCCCGAAGGCCGTGCCCCTGAACCAGCCTGTCCCTCCCCAGGCTGGGGCGCACCCGGAGAGGCTGCCGCCTCCCGGGCCCGAAGACCTGGCCGCCCGGGCCTCCGCGCCAGGGCCTGACCCTGCAGACAGCCGCCACCTCCTGGCCTCGGCCAGCCTTCCGGCCTTGAGGGAGCTGCGCCTGCGGTGGGTTCTCCCTGCCCCCCAGCCTGGCCCCGCCACCCTGTGTGTCCCTTCTGGCTGAGACCTGCCTTAGCTGAGTGCTCGCTGGTCCTCCTGGTGGCTGGAGGGGCTGGTCACGGGAGCCCAAGGCTGGGGCACCAGCCCGAGCCACACTCATCTGGGACTGGCTCCAAAGGAGGCACAGGGCTGCAGCCTCTCTCTTTCCCCGCACCCCAGTCCCCTCCCCAGTAGGTGCCTGGAGTCCCGGGAGGAGGCGGCTGCCGCCCCTGGGGGCCCACAGAGGGGCCCTGAGGAAGAGCAGGACGAGGCTGGGCCCACGACTCGCCCCCGCCCCCCGAGCCTGGCCCCAGGTACCGCGAGACCCCAGCTCTGAGATGGGTTGGACGGGGAGGTCCTCTCTTGGGGGTGGGGCCTCACGACCAAGGGGTTCCAACCCCAAGTCCCCCTCCCCGGAGCCCATGGGACCATGTGGCCACCGGGGCTGGATGAGAGAGAGAGAGAAGGCCCTCCAGAGAAGCACAGTGTGAGCAGAGGCCAGAGGGGTCCTGGATGAAAGAGCAAGTGTCCCCAGGGGTGGGGGCAGTGAGGGGCCAGGACAGCAAGCAGGACAGACCCACCAGAAGTCCTGCGGGGAGCACGGCACAAGGCCAGCCAAGGGAGCAAGGCCACCAGATGGGCAGGAGACCAAGGCGGGGAGGGGGACTGCCCTTCCTCTGCAAGACAGGGCCTGTGCTGGGCTCGGGACACAGAATTAAGCCAGGCGAGGCCCTCCCTCAGGGACACTGGCTTCAGAGTGACCATGGCTGAAAGGAGCAAATGCAGGGCCTTAAGGCAGAGAGACCCCTCACCCAGCAGGCCCCAGGGAGGCTTCCTGGAGGAAGGGTCTGACCCGACTGGCAGAACAGCTGGGTGGGCAAACCCGGGGAGGGGGCGTTGTAAGCAGGGGCCACAGAATGTAGGCTGCAAGATTGGCCCAGTGACCCTCCGGGGTGGCGTGGCACTGGGGGCGGGTGCGCATCAAGGAAGCCAGGGTGGAGCAGGGATAGGGCAGGCCAAAGCCCTGCACTTCCTGTGCTGGCTGCGGCTTGCGGGGAGGGGCTGGGGAAGGTGGGCCATGAGACAGCCAGGAGGGGTGGAAAGGTGGAGGGGGAGCAGGCAGGCAGCCAGGAGGAGTGGCTGGAGGGGTGACAGGCAGTGAGGGACAAAGGGGTGCCAGGACCTCCTACTACAGTCCGGGGCCGGGTGGGCTCTGGGTGACCACGGACACACCCACCCAGCCTGCCCTCAGGTAGGTGCCAGGGCCTCGCTCTGTAGGGGAGGTTTGGGAACTGCCCCAGGGCCACCAGCCTGTGAGCATGCCCTAGGGGACAGGACCCAGTGACCCAAAGCTAGAGCCCAGACTTCCCCAGAGGTGGGTCCAGCTCAAGCAAAGGTCAGAGGTCACAGGGCCGAGGGGCCACAGCTTCCCTGGGGAGCACAGGAAGTGGGGCAGTGGGGTGCTGCCTTGGGGGGGGGGTGAAGGGCTAAGGGGAGGAGCCACAGTGGACACTGCCCATGGTGACCGCCCCAAGTGACTCCTTGGGGGCCCTTGTCTGACATGCCGTCTTTTTCCTTCTTTTCCAGAGCCTTCCAGGACCCTGGGCTACAACCTGACCCCCTCTCCTCCCAAGTCCCTCATGCCATCTGACAGGGGCAGCAGCTCCTGGGGGTCCACAGATCTGCAGTTTCGGGGGCGTCACCTCAGAGCCCTGGGTAGTCTGGGGCCTGGCCTGGGTCAGGGGCTGGCTGCAGTGACTGCTCTGAGAGCCCTAGAGGTGGCCTCAGGCCCCAGCCCTCGAGCCGAAGGCTGTCCAGGCCCAAAGCCAGCACCAGATCCAGCAGCCAGACCCCCAGCCTCCAGTGCATGCCGCACCTGAACCTCATCGCCCCAGCCCAGCCCCACCCCTAGTGTACACCACTACCCACTGCCAGGCTGGCCCGGGCGGTAGGCAAGGGCCCCAGGGCGATCGTGGGAGCCCCCGTGTGAACTCTGGCCTCACAGAAGCCAGAGGACCTGGGCGGGTGTGTTGGGGGGTGGGAAGTGAGCCTGGTACAGGAGAGGACCCTCTTGGTAGAGGGAAGTTAGGAATTGGGACCACCAAGGGTGGGAAGAGGGAAAGCCCAGAAGAGGATGGTCCAACTCACCACCGCTGGCCCAGCTGCCCACCTCTTCCGTCTGGCCTGGCCTTCCCTGGAGGAGCAGGCCTGGAGGAGAGCAGACTGGGCCCAGGCCGAGGTGGCCGCAGCTGGGCCCTGTCCATCCCCTGGCCAGCCCTCCAGCCGCCCCAGGGCTCTGAGCCACCCTTGGGTTGCCGTGGTCCCGAGCAGAGGCTTTTGCCCTAGGCCAACCAGGGTGCGACCACGCCTCCCATCCCTGGTGGACTTGTGGGGTTCCCCGCGCGGGGATGGGGTGGCCAGCTCCCTCCTCTTGGGGCCGGATACCCGGAAACCAAGCGAATCATTTTCGACTCCCAGGTGTACAGAAATGCGGTTTACTTGGTAGGCGGCGTTGGTTCAATAAACTATGCAGCTGGCACCGCCTGCCTCCGGCGTTTTCTCCCCGCCCCGCCCCGCAGCCACTGTCGTGGAGACGCGGGAGCACAGGCGCCGCTGCCGCCGCCCCGCCCGGCCCTACACCGGCCAGCGCGAGTCCGCGGTGATGGGCGGGCAGCTGAGGAAGCGGAAGCCGAACCTGCTCTCGGCCGTGCTCTGCACCGACAGCGCCACCATCGGACAGCCGCGGTCCACGCTCTTCCGGCCCACCTGGGGGGCGGAGCCTGAGTGGCCGCAGGGCGGGGCGGGGCGGGGCGGGGGCTGCCCGGACGCCCGCGCCAGCACTCACCCGGACCTTGTGTTCCTTCCTAGCCTGGCAGTCCTCGAGGCCCAGCGCGGCCTCTGCGCGGGACAATGAGGGTGTGGGGTCGGCCGGCCGCCCCCTTCTCGCTGTCCGCCCCTCCCTCCACGTCCCTCCCTGCTGCGCACTCACCGGGGACGGGGATGGGGCTGGCGGGCAGGAGCTCTGGGTGGGTCTCGGCGGCGCCCTCGGGCCGCCCTGGCACCTCTCGCTGGCGGAGGAGCTTTCTGGTGCTCAGGCGGGGCAACTGAACCCGCGTCCTGGGGGGAAGGGCGGTGAGGGGGGTCGTGAGAGACAGAGCCTGTCCGCGGGAAGGGGTGGTTCCGGAGGGGACGGGGCCAGGGGAGGTGGAGGACCTGAGGGGTGTCCTGAATAGCTGGCGGGTGGTCCTGGCAAGGGCGGGCCCTGGGGAGGTGGGGGACAGTCCTAGCAGGGGGTCTGGGGTCTTTGTCGAGTCTGGGCCTGGGGAGAAGGTACGGACTGGGGGACCCGAGGTTCTCACCCCGGCCTCCGGCGCCCGGCCCGGGCCTCCTGCACCCGACCCTTGCGCGGGGGTCGAGGCAGGGGCTGCCGCTCCGCGAGGTCGGCACCGGGCCGGGCCTCTGAGAGCGGGAAACGGTCGATGGACAAGTCGGTGTTGTCGGCGAAGATCCTGCACACGGGGGTCACGCAGTGAGCGGCCTGGTGCTCGCTGAGGACCTGCGGGGCCGTGGGGGACACGGTGGTCACCTCCACCCCGCAAAGCCCGCCCTTCCCACCACCCCCGCTGGGACCCGCACTGACCTCGCCTTGGGGGTTCAGGAGGAGGGTCACGCAGCCCCGGCTGGAGTGGAAGTGGACGGGCTCCTGGCCCAAGGAGAAGGGTGGCTGCCGCTTGGTGCTGCTGGGCGCCTCGCCCCACACCTGGGGACGGCGTCGGCGGCCAGTGAGGGGTGAGGGGCCGGCGGCGGGGGGGCCGGGGCGGGGCCGCGAGGGGCGCGGGGAGCAGGGCGCACCGTGATGTGTTGCCTTGGCTCCAGCAGCGTGCTGGGCGGGAAGCGGTACATGCACACGGGGAAGTCGCGCACCAGCTGCTGCAGCACGAAGCCACCCAGGTCGGCCGTCTCCTCCAGCGACTGGTTGAGGATGCGCACGAACCCCCGGCGGTGGCTCACCGCCATGATCTTCAGGCAGGAGCCCGTGGGGCTGGGGCGGGAGCGCGGGCAGGGGAGCTGTGCCGAGACGTTCGGGCCCCTCCCACCGTGGTCCCGCTAGGAGACCTGCTCCCGCCCTTGCGCTCGGAGCTGCCTCCCGTCCTCACCTTGGACAGCGCCCGTAATGCCGGGGGTGGGGATCCGCACGGGACTCAGGCTCCTGGCCATTCTTGCCCTGCCTGTCCGAGTGGGTTTTCCGGAGATCCAGGGAGAGGCGGCCTGTCCAGGAGGGGAACCCCAATATGGAGGGTCCACTGGGGACATCTCCGGTGAGGCCAGACCTGGCCCACTGCGCCCTGAGGCTCCACGTGGGAGAGGAGCAGCAATGAGGTGAGGGTCGGATCGCAGAAAGGGGAGACGGCTGGACCCAGGAGGCTGCGCGAAGCAGAGGAGCGCCTGGCAGTACTTGCTGGGGCGTGGGGGGATGTGGATTCAGGCCAGAGCGCAAAGGCGGTGGCAGCCGTCCTCCAAGACCACCTTAACCCCTAGGGATGTGGCTGGAAAGGCCCCAACTGCCTCAAACTGGGCTACTGTGAAAGCCCAGAGGGTGGGGGACACCCTTTAGGACTTTGGGCAGAGATCACAGTCCCGCGGGGGTGGGAGGGGGAGAAACCAGGGGAGCCCTACCCACTCCACCTTCCCATGTTGCTCGACTGTCCCTGCAGAGGCTCTGTGCCCCCTTCTGCTCAGCAATGTGGCCTGGCGCCTGGAGAGGGTCCCCTGTCACTTTCTGCACATGGTAACGTGCAGCCAGCAGGCAGCTGCTGGACTCAGAGTCGGCACGCCCAGAGCTGCTGGTGCCCACCAGGGGCAGGGAGCTCCACTCGACGCTCTTGAGACGATGCTCACTCTGCCGGCAGTACAGCTCTGAGTTCCACTGGTCAGGCTGTGTGGCTGGTGGGAGCTCCGGGAGCGGCGGGGCCCAGGGGTGCCTGCAGGCCAAGGTCAGCTCGCTGCCCGTGGCTTCAGCTCGTGGACCCCAGCCCTGCCCCCACCCAGCCTCCATAAGGAGGGCAGGGCACACCAAGTTGTGGCCCCAGTCCCTAGGATCCAGCCTGGGCAAAGGGCTCATGGCTGGACAGAGATGGCCCCAGAGCCCTTTCCCTTCTAAGTGACCTGTCCAGGGACACTAAGGGGTGGAACTTGGAGTCTGGTCCATACCAACCAAGGCAAGCCCTCCCCTCCCTTCCCCCTTAGGGAGTCCCCACCCAGTGCAGTTACTGTTGATCTGAGCTGGACTCGAGGTTGGTGAAGAGGTTGGGGTACCGGTGGGCGACGCTGTTCCAGTCCACATTCTCCAGCCGGAAACCCTGGCCAGGGAGCAAGAAGCACATGACCTGACCCTCCCGCAGGACTGCAGAGCCAAGAACACACCTGGAGGGCCTCGCTTACCTCCCCAGCAGTGGGGGGCCGATCGTTCTCAGAGAGGTCACTGGGGTCCATCAGGGTCTCTGCCGTCACCACCTGCACAAGGGGCAGCAGGCTGGGGGGAAGCGCTCCCCTCTGCCCAAGGTCACTCTCCCCTCTGACCTCCCCAGTGCCTGAGGCACACACTTGCTAAGTACCAGGTGTCAGGGACTACAGGGCTTGTAGCTCCTCCCTGCCCCAGGCCTCGGTCCTGGTTCCAGAGGCAGCCTGAGGGGGGCAGGCCTCCCAGGCAGCCCAGGGACCCGCGGCGGAAGCGCCAGTCTCAAGGGGACATGCTAGCTGTCGGAGGGAAGACCGAGGAGGGCGGACTTGGGGGGCGGGGGTGCCCAGAGGCCAGACTCACCTCCACACTGCCCGTGGAAGACCGCAGCATGCGGCCCACCCAGGAGGAGCGGGCCAGCTGCAGGAGGCAGGACTTCTGCAAGGCCTGCAACTCTGCCTCCAGCTGCTGCAGCGTGTTTCTGGTCTGCAGCAGCCGCTCCTCCAGGTGTGCCTTCTCCTGTTCGGGGAGGGCGGGGCCTTCTGCAGACCCTGCCGGCCAAGGCCAACCCCTGCCTGCCCCCACCGCCCCCCGTCCGCACCCCACTCCCTGATCCCACCTGCCCCTCACCAGCTGGGCCTGTCCCTTCTGCTCTTCCAACTCCAGAGTCAGCTTTTGGACCTGGTTTTGCAAGAGCTTCCGGCTGCACGAGCTCCTGGGGGAAAGGGCAATCTCAGCAGCCCCCACCTCTGGGTCGGCAGCCAAGGAGAGAAGGAGGGGCTCCTCTTCACTGTCATTAGGGACCTGAGGGCACAGAGTGCAACTGGGCCAGGCCAGGTCAGGCCCTGAAGAGGTCTGGGCTAGAGGTGGCGTCCAGGTTGGGTTCAGCACCCACAGACATGTTCGGGATTAGGGTCTGGGTGGCTTTACAGTATATTAACTTCTTCAGGGCTGGGGTGGGGGATCAGGACCAGGTAAGGACAGGGGCTAGAGGCGAAGATCAGGGCCAGGGTCAGGGCTGCGATCTTGGCAGTGGACTTTGGAGTCAGACATGAACTCGGAGTTAGGGTCAGCACGGGGACTGGGCAGGCGGGGGACCAGCAGTATATGCTGCTGACCTCTCAGCTGGAAGCCCAGCCACTTCCTGCAGGATACGGCAGTGTCGGGCCTCCCGGTGGTTCTCGATCGCCCACCGCAGGGCCTGGATCTCCAGTTCTCGCTGCCTCCACAGCAGCTGCAGAGTGCGGGGGTCCAGAGACTCCGGGGCAGACCTGAAAGGCCAGCGCTCCTTCCACTTGATCAGGCCCTGCTCTCTGGCTGGCCTGGCCCAAGCGGCTGACCTCCCCCCTCCCCTCCTTACTGCGGGTTGACAGAGGAGACCATCCTGGTGGAGCTGGGCTTGGTGTCCTGAGGGCATGCGGGAGCCCCACGGTCAGGAGAGGCGCTGGCTGGGGGCCCCACGTGGCCGCTGACCAGTTCTCGGTCCACCAGGGATGGGAAAGCCTTTTCCTCGGCATCTTCAGTCTCCTGACAAGACTCAGGGTCCATTCTTGATGTTGAGGGAGCTCAGAGGAAGGATGGTAGGGCTGCCCTGGGTCCCGTGTGTGGGCACCCCTGCAGGGCACACTGCCAGTCACGTGGGTGTCCACACCTGCGTGTTTCTCACCAGGCCAGGGCAGCAGGTCACCCCCACCCCTGGCACCATGTCACTTGGGTGTTCACACATTCCTTGTCATCTCCCCCCTGTCACCCTTGCCCTCCAGGAGCTGTAATCCTGCCCCCCAGCCTAGTGCAAGTGTCCCCAAAGGTGCTAGTCCTTTGCCGGTGATGTCCCTGTCCCCCTCAGACCCAGGGCCCTCCCGCCAACACTCACCTGAGGCCTGAAATCCAAGCAGGCCTGGGGAGAGAAAGGCTCTACAGTGTTGCCATGGATACCAGCACCCAGAAGGGGAGGGGCCGTTTGTTACCAGGAGTCTCCAGGGAGACCCCAGACCAGGGCCCTGAGTGGACCCTGGGCCCCCTCCTTGTCCAGCCTGAAGAAGCTGTGAGAGGCTGAGCTACAGCCCAGCTAACCTCCACAGGCCCAGAGGACACAGAGTGACCAGTAGGGTCTGCCATGGTCCCCAGCGCAGCCCAACACCTCCAACCGACCCTGGGGCAGGTTCCCACCGTCCCTCCCCAGCCTGACCATGGTGATCAGTGGGTATTGGTGGCATTGCTGCCCTGTGAGTGTGTCCACAGGCCAGCAGGACGGCCTTCGTGAGAATGTGGCCCTCACTGGGGCCTGAGCTGACCGGGGAGGAGGGAGAGGCAGGTGAGAGCTCGGAGAACCTGGCGGAGGGGCTTGCTGAGCTCTAACCAGCAGTGGAACCCCTCCTGAGTTCCCCCTACGGCCTCTGTGCCCATAGCGGCTGGTGCCCATTTACCTGACCGAGAGAGAAGCCTCCCCTTCCCCTTCCCCTTCCCCCATCCACCTCCACCACTGAGCAACTGCAGGGAGGCCTGGGGACACTTATATAACGATGACAATGGTCCCCTCACCCGCGCCTCTGGACAAAAGTGAGGCCCCAGACCTGACCCATTAGACTCACGCCCTCCAGTATTTGCCCCACCCCCACCCCACCTTCATTCCTTCACCATTCATTCATTCAGACTTTCAGCTTTTGCTCTTGGTAGGGCTTGTGGTGGGAGGGAGGACACCACCCCCCACCCCACCCCCCACCCCCGCCCGTGGCCGTCTGATTGGGTGAGTACAGCCTCTGGATGCCCTTGCCGCTGGGCCACACAGATAGCATTGAGGCTACGAGGGGCCCTGGCTGCTGCGCTGGCTTGGGGTCGGTCTCCTGGCAGGAGAGCAGGACTGGCCTGGTGCAGGAGCGTGTCCACAGCTTGGGCAGGCATTGGGCCCCACTGAGGGCAGGAAAGGGTGGGGGGAAGGAACCTCAAAGAGTCCAGGGCCTTTGTCCCAGGCAACCTCTGGGCGGCCCCCTCACCCACCAGGATTGTCAGCCCGGCAGCAGCCAGAGAGGTGCAGCGGGCAACCAGCTCCACTGCCTCCCGCTAAGAGCCCCCGACCCCTGTGCGTTCCGACGCGGGCCCATCAGGCCGGGGGAGGGGCGGTTCTGGCTCCGCGGCTCCGCTAGGCGCAGGCCGGGCTCGTGGGGTCCCAGGCCGGCGCCCCCTCCCTAGGCGGGAGGCTCCTCAGACTGGGCGGCTTCTGCGGAAGTCAATCGTGGAGCGCGGCCAGGCACCTGCCCCACGCGCCGCCTGCGACCGCGGTCTGGGACGCGCTTCCGTGTTGCTTTCGGGCTTGGGTCGTGCGTGGACCCGGGCTCTGTCCGCCCCGCTGCTCCCCGGAGCCCCGCCCACACCTGGGCGCCGCCGGGGGCGGGACGGGCGGGGAGCCAATGGGGAGGGCCAGGGGCGAGGCTCAGAGTAGGTGGCTAATGGGCGTCGGCATGGGGCGGGCAGTGCGCGCCGCGGAGCCAATGGAAGTGTGTGGGGCGGGGCTCTCCGGCCGTGGGCCAATGGGGTGGCGGGCCGGGGCGCTCCCGCGGCGCTGTAGGCGGCAGGTTGCGGCGGCGCCCGGCGCCTGGCAGCAGCCAGTTCGCGTCCGGATTCCGGAGGCAGGCGAGCGTCCAGGTGAGCTGCGCCGGGTCCCGGAACTTCCAGAGCGCAGGGAGCGGCCCCGGACGGCGATTCCGACGGAGGGGCGCAAGCCAGGCCGGCGTGGGGGCCGCGCCGCACCTGCACCCGCCCCGGGCGGGGACAGCGGCCTCGCGGCGATCGCGGGGACGGACGGGAGTGGGGAGGGGCCGCCCGTGCCGGGTGCGGTGGGTCTGGAGGGCCGAGGTCTGCGGGCGGACGCCCCGCGGGAGGGGCTGTACCCTCCGAGCCAGGTGGCTGGGTCTGGTTAATGATTTGCCTTGTTCCGGGAGTGGGGCGGGGCGAGAGCAGGCTGGGAAGTGGGGAAGCCTCCGAGCGCTGCGGGAGGGCACACTGGTTCCCCCTTTGGGGGGCACTGGTCTTTGCTACCCCACCCCCAGGAATGCGTGGCCTGCAGGTGGGGCTGGGCAGCAGACGCTGAGGGGCAGCAGTCCTGAGCCAGTTCAGGGGGTGAGGGGCAGGCCTCAAGGAGGAAGAGCGGGGCCAGGCTGTGTTGGGGCCAGGCAGAGCCTGACCCTGTGGCCTTCACCCTCCCTGCAGGACAGGGATGCTCTCAGGGCTGGCGGCCATGGAGCTGAAGGTGTGGGTGGATGGCATCCAGCGTGTGGTCTGTGGGGTTTCAGAGCAGACCACCTGTCAGGAAGTGGTCATCGCACTGGCCCAAGCGATAGGTGAGTCCCCTGAAGCACGGATGGGCCCAGCAGGTGCACCTGGGGTGCCCCGAGGAGGGTGGGGCTGCTGCTGATCCTTCTTACCTGCCCCCAACTGCACAAGCCAGGTGGACAGACGGTAAGGGATGTGGGCTGACTGACCCCTCCCCCCTACTCCAGGCCAGACAGGCCGCTTCGTGCTTGTGCAGCGTCTCAGAGAGAAGGAACGGCAGCTGCTACCCCAGGAGTGTCCCGTGGGTGCGCAGGCGACCTGTGGACAGTTTGCCAGCGATGTCCAGTTTGTCCTGAGGCGGACAGGACCCAGCCTCGCTGGGAGGCCCTCCTCAGACAGCTGCCCTCCCCCTGAGCGCTGCCCAATCCGAGCTAGCCTTCCCCCGAAGCCTCGACCAGCACTGGACCGTGAGCCCTGCAAAGCGCTGACCTTCAGCCCGGGGTTCCCTGGGCTGGCCCCCGACCCTGTACCCCCCGAGCCTGTGGGTCCTGTAGCACCAATGCCGGGCTGCTGCGCAGACCTGCAGGGCTTGGAGCAAAGGGTGCGCAGGAACGCAGCGGAGCTGGGCCAGGAGGCCTTCTGGGAGCAGGAGCTGCGGCGGGAGCAGGCCCGGGAGCACGAGGGGCAGGCCCGCCTGCAGGCGCTGAGCGCGGCCACGGCTGAGCATGCCGCTCGGCTGCAGGCCCTGGACGCCCAGACCCGCGCCCTGGAGGCCGAGTTACTTATGGCCGCAGAGGCCCCTGGGCCCCCCTCACCCACAGCGTCTGTCGCAGAACGCCTGCGCCAGGACCTGGCCGCCCAGGAGCGGCAGAGTGTGGAGGTGCAGGGCAGCCTTGCCCTGGTGGGCAGGGCTCTGGAGGCTGCTGAGCACGCCCTGCAGGTGAGCCCGCTGGACCCCGCACCCCTGCCAGTTCCTCCATCGCAGGGTGGATTTGGGTGTTGGTCTCAGGATCAGACGAGGGAGAGCATGAGGCCGTGCGGCTCCATGGCCGTGCGCCTCTGAGGGTCCCGTGTGCCTCTGAGGGTCCCGTGTGCCCTAGGCCCAGGCCCAGGAGCTGGAGGAGCTGAACCGGGAGCTGCGTCAGTGTAACCTGCAGCAGTTCATCCGGCGGACGGGGGCTGCACTGTCCCCGTCCCCAGGGCCGGACGGGGCTCCCCCTGGCACGCAGGTCAGAGCGGTTCTGGAGGGTGGCCAGGTTGGCGGGAGGCCCAGCCCAGCTCCATGCTGACCCGCTCTTCCCACAGGATCTTCTGCCTCCGTCCAGAGAAGAGCCCCTGCTGGGAGCCCCCCCGAGTCCAGCCCTGGTGTCCAGCCTGAGCCCAGAGAGTATGTCTGTCTCCCCCACTCTGGGTGGGATGAGGTCCTTCTGTGGCCCCCGCAGCCCTCTCAGTCCATGTCTTCCCCACAGTCACCCCCATGAGGCAGAACTCCTGGAGGTAGCAGCTCTCGCCCCAGAGTGGACGTCCAGTGCCAGCCCAGCCCTGGGCTCTGATGACATGAGCAAGGGCAGCCAAGGCCAGCCCAGCCTGGATGACAGAAGGCGAGCTCGGGGTCACAGAGGACTCCTTCCACCATGCAGTGGGAAGCCCTGGTACCCTGGGTCTGAGATGGGACTCCTCGGAGCCCTAGGGTTTCTGCTGCAGTGGGCAGGGGAAGGCTGAGGACTCTTGCTCTAGTCCTTGTCAAATCTGCGCAGACCCCTGGAGAAGCACGGGGCATGGCCAGCCCAGAAATCACTAGGCCCCAAAGGCCACAGCTCCTTGCTGGGGAAGGGAGGTGCACGGACCACCCTGTGTTCAGCCTGTAGGTATGCGCTTGCGTGTGGGAGGCATCCTTCCCCACGTCCGTGTGTGTGCAGGTGCGCGCACACACGTGTGTGTGCTGCCTTCCTACCCCGACACTAAAACCTCAATAAACTGCCCCACGTGGCTTAAGTGTGTCCCAAGGCTGCAATGGGCAGGGTCTGTGGGGTCCCTGCGTAGTCCCCTGAGCTGCCTGGGGCTGGCAGCAGCCAAAGATCCTGAGATGGGGGTTTCCCAGGGACCAGTCATCAGTTGGTCTAAAGCCGGAGCTCCCACGGGCTCACATTTCAAGCTGCTGTGTCCACCCACCCCCTGGGGGGGTGGCCCTTCCCTGTTGGTGTGCGGGGGGGGGGGGGGGGGTTGGGGGGGTGTTTCTCTCCTTGGCAACCTGAGCCTGGGGTTGGAGTGGTGCTGGGCGCCTGAAGCAGCCTCAGCACTGACCTGGGTTTCTGTCTGGACCCCTCCCCCACCTGGCTTCCCTCTCTGGCCTGCTCCCCACCAGCAGCAGAAAGCGCTGCCCGCTCTGGGGTGGCTCCTGGATATGAGGACTCAAGGACACGCCAGACCCGTCCATCAGGTTTCCTGAGTCTCAGAGCTTGTGGGGACTCCTGGGTCTGCGAGGCCCAGGGAGCTTTGCTGGCCCCTGGAGGGTGTGCCGCCCACCTCCACTCCCCAGGTGGGCATGAAGCCTCAGCTGCATGCCTGCAGCCTTGAAATTGGGGCAGGGCGAGGTCCAAATCACAGCCCTGGTCCTGGGCTGGGCCACAGGCTCCCAGCTCAGAGAGCTGTGGCTGGGATGGGAGAGCTCTGCCGGTCAGAACCTGGGGGGCTCTGAGGCTTGGGTGCAGCCACGTGTATTGAGGAACAGGGGACGGGACAGCCTAGATCACAGGGGTCTTCGTGCTTAGTTTGGGGGCGGGCAACTTTGGGATGGACTCAGCCTTCTTCTGGGGTGGCCCCTGAGCCGGGCCTGGCATTCCCCACTTCCTTTGGGGCCGACAGTAGGGGACGTGAAGTCCTGAGTGCAAGGAGCAAGGAAACGACCAAGCGCACAGCTTATGGGAGTAACCAGGAGCCGGTACTTCCTGCCTGAGCTGCAGCAGGGATGGGAGTGGCTGCACGGGCCTGGTGGCAAAAGGGATCTGGCCCTGGCTTCCTCTGTGGAGCCCCCAGCCCATCCCCTCACCTGTCCACACGCCTGCCTGACCTGTGACTCCAGATAGGGCCAAGCACAGGCCACACAGGGTGCAGCCTGGAGTGCACGGGCCAGTAAGGCCTTGCCCTGGGTGGGAGGACTGGGGACTGTCCGAGGGGCCTGCTCCCTTCACCTGTAGCCCCCACCTGTGCTCCAGAGGATTGGATGGGCCGCTGGGCACCAGCCCTGAGCCTTAGCACGGCGTCATCTCCCAAGCTGAGCACGTAGGCCAGCAGAGGGCAAGGCCAGGTGCTATCCAGGGACCACCCTACACACACAGGGGAAAGGGGAGGACCAGCCCATGCCCTTCCCAGTGTCGTGGGCTTCCCCACTCCCCAAAGGGCGGCAGACACAGAACTGGGCGTACTTAAGCCCCCTGGTCTCCGTGTCTGTTTTCAGGGAACACCCGTTCCTTCTGAAGTCACTGGCAGGGACCCGCCCCTGGCCTGAGGCTGCCTCTGAGGATGCTGACAGCCCTCTTCTCCAGCTCAGAGAGGGTCCTCAGGCAGAACCTTCCTCTGAGGCTGTTCCAGGTGAACAAAATTCCATGCCCCCCGAAAGTTGCCAGAAGTGCTTCAGATCACTAAGCAAATCCTTGAGTTGCTGAAAAGTTTACTTTTGAGTTTTAAACTGTACTTTGAAAACAATGATGTGAAATGTGCTGAGGTGAGGAAAGGCCCAGCTCCCATCAAACCAGTGGATGGCAGGGCAGGACCCTGCCTGCTGTGAGTACCGGGCAGCTATCCTCACTGTCGCTCCGCAGGGCCAGACTGGGTTGGGGGGAAGGCACTGGTGCCCCGACTGGCCTCAGAGTTCCTGCTTGCCCCCCGCCCCACACAGCAGGGCCCTCCAGGGCTGGCTGAGAACACCAGGGTTCACAGACGGCTGCCCAGAGTAAGTCATCACCCAGTGGCAGCAAATCAGCTCTGCTGGTTCTCAGCCCCAAAGCCACCAACAGCCTCCCTGCCACCTGCAGAACCTGGCCCTGCCAAGCCTGCTGGGTGTGACACTCAGCACACCACATCGACCATCAGTTAGGACAGGGTCCCTCCAAAGGGGTGTCCGAGTCCACACAAGGCCCCGACTAAGCCTACCTTCCCCCAGGCTGCCCCAGCCATCAGCCCCCACCACCTGGGAGAGGGGACAGAGCCTGCTGCTGGCCTCCTGGCGTCTGCAGGCCCAGAGGCTGCTCTGGGCCGGCTCCACAACCACAGGATTTTCACTGGATGAAAATTCTTGGTGAACTCAAGAATCCCTAACAGGAAAGGGGGCCTCCAGGAGCCCCCGCCCCTGGGAGGGTGTGTCAGGGGTGCCACAAAAGGGTCTTCAGAGCCCCGCCTCCCTTAGCGGCCTCGCTGAAGTGGCAGAGTGCACAGAAAAGTCAAATCTGTCACCACTGTCCTCAAGGAAGTCCTCAGAGGTAGCCCTCAAGAGGCTGGTTCTGGAGGTCCTTGTTCCAACGTCCAAGGCTCGAACCCCGGCACCCGTGCCTGCCCAGGACTGCCTTAAGCTTGGCGACATCGGGAAGGCCGTCCCAGGAACCCTGCACATCCTGACACCCTGAGACACACAAGGGAAAGAGAGTTCCCTCCAAGAGGGCATCTGGTCCAACCTGAGCCTCCTCGTGCGGAGGACAGCGAAGTTCCCTGAATGCCCCCCGTTTTCCCTCAGCCCACTGCTGGTCGCAGAAAAGCACACCCAGTCCACGGGGCGCCTTTGCCCACCACCCGCCTTGGCGCGCGCCCTCTGACCCGATGTGGCCGTCCCCTGCCCTGCAGGGTCACAGAGGGGACGGGGCGGTCGCGCAGCCCAGAGACAGATCAGCCGCTGTCACACGCACAGTGGGTCCGGAGCAGCGCAGTGTGCGGTGGGCAGTGGCTGCCCTGCGCCTGGAGGGACCGCCGTGCGGGCGGAAGGGTCGTCCCGAGCCCCCGACCCTTCCCTCCCCTCCAACTTGGCTGTCCGATCCCGCTGCCCTTGCCCGGTCCGAGCTCCCGCCCGCCGGCCTGGGACCCCTCGCGCGTCACCTGCGACCCCGGCACGGGGCCGTCGCCGGCTTTCTGCCCAACTTCGGCGGCGGCCGCGGCCCCCTCGCGCCCCCGCCGGCTCCGCGCTCCGCGCCCGGCCCGTATGCAAATGTACAGGTCCCGCAGCCAATGGCCGGCCGAGCCGGGCCCGCCCTGCCGCGCCGCAGCCACTGTGTGAGAGCTGGGGACGGGACGCCACGCCCACCGTCGCGCGGCGCCTCGCGGGCGCGGCCGGCGCGTTCCTCTCCGCACGTCGGCCTCTGGGCGGGGCCGCCACCTGCCGGGCGGGGCCAGCGGGCGCCGCGTCGCCGCCTGGCGCCCGGGGCAGCTCCCCCGCCGGCCGGTGCCGGTGGTACGACCCGAGGCGCTACCCACGCCGGCCCCGGCGGTGGAACAGCCCGGGCGCTTCTGCACCCCCGGCCCGCGCGAGCCGGGCCCCTCCCCGGGAAGGCCGGGCTCCGGCACACGTAAGCCGGCCCGTGCCCTCGCGACCACCTACTGGCTGCGCCTCCTGCACCCACTCCGGGGTGGTCTGGCTGGCGTTGAGGGGGCTCCGCTTCTGCCTGGTTTGACCCGCGACACCCGCGGGCCGGCCCTAGGGACTCCTGGTCACTCCTGTCCGGAGGGGCCACGGCACGGAGCGCAGGGCCCTCGGCAGCTTGCCCCCGTCCTCTGACCTGTCCTGTCCGGGCATTGAAAATTGTAGAAACCAAGGGAACGGAGCGTTTCAGACCTGGAGTCATCCATTTCTGGTGTAGCCCCAAGGTGGCAGCCAGGGGAGTCGTGGCCCTGGCCCCTTCTCTTCACACTCCCCTCGCAGCCTCCCTGAGGCAGAATCATGGGCCATCCGGACCCCTAATCAGGCAGAGAGGTGCCCGAGCCCCTCCTGTTCTCCACCATCCAGTCTGGAGAGTTAGGGTTAGGGTTAAGGTCCTCTTAAGACCTTTGTGTCCCCTCCAAAGTAAGCAAGAACTCTCCCGTTTGCCCACCTCCCTCAAGTCAACCAGAGTCTCTGGCACCTGCCTCAGAGCCTGGCCCTCCCTGGAGGACCCCATTCTCCCTGCTCCAGGCAGCTACAAAGGGCCCCTCTGCCCCCGACTTGGCCCAGGGACAGTACCTCCCCAGCATCAGCCACCCTGGCTGCTCTCCTGCAGCCCTCCTGCCCCCCAGCTCACTACCCCACTCTTGTCCTCCCCGGAGCCCACATAAGCCTGGGCTGGAGCCCACCAGTTGCCACAAAACCAGTGTGGGCCCCTCCTGCACCCTTCCCACCATCTTGGTCATTTCATTTCTTCCTTCAAAAGTGTTGCCCAGGTGGCCGAGTGTGGGCCTCCAGGGAGACATCTGACCCTGCCTGGGACCTTGGGAGCATGAAGCCTGAGTATAGAAGTTCAAGTGCAGGGTGTTGGGTGTGGCCCCCTGTGGGCAGGGCCTGCACCTTCAGGACTGGGCGTGATTGGGGCGGGCAGACAGGCAGAGGTTTGGAGGGGAGAAGTCTGGGATTCGGGGACAGGGACAGGCCAGAAATCAGGGTGACTCCCAGTTCCTGCCTTGCCCTGCTGGAACGACCTCCAGCAGTGCCCCCTCAGTCCTGCTGGTTCCAAATGCACCCTTTATCACCCTCTGAAGTGTACTGAATGGTGGTACCTCAAAAAGTTATGTTATATCCAAATGCCTAGACCCTGTGAATGTTACCTTACTTGGAAAAAGGGTCTTTGCAGCTTGATGAGGTCATCCTGGATTATCTGAGTGGGTCCTAAATCCAAAGACAAGTGTGCTTTTAAGAAAGGTACAGGCACACAGGGAGGAAGGCCATACGAAGACCGAGGCAGAGATTGGGGTGATGCTGCCATAAGCCACGGAAGACTGAAGGACCAAAAACCAGAAGCGGAAACAAAGGATTCCCTCTACAGATTTCAGAGAAAGCACAGCTGTCAACCTAGATTTTGGACTTCTGGCCTCCTGGACTGTGAGAGAAGAAATTTGTGGTTTTAAGCCCCCCAGTCTGTGGTCATTTGTTGTGGCTGCCCTAGGACACTGATACACCTGCCTTCCTAAGTTAGGGATCACAGCCCTGCCTGTTTCCTTTCCCCGGCTCTGGCCCTGTGTGTTTGTGCAGGACTGATGGCAGGGGACGGGGCTGACCTGGGCTGGACAGAACCAAGGGAGCTCCCTGTCCAGCTCCACCCTCCTGTGCACACGAGGGGAGGAGCATGCCTCCTGTCTGGGCCTGCCCGGGCCTGCGAGGAGCAGGAGTAGCGTGTGCCAGCAAGCACCCGGGCCCAGTGAGGGCTGCAAGGTACAGGGGTTTTCTCTCTCTCTCTCTTTTTATTTATTTGTTTTTGGCTGCGTTGGGTCTTCGTTGCTGCGTGCGTGCTTTCTCTAGTTGTGGCGAGTGGGGGTTACTCTTCGTTGCGGTGTACGGTCTTCTCATTGCGGTGGCTTCTCTTGTTGCGGAGCATGGCCTCTAGGCGTGCAGGCTTCAGTAGTTGTGGCACGTGGGCTCAGTAGTTGTGGTGCATGGACTTAGTTGCTCCGCGGCATGTGGGATCTTCCCAGACCAGGGCTTGAACCCGTGTCCCCTGCATTGGCGGGCGGATTCTTAACCACTGCGCCACCAGGGAAGCCCTGCATGTGTTTATTATGACAATCTTCCAGCAGGCCCCAAGAGCAGCTGCAGATGAGGGTAGGAGGGGCTGATCCCGCTCCAAGGGGGCTCCAAGCTGCTTGTCCAATTCCTTCCCAGGAGCTTTAGTGGCGTGCTCCCACCCACCCAGATTTGGGATCCTCTGCTGGGCGGTGTCCTCATATCTAGTGGTCTTTGGCAGGTAGGCATGTGTGTGCAGAAGGGCCGACACTGGCTGAGACCAAGCTGAGAGGGAGGGGAAGGTGTCTGGTGCAGGGTGTTTAGCATGCTGGACCCCACCCATCCAGCCCTCCACATCACTATTTTATAGCCAACGAGGCACAGAGGGATTGAGAAACTCTTCCGAGGTCACAAGATCCATACTTACGCTGAGAGCTAAAGTGTCCGGATTTGGGTACCTGGCCTGGGTGACACCCAAGAGGTACTATGCGGTGCCAGCGCCACACACACACACACACACACACACACTCACACACACACACACACACACACACACACACGCCCACAGAGAAGATTCCCTCCAGAGTCCCTCACCTCTCTGGCACCATCCATTCTTCCTTTCTGCAAAGTCCTTTCCGGATCCTGTAAGCACGCGGGTTATTTCTCCCCTCGTAAAAAGAAAAAACAAAACAACCTTCTCTCGGTGGCCTTCTTCCCAGCTGCCTCCACTTTTGTTTCCCGCTTGGTGCTCGCCGGCCTTCACTCAGCTCGCCTTCTCGTTAAACCGCCTCCAGCTGCCCCGCCCCCCAGCGCTGCTATCCTCCGGGTCACCGGTGACTCCCACTTCGCTCCACACAGGCGTCCTCCTGGATGCGCCTTCTTCCCCTGGCTTCCAGGAACCCTTCCTGGTTTCCCCTTTTACCTGGCATCTCACATCCAACTCCTCAACAACCGCGCCCCCCTCGCTTCTGTCTTCATAATCTACCAGGAGCGGATCGCTTCCCGCACCTGCGCTGCCCCACCCCAGCCGGCACCACGGGGGTCCCTGAAGGGGGGTTGGCCAAAGAGGCCTCCCCACTGGTCCCCCGGGCCCGCCCCCGCTGCTCCATTCTGTTCACCCGCTGCCGCCCGGGGGATCCTATCAGCCAGCGCCTGTCACCCTGCTCAGGACCCTCCCGTGCCGCTCCCCGCCCGGGCCCACTTCGCGGGCCTCCCTTCTGTGGTCCCGGCAGCTTCTCCGAGCTCTCCCCACGGCTGCTCTCTCCGCCATCACGTCTCACCCGCTAACTACCACTGGCCAGTCCTCCTGCCTCCGGAGCCCCGGACTCTGCCCTTTTTATCAGAGCACGAATCAGCTTCTCACACACCACGCGGCGCAGTGATTCGCAACGTTCATTGTTTATTGTGTCTGGACAAGATGGGACACGGGACTGGGGAATCGTCCTCGCTGTGCTCAGCGCCTGGCGGAGCCCGAGCAGAGGGTCCATCAGTGTTTGGTCGGAGTGAACGGACAGCACAAAGCTACTCGTCCCTGGAGCGCCACCAGGCCGTCCCGGCACGGCTCTCCGCAGCTCACGCTTGACGTCTGAGGGATGGGAGGGGGGTGGCGGGAGGGCGGGGCGGGGGCGCCGCGTGGAGCCGGACCCGGGTTGGGGGCGGGGCCATCGCACGGGGCGGGACCCTGGCTGGGGGCGGGACCCTAGGTGTGCCAGGCTTCCGCTCCCATTCGCCCTGGGCGACGGGCGGAGGGTCGGGCTGTGCCAGCTTCCCGACGGAGGGGCAGTCCCATAACAGCCCAAAGGCAGGAACTTAGAAACCTCAAGTTCTTCCAAGCAGCTTGTCTCTTTGGACTGTGATAACGCATTAAACAGTGTTTCCAAAGCCTCGAGATCCCCAAGCTCAGGGAGCGGCTCTCTCTTCCACCTCAGGCCTTTCTTCCCCTCCCTGGTCCCAGTGGTTCCCGCCAAGGGCGGGGTGGAAGGACCCCGGAAGCCGGCTCCATGCACTTCCGGGTCGAGGAGCGCGCGGTGGCGGCGGCGGCGGCGGCTGTGGCGGCGGCGGCGGCGGCGGCGGCGGCTGTGGCGGCGGCGTTCGGGCCTAGTCGTGGTTCTCGTTCGGGCGGCGGCTGCGGCAGTGGCGGCGAGCGCCCGGTAGCGGCCGGCGGGGCGCGAGGTTCCGGGTACGTGCTGGGCCGCAGCTTCCCGGGTGTCTGTTGCGCCCCGGCCGGAGGGCCGCCCCGGGCGCCTCGCGCTTTGTCTGCGGCCTGCCCAGCGGTGCGAGGCCTGCGCCGCACTGGCCCCGGGCTGGCGGGCGGCGGTGACCGCCTGCGGGCGCGGGAGGCCTCGCGCAGAGGCTGGGAGGCCCCGGGCTTGCAGGCGGGTTTCCGGGGGGGCGCCTTCCTAGAGCGAAGTGTGACCGTTTGCTAACTCGTTTCCAGCTCCTGGTCGTCTTTGCTTTCATTGGCTTCGCCAGTGTTTCGACAGGCCTGTTTGGTTGACGGGATGGTTTCCCGTTCTTTAACTCACGTAGTTTTCACAGCAGTCTCTCGGGACTAGGTATTGGCCTTCCTGTTTTACATACATAGAATGGAGCCCGGAGAGGTTAAGTAACTTGCCAACGTCACACAGCTCCTGAGTGCGGAGCCAGGGCACTGTGTTAACCCTAGCCCTGATTCCTGGCCCATGTTTTTTTTTTAATAACAAGGATTGTTTTACATTCTTGTCAACTTTGGCTTTTATATACTTATCTTGTTTCTGCAGCAGCAGCAAGATGGTAGTCAGCCTGTGAGCCACATTTTGGCCAGTGGTCACTTGGACAGAACCTGAGGCTGAAGTGAGGTTTGACTTGGGACATAGCACACCTTCCCTCTCCCTGGACCACTCAGTATTTTTTCTTAGGAGAAGAATGTTGTGTCAGAATGACAACAGCTGGTTCCTTTTTTTGCGCTAGGCTGGTGGCAAGGCCGTGACAGGGCCAGCCTGGCTTTGGTTCTCTTAGCAGCCTCCCAGCATGGACTCTTGGTGTCTGTCTCAACCCTGCCAAGACCTTGCTGGGCCCTAGCTTTTAGACTTCCGTTGCAGTTTACAGTTTCGAGGTCTTGTATCCTCTGTGGCAGACGATGAATGAAAGTTGAGAGTTGGCCCCGTATGAGACATTGGACCGGGCAGGCTTGCTCAGGGCCTGGTGATGGGCAGTCAGGTTCTGGTCCTGGCATAGCTGCCGGTGACCATACCGGAAGGTCTTTTGGTTCCTTAGTGATGGTTGGGATTGCAGGTGCTTTGAGTCCCTGAATTTGAAAAGAGAGGGAAATACTCTTTCTGGTTTAAATTTTTCCCCAGGTTCCCTTAAATCTGAAGGCTCGGCAGGAGCACCACAGTGCTGCGGGCGCTGCCGAAGGTGGCCAGCAGCCGGGGGGCTGTGGGCTTTCCCACAGAAAGGGCTTCCTGGCCATTGGTCTGGGACATATGAGCAGAGGTGGGGATGGTGGATCTGAGCAGGCGTGTCTGAGCTGGGGCTGCTGGTGGGGCCAGTAGGTGCTAAGCCAGGGTCCCACTCGCACAGTGTTCTGAGTGCAGGGTTCCTTACAGAGGAAGGGGGGGGCCGGGGCTTGCTAACGGTGGTCTCTTCCTTCGTGGTCGCACAGCGCTTGCCCTGGAAAGCACCTTCAGAGGCTAGCCGGCTCTTTTCCCTGGGCGCTGGCAGAAGTTACTGTGTACGATGATGCAGGAAGGGAGGGCTGTCGGGAGGCCTGGAGGTTCTCCTCGCAGCTGTGAAGCACAGGGCTCTCGGGACTGATCCCCACAGGTGCAGGGACACGGGGAGTCAGTCATCCTGATTCCGGAGTTGGTGTCTCAGGCAAGCCAGACCCCATCGTGGCCGCACTGACCTCCTACAGCTCTCTGAGCCAGGCCCTGCCACTGCCCCTGGCAGGCAGGCCTAGGTCTCAGTCACCAAGGGAGAGGCCAGGGGTTATTTGTTTGTGCTCTTGACCTTTTGCGTGTGAACTGTCCCTGGCTGTGCTCTGTCGTCTCTTTGGGGGGTTACATTTTCTGATTTTTTTCCTCGGTAGGTTCCTGGGTGTGAGTATTTACCTCCTTCATAGGCTGTGCTTCTCCAGGGCAGGACCCGTGCTGCACACAGTAGGGGCAGTGTAAGTATGAGAGCAGGTGTCCCAGAATGACAGCTATAGCCAGAGGATAATAGGTCTTCTTACCTGCAATGGGCTGCAGCCATCATGCTCAGGGGAAAGGTGGACAGACAGTGGCACCATGGTCTGTGCGTCTCCAGCAGAAGACATGGTCAGGACGTGGGTACAGGACAGGGAAGGTCCCTGCTGTGTTGCTGACTCACCAAGAAGTGGGGTGCAGACCCTTAAGTTGAGTAGGACTGTTGCTGATTTTCTTAACCTTGGCATGTTAGGTAGAAGAAAGGTGGTGGCTTTCAGGGGTTAAAAATTTCAGTTGCCTGCTTGCAGTAGAAGCATCATGTGGCAGTTTCATGACATTAACATGCCCTCACTATTTTAGAAAGCATCGTCCCAGAATCGGGCTTTGTATGGGAAATGAGGCGTTCTGGGGTCTGAACCTGGCCTCAGCCCCATCAGGGGATCATTCTTTGGGAGCATCTGTACAATGGTGGTAGTGACAGCCCGTTCCCTTGTTTCTGTGATGCATGTGTCATACACAGTGTGTGGCCCACAGCCCACGGGAGAGAAGCCTGCATGTAGGATCCAGGAATGAGAACCTTTCCTGGCTTCTGGGCACGCTGCTGTCAGCCTAACCCCCTGCGCCTGGTTCTTGCTTTGTGCCTCTGCCTTCCGGTCTTTCCTGTGACCCCTTTCCTTTGACCATGTAGACTGGACTTGGTTGGAAGCACACTGTGCCACCTGGATGGGGGCAGTGTTTCCTCACTGTGTGTCATTGAGGTGTTTCCTCTCGGGGTCACTTGGGAAGTGAGTAGCACTGATGGGAAAGGAGCCCTTATTTGGAGACCAAAGTCAGAGGCCCTGGTGTGGGAGGGTAATTGTGTCCCACTATGTCTGTGAGGTCATTGGTCTAGATCTTCTGTGTTATCCTGGCAGTGGCCTTGCAGAGTAGGCACGACAGGCATCCCCACTTGGAGATCAGGAGCCCAAGAGCAGGTGGACTTGGCAGCCAAGAGGCAGAACCTGACCTCTGCTCCTTGTGGCCCCGTGCTGCCCCCGGGCAGTCAGGTGACTTGGTGGTGCCCTGTGGATGCACTGGAGCGAGGTCAGAGGAACGTCAGCTGGTACCTTGGCCTCCCAGCTATAGTCAGGTGCGTGGAGCCTGGGCTGGCCAGCCAGGGCTGAGAGGGAGGTGCCAGGGGAGTGCAGGGAGAGGGCCCTGCTTGGCACCGGGGCCTTCTGGTGACCATCCCCCATTGAAAGCGCTGCTTTGCCTCAGCTTGTGATAAGCCATTTCCTTCAAGCCTGGCCTCGTGGTACCTGGGGAGTGTTGAGGTGTGGTAGGTGCCTGACTGAACAAGAAGGTGGCCAGTCTGAGGCTCAGTTAGGTTCGTTATAAATTGGGATCTGACTTTGAACGTGGCTCTGTAGATAGGAGCCAGTCTCTTTTGTGTGTATGCACAGTTTTGAGCATATTATATCTCCTGTGCTACGGGTGGACACGTGTCACCAGGACGTGACGTGTAGAGAGTGACTATTGCTCTCGGCAGGGAGCTTTACGTAACGTTTGGGACAGCGGGAAATTACTTGACCCTGGTTTCTTTCAGAGCTGAGCTCCAATGTCCAGCAATGGATGACGACAGCCTGGACGAGCTTGTGGACCGAAGCCCGGGGCCCGATGGCCACCCGAGACTCCGTCCTGCCGCCCTGACCAGCGATGCTGGTGAGCCGCCCTCCCGCCGCTCCACACGGGGCTGGGGAGCAAGTGTTCATGCTTTGCTTTTCAAGTGCACAAGCGGCACATTGTTTGGTGTTTATTTTTAATGCAATCAATACAGATGTAAATTGAGCAAAAGATGCTGCTTTTCCCTCCCCACGTCCCCATGCGGCCCCACCCCCCCATCCCTGGGGGCAGCGCTGGGCGCCCTGTGGGCAGGTGTCCTCTGAACACCTCTGTGCATCTTCCAACCTGCCTCAGCCATGACGCTGCCCCCCGGGCCTGTGTTTACCTGTCCATCTAGAAGACAGCAGTGATGCCCACAGTGGGGGCTCTGAGGACGACACGTGCACTGAGCACAGTGATGGCGACGATGAGGAGGGGCACCTGGAAGACGGATCTGGTGAGAACGCTGACGTTCGAGCGGCCCCGCGTGTCCCCTCTCTCGTGACAGGGATTGCTGTTATAAAACGGCCTTGTTGAAGTTGCTGTCTTAACCGCGCTGGCCACCTGGGGCTGTGAACACTGGGGGTGAAACTCCCTAGCACAGCAGTCTGGCAGTCCCCTGCAGTGGGTCTCGTCTTCAGCTGGGAAGCTGGCTCGCATTGATGTAGTTGGGCTGATGGCACAGTGGATAGGTGTCTTCCTTGGTGGCGGCAGGAGGTTAAAATGCCCGAGAACAGGGAGCGGTGCGAAGGGCGTTGCCAGGGAGAACGCAGGACTGGACCTGCGGGCAGAGCAGGCCCCCAGCCCCTGCTGCAGGGCAGGGGTAGCATGAGCCGAGGTTTGCCGGGACCTAGGACCACCTGACCAGGGAGCCACCTGACCCCAGGGACCACCTGGGCAGGATGGCGGTGCCTCCTGTGGCTCCTTCTCTCGCTGTTGATGGAACCCCTGAGAGAACTGGCAGATGCACGGAATGACTTTATTAAGAAATTCCCAGGATGTTTACATCACTTGACGTTTGTGCCTCTGAACTCCTGCACGGGGAGATAGTGCCGCCTGAGGACCTCACGGCACCTCCTTCCCTGGCCTTCCCGGGCATCCTGGCTGGTACGTGTCCTGTGGGGTCCCCAGGCTGGACTGCCTTGTCCCAGCCCCTCAGAGGGAGGTGCGCTCAGCCCCCTCCCCATGTGGCACCGGGCTTTGGAAGCTTGACTTACGGCTCTTTTCCTTCTGACAACAGCCGTCCACTCAGGACGTGTGTGGTCCTGAAGCATCTGCCTAGTCTTTTTATCACAGTCCTTGGACTCCTGTGTTTATGAAAATTAGAATGTTTCAGAAAGGTAACCCCTCACGTGTGGGACAGTGCTTGTGAAGGAGGAGCACTGACACAGCACGTCAGTGCGAGTTTGCTACCGCGCGTGTGTTGGTGACGTATCCTTCCAGAGTTAGATTTTGACTTCTGTGCAGGCACGGGAAGTTCTGTGCTGAGTTTGCAGGTCACGTTGTGGCTCTTCGCTTGTTTCTGCAGCTGGGCTTGGGGCTTGGGCACAGGCATGTGGCCTTGACCAGGCTGGAGGCAGAGGACATCAGGTCTTTGTCACTTCATCCCTTGAGCAGAGGTTTGAGGCTCTACTGGAGGCCAGAGGACGGGGGCTGCAGGCTGGAGGGCAGGCGGGAGCCCAGCCGGGGCTCTCTGCCCGAGCTAACTGCCTAGCAGCAGAGACAACGGTGTAAAGGAGCAGTTAGGTCAGGTGATAGATGCCAAGAATGTGTTTATGGGGACATCATGGGAATGGGGAGGCCTCAGCCTCTGTGGGCCTGGGCTGGTGAGGAGAAGCTTCCAGAAAGACACATCTAAGCTGTGATCTGAAGGGCAGGAGGGTTAGCCGGGTAATGGGGGACATGGGCTGGTGGGGAGTGCCGTGCAGGGACAGCTGGCGTAGAGCCCAGTGCCCAGCAGGCCCGCAGGTGATGAGGAGGTGCCCAGTGGCGGGCAGGCACCTGGAGGCTACAGCCATAGCTGATGGGCAGTAAGACTCCACCAGACACCCCTAGTTTTCCGCGCCGGTCAGTGAAACTCACAGGCAAGGAGCGTATCTCTGTGGCTGGTGAGAATTTAAGAGATCTCAAACGTAGTGTCTTCAAAGGGAGTTACCTGCATCCTTACGGGCCTGGTATCTGCCACGTCCCCCTTCTTTCCGCAGCTCTTTCTACTCATCTTTTTGCTTTTCCTGCGCTAGTGTTGATTCCTGAAAGTCATTTGCTTGTGTCGCTGTTTGCTCAGTTTTCAACTTTAGATAGGTATTATCTGTTCAAGTCTTAGGACGAAACATGAGGACTTGGGACTCTGACCCGCTGCCTCAGCCCACTCTCCAGGCGGTGCACATGCGTCCTGGTCTGCTCAGCTCGCAGCCCCTCCCTACTCGGCCTCATCTCAGTTGCTCCCAGCTCTTTCCAGTGTGGTCCTGCCCTCCTCGTGTGAGCCGTGCCCTCACCTGCGCTGGGTTCCCAGGCGTGCTGTGCTGCCAGCTGCCACGCCGGGCTGGCACCCATGTCTGCACCTCCTTTGGCCTGGTCCTTCGTCTGGTTGGGGCCTGGTCCGGCCGCCCCTGAGACGGGGTGGGGAGGCGGGTGGCCCAGGGTCTTGGCACCTGCCTGTGTCTTTAGCCGCCTCTCCGTTGGTGGTCGCTGCCCCTCAGGCACTTCAAAGGCGTCCTCCGTGGGTGGGACACCGCGGAGGGGTCAGGTGGCCCTCAGATGGCCAGCTCTCTGCCTTCCCTTCAGTTCCTGAGCCTTCTGGAATTCCGGAGGAAGAACCAGATCCTCCAGCCTCCACGCCCTTAGCCAAGCAGGAAGCTGAGCAAAGTCATTCTCCAAAATTTTGTGGACACCAGTTTTGTTAGTTTTCTCTTGGTTTGTAACAGATTGTCACGAACACAGCAGCTGAGAACCGCGTGCTCAGTGGTTCCATGGGTCTGTAGTCCAGACACCGGTGGCCGGTCCTCTGCTTGGTTCTCACCCGACTGACATCAAGGGGTCACAGGGCTGCCGTTCCCATCTGAGGCTCAGGGTGCTCCCCAAGGTCACGGCTTGTCAGCAGATTTCAGATCCCTGCGGGCATGGGGCTCCAGTCCTGTCTCTGGCTGGCTGCCAGGGGAGGCCGTCGTCACTCAGCTCCTGGGAGTCACCCCTCAGCGGATAGGCCACAACGTTCTACAACCAGCCAGAGAAAACTACTTTTAAAGAGCTCATTTGGTTATGTTCTAGTTTCCCTTTGCCTTGAGACAGCAGGGTCTCGGGGGTGTGTAAGAACCCTGCCTGCCACACCCCTAGCCTGCTTCTCCTGTCCATGTGAAGTAGCGTTATTTCAGTGGAGTTCAGTGGGGAGAGAAAACTAATGCACCTGTTGACTCTGCCTTGGTGAACTGAAAGTGTCTCCTTCCTTTTCTGCTGGCCTAACCCCAGCTTCAGAGGCTTTCAGAAATTGATCAGGACTGTTGTGGCCAGCTTGCTGGGTTAGGAATTTATGCTCTCTAATCCCTGAAGCAAGAAAAATGAAAGACCTGTAGGAGAGGCCTTTCCTGAGGGCCGTGGCTCACTGACACTGTTTTGAGAAGGGTGTTGACGGCACGTGGCGCCCTCTGGAGGCCACTGCACTGAGCCGAGAGGCGGGCTGGCCCCGGGAGGCTGCCTGCCTCGTGAGGGTTCTGATTCGGCTCCAAGTTGGGGGGGGTGGGGCTGGTGTCCCCTGAGCTTGGAAGCAGCTTCGGGTTAAAATGCCCGGTGACATCTGTCCTGGTGGGGCCGCAGGAGCGGGTCTGTCCCTCGTGTGTGGGATTCGAGACCCTGCTCACCCGAGTGCGGCTGCGGCCTGCATGCCTCCTGTACTCCGGTTTGTGGACTTGTAACATTGCCTCTTTGTCAAGGTTCCGAGGATTCCGAAGAAGACGGCGACGATGTGGACACGTTAGCAGCAGCAGCGGCTACTCGGGGGGCGCTGGAAGCCAGCGGTGCATTTAACTCTGATGATGATTCGGAGAGCTGCCCGATCTGTCTTAATGCTTTCAGGGACCAGGCTGTGGGGACACCCGAGAACTGTGCCCACTACTTCTGCCTCGATTGCATCGTGGAGTGGTCCAAGGTGCGTGGCTTCTCTTCGGGCACTTCCTCCCTTCGGGCTAGCCTCTGTGTGTGTGTGACCCAGCCTGTGGCCGGCCTCTCAAGGGTCTGGGTCTCTGCTCTATAACAGGAGTTGGAGCCCCAGGTGGCGTCCGAGCTTGATCTCTGCTTCGTTCGAGCTCTAGGCCCTCGGGGTGGTCGGTGAAGCTCACTGTGGGGTGATATGCTCGTGGAGCGCTGGATCAGGAGGGTTGTTTATGGGCCGGTGCCCCTCGGGGACCAGAAATCCTGGACCAGTGGCCCAGGGGCAGCCTGCTCAGGCCGAGTTGGCCGGTGCTCACATGCTGAGGGGTCATCTCATAGACCCAGGAAAGCCTGAGTCGTGTGATTAGCAGTAAAAGCACATGGGGTTCACCAGATGGTGCAGTGTTGCAGGGTGAGCTTTAGAAGCACTGCCCCCTCCCTACTTTCTGAACTTTGTGAAAAACCTCAAAGAAGTAATGAGTCAAAGGACGCGTGGCCCACAGCCCCGTGCCTTTCACCGTCCTCGAGGACCAGCGGCCCTGCCTGATTCTTTTCTATTCCCACCCTCACCAACTCGGACCCCGGGAACGCGGCCGGTCTCGCCGCACTGTGCCTGCCCTTACCCAGCGAGGGTGACAGTAACGGCGTTGCCTCAAGCACCCAGCCTCTTCTCCTCTGCCCCCTGCTTGCTGGCCAGTAACCCAGCTGTCCCGCCACCCCTTGCCCTCCTCTTGTCTTCTTAGCACTGACTGGCCCTCCAAGAGAACCGCTCCATGTGGCAGGGATTTGATTTCTGTCTCTTTTCTTCACTGCTGTATCCCCAGCCGCCTAGCACAGGGCCTAGCCTACACAGGCATTCTGCAAATTAGATTTTTAATGTAAAAGGAAGTCTTGACTTCTAAATGAAATTATTTTCAGATGGTATTAATAGTGAAAGTGATTCTATAAGGTCGAAGTATAATTTTTCTTTCTTACAGAATGCCAATTCCTGTCCAGTTGATCGAACTATATTTAAATGTATTTGTATTCGAGCTCAATTTGGCGGTAAAATCTTGAAGAAGGTAAGTGTAGGCGCCCCCTTTTGTGTATTACATTGGTCCCCATCTCATGGGAAAACATGCCTTCAAAAGGCAAGTTGCTTTCCTGAAGTATTAGTTACGTGTGTTTTAGAAATCGACTAAAAGGCCGTTTGCGGCCATGAACGTGAAACCCGGTGCTGGAGGTGGTGCTGTGTGCCCGGCCAGCCTGGGCTCTGCATGGGAGCGGTTTCCCAGACTTCCTCCTCTCCACTCCCACACGCCTTTTCTGCATCTCCGAGCTTCTCTCCTCTTGAGCCACGGCAGCCACAGCAGGCAGGGAAGGTCAGGGTGTGGACCCCAGCCCTGGGAGAGGGGGCCAGCTCTCTCGGGACCAGACTTGGGAAGGCGCGTGGCAGGAGCATGAGGGCTGGGGACAAGGTGTTTTCCTTGCTCTTAAAAGCGTGCTTTTGCTCACCTGCTGTTTGGGGACTGGGAGGCCTCCATACGTCGTCTTCTGTTGAGGAGCAGCATTAGAAAGACTTGTTGAGGGAGTTCCCTGGTGGCCTAGTGGTTAGGCTTCCTCGCTTTCACTGCCATGGCCTGGGTTCAGTCCTTGGTCGGGGAAGTTCCTGCAAGCCACACGGCTCTGCCAAAAAGAAGAAAAAGAATCGTAGAGATTTGCCTTACATCTTCTCAGCGAGTCTTATAGCCGCAGATGTGCCTTTTTATTTGCGGAGCCAGGGATGTGTGAGGACTCCGGCTCTGGGTGAGCAGACTTCTCCTGGAGTCTTGGTCGGGGCCGGCAGCTCCCGTCCCGTCCTGCTGGTGGAGCCTCCTGTGGCCTGCCCCGGGCGCTTTGCTCTTCTGCCCGAGGTCTCTGGGGAGCGCCGGCATTTTCCCCGCAGGCAAGCTCTGTTTCCTTGAGTGCCTGCCTCTTGAGTCCTTGGCCCCGAGCGCCTCCTGTGTGGGAAGGGGAGGTGGGTGAAGGGCCCACTTACACGCCAGCAGGTCCAATTGGAGGAGATCCGAGAGCGGCTCAGACCCAGCACAGAGTCCAGGAGGCCGCGGTAGGGTCCCGAGTCCCTGGCTGGTGCAGGAACAAAGGCAGAGAGTGTGGCTCAGGCGAGTCACCGGTGGGGAAGTGAGCTGCAGAGGCTGTTTCTCAGTGGGACTCATGGGCAGGAGACGGAGGCAGCCTGTTGAGGTGGCTCGGGCTGGCGGCAGCGATGAGGAGTAGCTGTGATCGTCGTGGGGCAGCACATGTTTGAGTGTCATTTGGCAGTCACGTTTCTGTGCTTTGCTTGGTCCTGGGACAGTTCTCGGGGGACGAGAGCCCGGCGCTTCCCTGTTCTCCACCCGCGTGGTCCGTGCAACGTAGCCCTCATGTTTGGCTGTCTCACCTGCCACTCCGCTCTGGAGCCCTTCCGTGGGTCAGACTTTTTCTGTTGAATCGTTTTTTTTCTCAGGGCTAACTACCCTGAGATGGTTAGAAAACATAAAAGTCACTGGTGCTTGTTAATTCAGAAGCTCTGGGCCCATGGAGCCCGTGTGAATCTGCTCTGGGTCCGTTGCAAACCGTGATATAAACGGCTCTGGGATTTGGGTCCTTCTTGCCATGTGCTGAGCACGCTGTCCTGTCCCCAGATCCCAGTGGAGAGCGCCAGGCTTGGGGAGGATGAGGATGAAGACCCGACCTTCTGTGGGGTGTGCGGCAGGAGCGACCGGGAGGACCGTCTGCTGCTCTGCGACGGCTGCGACGCTGGGTGAGCCCCTCCCGTTGGGTGCCCTGAGCTCGGCTCAGAGCTGGTCTTGTTGACCCGCTAGAGGGACCTGCCCAGCTGTGTTTGTGCTCAGCACCACCTGCCCCTCGAGGGTCGTCTGCTGCGTCCTGGGCTCCGCATGCTTCGTCCCCCCCCCCATCGTTGTTTATATCCTCCACCTGTTTCCAGACGATATCCTGAGGCCGCTTGCAGAGATGTACCTAGTATCTCAGGAAGAGGGGGAGAGGCAAGAAATGGGGGCGTGGGCTGGCTGGGCCGGGGGCGGACACGAGCGGGACCCACCCTTTGTGCGACGCCAGGGGCCGGGGCACCTTCACACGGCAGGACAGTGGGACGCGCTTCCAGCCAGGCTGCCAGCCACCCCTGTGTCCATGGAGCCCCTTTCATTGTCATTCTGCAACACCATTGGGTCCCCTGCTTCTCGTCAGGCCCTTTCCTTGTGCTGGAGCAGCACAAGCCCTGGAGGACGGGCGCCTGTGGGGCCTGTGCTTGTCCCAATGCAGACACTTCCTGGGCTGCCCACCGGGGCCCACTACCTGCCACCTCCCTGCACTGAGACAGCAGGTCACCCTCCCTCCTGGCAGCATCTCCCACCTTCCTCCAAGCCCCGCCCTCGGTGCTCACACAGCTGAGAATGCAATGCGTTCCTCCCTCCTTTCTCACCAGTCTCAGCCTGCATCCGTGTTTGGTGACACGGTTGCCTGACCTTGCTGCTCCTTGCCCCTTTGGAGTCCCGGAAGTTGGCCATGTCTGAGCGGGTCCCCTCTAGCCTGTTGTCGGTCTGGGGCTAGAGGGCAGAAGCAGAGCCTTGGGTGTCCTGCAGACCCGTGTGTCCAGCTCACGGCTCTTGCTGTCACACTCCGTGACCGAGTGGGGCCATGGGGGTGGC
Organism: Lagenorhynchus albirostris; assembly: GCF_949774975.1. Lineage (NCBI taxonomy): Eukaryota > Metazoa > Chordata > Mammalia > Artiodactyla > Delphinidae > Lagenorhynchus > Lagenorhynchus albirostris. Next base: position 345,778 of record NC_083103.1, read on the forward strand.
AGCATTCAGAACGCTGCTCACACGCAGACTGCACCCTTTTCCCCAGTGATGGTGGCTGCTCGGGGCCTGAGAAGGAGGGGCCTGGGACAGCTGGATGCTGCCTGAGAGCCCACACGTGGTGGGAAGGAGAGGCCTGGTACTGGCCGCCACACCCCTTGGCCTGGCCTGGCCCTCGTCACCAGCCTTGCCTTCTTGGCCTGGGTTCCCGGTGCCAGACGAGCTCGTGTGCCTTCCAGTGGCCTTGAGGACGCTGGGGAGCCCTGGCTGAGGCTGTCGGAGCTTTCACTCACAAAGCCTCGATTTTCTCTTAAGCTTTTATCCCTTTTTTTTTCCTTTCCTTTTTGCCTTGCTGCATGGCTTGTGGGATCTTAGTTTCCTGACCAGGGATTGAACCCGGGCCCTCAGCAGTGAAAGCACCGAGTCCTAACTACTGGACTGCCAGGGAGTTCCCCCCTTAAGCGTTTTTTTTTTTTTTCTTTTAATATTTATTTATTTATTTTTGGCTGTGTTGGGTCTTCGTTTCTGTGCGAGGGCTTTCTCTAGTTGCGGTGAGTGGGGGCCACTCTTCATCACGGTACGCGGGCCTCTCACTATCGCGGCCTCTCTTGTTGCGGAGCAACAAGGCTCCAGACGCGCAGGCTCAGTAGTTGTGGCTCACGGGCCTAGTTGCTCCGCGGCATGTGGGATCCTCCCAGACCAGGGCTCGAACCTCTGTTCCCTGCATTGGCAGGCAGATTCTCAACCACTGTGCCACCAAGGAAGCCCCCACACACCCTTAAGCTTTTAAATGGAGCCTACAGTCCTTTTTTTTTTTTAATAGATTTTATCTTTCAGAGCAATTTTAGGTTCATAACAAAATTGAGTGGAACATAGCACGCATTTTTTTTTAAATTGAGGTATAATTGGTTTACAGAGTTATATTAGTTTCAGGTGTACAACACAGTGATTCAAAATTTTTATCAGTTATGCTCTATTTAAAGTTATTATAAAATATTGGCTCTACTTCTCTGTGCTGTGCAGTGTATTCTTGTACTTTGTTATATACAGAGTAGCTTGTATCTCTTAATCCCACCCATACCCCTGTCTTGCTCCCCGACTCCCCTCTACTGACTGTTAACCACTACTTTGTTCTCTATATTTGAGTCTGTTTCTGTTTTATTATATACGGTGGTTTGTTTCATTTCTACGTTACACATATAAGCGAAAACGTAGAGTATTTGTTTTTCTCTTTTGACTTATTTCACTAAGTGTAACACTCTCCAGGTCCATTCATGTTTTTGCAAATGGCAGAATTGCAGTCTTTTTTATGGCTGAGGGTGTGTGTTTGTGTACACCACATCTTCTTTATCCATTTGTCTGTTCATGGGCACTTGGGTTACTTCCATATCTTGGCTTTTGTGAGTAATGCTGTGAACACTGGAGTGCATGTATCTTTTTGAATTAGTGTTTTCATTTTCTTTAGTTAAGTACCCAGGAGTGGAAGTGCTGGATCATATGGTAGCTCTAGTTTTAGTTTCTTCAGGAGCCTCCATACTGCTCTCCGTGGCAGCTGCACCAGTTTGCAGCCCCGCCAGCAGTGCGAGAGGGCTCCCTTTTCTGCGCGTCCTCGCCAACATTTGTTACTTGTGGTCCTTTTTTTTTTTTGCGGTACGCGGGCCTCTCACTGCTGTGGCCTCTCCCGTTGCGGAGCACAGGCTCCAGACACGCAGGCCCAGCGGCCATGGCTCACGGGCCCAGCCGCTCCGCGGCATGTGGGATCCTCCCGGACCGGGGCACGAACCCGCGTCCCCTGCATCGGCAGGCGGACCCTCAACCACTGCGCCACCAGGGAAGCCCTATTTGTGGCCTTTTTGACGAAAACCATTCAGACAGGTGTGATGTGTTGTCTCATTGTGGTTTTGATTTGCATTTCTCTGATGATTAGCAATGTTGAACATCTTTTCATGTGCCTTTTGGCCATCTGTATGTCTTCTTTGGAAAAATGTCTGCGGTCTTTTGCCCATGTTTTAATCACTTTTTTTGATATTGAGTTGTATGAGCTGTTGATATATTTTGGATGTTGATCCCTTGTTGGTCATGTAGTTTGCAAATATTTTCTTCCATTCAGGAAGTCTTTTCGTTTTGTCGGTGTTTCCTTTGCTGTGCAAAAGTTAAGATTTAAAGTTTAATTAGGTCCCATTTGTTTATTTTTGCTTTTATTTCCTTTGCTTTGAGAGACAGATCCCCAAAAATATTGCTGTGACTTATGTCAAAGAGTGTTTTGTTATTGTTTTCTTTTAGGAGTTTTATAGTTTCCAGTCTTACGTTTAGGTCTTTAATCCATTTTGAGTTTATTGTTGTATACAGTGTGAGAAAGTATCCTAATTTCATTCTTTTACATGAAGCTGTCCAGCTTTCCCAGCACCACTTATTGGAGAGACTGTCTTTCTTCAATTGTATATTCTTGCCTCCTCTGTTGTAGATTAATTGACCATGTAAGTGTAGGTTTATTTCTGGGCTCTCTTTTCTGTTTCATTTTTCTGTGTGTATGTTTTTGAGCCAGTATTGTACTGTTTTGATTACGGTAGCTTTGTAGCATAGTCTGAAGTCAGGGAGGGTGATACCTCCAGCTCAGTTCTTTCTTGGGATTGCCTTGTCTGAGCCTACAATCCTTGATTATGTTAATTCTTTATATCAGGTTCTGTTTCAGGGAGTTCCCTGGTGGTCCATTGGTTAAGACTCCACATTTCCAGTGCAGGGGGTCAGGTTCAATCCCTAGTCAGGGATCTAAGATCCCACATGCCGTGTGGTGTGGCCAAAAAAAAAATTGTTTCAATTTTAGTAGTGTTTTGTTTGTTTGTTTGTTTTTGCAGTACGCGGGCCTCTCACTGTTGTGGCCTCTCCCGTTGCGGAGCACAGGCTCCAGACGCACAGGCTCAGCGGCCATGGCTCACAGGCCCAGCCGCTCCACGGCATGTGGGATCTTCCTGGACTGGGGCACAAACCTGTGTCCCCTGCATCAGCAGGCGGACTCTTAACCACTGCGCCACCAGGGAAGCCCCAATTTTAGTAGTTTTAACAGTGACTTGGGGATTTTTGCAACTTCTGCAAAAATATTTTTTGTTGTAAAGTATATTTATAAACTTATTTGTTTTTTTATGTGCTTGAATTTAACAGATAAAACAAGTACATAAAAATTGTGATAGACCTAAAACATTAAAACTGATAAAAAATATAGTGATTCGTATGCTTCTGAATATCCTCACTGCTAATATTTGCCCTTAGCTAAATTTTCTTACAGTTAAGTCTTTCAACTAAAGTCACAAGTCTACAAGTCTAAGATCACTGTTACTCATTTTTCTTTAATAATGGGAGCTGCAACTGAAATTTTTTTTAATATAAATTTATTTATTTGTTTTTATTTTTGGCTGTGTTGGGTCTTGGTTGCTGCGCGTGGATTTTCTCTAGTTGCGGCGAGTGGGGGCTACTCTTTGTTGCAGTGTGCGGGCTTCTCATTGCGGTGGCTTCTCTTGTTGCGGAGCACGGGCTCTAGAGCACAGGCTTCAGTAGTTGTGGCTCGCGGGCTCTTGGGCGCAGGCTCAGCAGTTGTGGCGCACGGGCTTAGTTGCTCTGCAGCATGTGGGATCTTCCCAGACCAGGGCTCGAACCTGTGTCCCCTGCATTGGCAGGCGGATTCTTAACCACTGTGCCACCTGGGAAGCCCTGTTACTCATTTTTAAATGAGTAACTCACAAGCCTGTCCATAGATACATGAATATGCCAGGTTCTTTCACTGTTATATGAAGCAAGATACAGATTATTTGTGGGGGGTTTTGCCTTGGTTTTGTTTTTGGCCGTGCTTCGTGGCTTTTGGGATCTTAGTTCCCCGACCAGGGATTGAACCCGGACCCTGGCAGTGAAATTGCCAAGTCCTAACCACTGGACCTCCATGGAGTTCCCCCATTTGTGTTTTATGTAGCGGTATTTATTCTCGAGGGAGGACCTCTCTGTGCCGCATGGCTGTGGCTCTCCCAGTGGGAGGAGGTCATCCTTGTGCTCAAGTGAGCGCTGCAGGCCGGTCCTACTGGGCGATCATGGGGCTGTTCTGGGTTTCAAAGCCGAGTCCAGCCTGGGCTCGGGTGTTCAGTGTGGGCTCGGCGCTGGTTTCCACCTGGCCTGGCTCGGCGCCATCTCGGACACTGGGATGGAGTTTGGAGGGTTCCGGCACCGGCGGCCCACGCCAGCGGTGGCTCCTCCAGCAGCTGAAGAGCAGACGCTGTTGGGTGGCGCTGCCGTGCAGGGTGTTAGTCCCTCGGAGACTGGCCTCCCAGGATGGTGGCTGCCACCCCGCCGCCGTCAGGGTCCAGCTGCCGCTCTCTTAGCTCTGTCCCTCCAGATGGTACGTCCCCTGGGGAGAGTTTGGCGGCCGTCAGGGTCCCCTTGGAGGGCAGAGATGCCCAGAAGCCTGCGGTGGGGGTCCGTCCACCCAGAATGCCGGTGGGAGAGTGAGAAGACAGGTGTCTGCAGCTCCAAGCGCGCAGGCCCTCTGAGCAGGCGGACTCCCCCTTGGCCTCGGGTGGGGGCATCCAAGTCAGTCCTGGCAGAGCTCACGGTCGGGGAGGGGGCGCTGTGTCGGTCAGGGCCCCGCCCTCATGACTTCACTTAACCTTCATCACCCCCACAGGCCGTCTCCAGGTGCCGTCACGTTGCGGGGTTAGGGCTTCCACACGTGGATTGGGGGGCCACGAGATCACAGCAGGGTGTGTTGTCAGGAGACCTGTCATAGGGCTCGCTTGGCTGGGACAGTGAGGCTGGGGACACCGTCTCGTTTCCTAGGTACCACATGGAGTGTTTGGACCCCCCTCTCCAGGAGGTGCCAGTGGACGAGTGGTTCTGTCCGGAATGTGCTGCCCCCGGGGCCGCCCCTGCTGCGGGTAACACACTGCCCCCCCTCAGGTGGTCCGGACCCTTCCTGTGGGGCCGGCCCCTCGTCCCAGGGAGATCGCGTCCGGCTCTCCAGCAGGGGCGGCTTTCGGTTGCACTCTTTGGGCGGGGCACGGGCTGGAGACAGGGGGTTGGCTGATGGGGGTCTAGGAGCCCAAGCTCCAGGGAGACACCCCCTGTGCCCCGTTTCCCAGAGTCCTCCTACCAGGGCCAGGGCTCAGCGGAGTGCACGTCAGCCCAGGGTGTTTTCTTCCAAGACGCAGGTCCCGTGAGCGAGGAGGAGGTTTCCCTGCTCTTGGCCGACGTAGTGCCCACCACCAGCCGGCTTCAGCCACACGCAGGGAGGACCCGGGCCATCGCCAGGACACGGCAGAGCGAGAGGGTCCGAGCGACGGTGAACCGGAACCGGATCTCCACAGCCAGGAGGATCCAGGTGGGTGCTGGTGGCCTCGCATCCTGGCCATGTGCAGGGAACAAAGCCAAGTGGGCCTGAGGCGGCGGCAGCAGTGGAGAACTGGCCCTGGGGGTGCTGGACAGTCGGGTCCGGCCAGTGGTCGGTGGCCCGGCCCGTGGGTGCATCGTGGAAGCTGCCGGGGGTCCCCTGCCTTGCAGCTGTCACCTGCCAAGGCCGTAGTACTGAACTGAGAGGAGCTGAGAGGACTTCATGGGGAACGTGGTCCCGGGACCCCACCACAGATGCCCACAGTCCCTCCTGGCACTCCGCCCTCCACTCTGAGGCCCGCAAGCCCTCCTTGTTCTGCATCCTTGCCCGGCCTGCTCCTCGGGAGGCCTTCCCAGACCCCACTTCCCACTGGGCCCTTGGGGAGCCCCCAGCAGCCTGCCTGATGTCTGCTGCTGCCAGGCTGAGGCGTCCAGCCTCCCGGGGGCTCAGGGGGCTCCTTGGGGCTCCCTCAAGGGGCCTGAGGTGGCTCCGGCCCCCCTGACCAGCGCCGTCCCGTGCTGTGCAGCACGTCCCGAGGTACCTCATGTCTCCTCTGCTGGACGAGACCATCGAAGCTGTGGCCGCTGGTCTGAGCACAGCTGTGTACCAGCACCCCGGGCCGCGAGCCCCTGCCCGTCGGAGGAGGAAAGCAGGTAGGCCTGGCTCGGTCTCTGGCTTCCAGTGGTGGCTGCCATTCCTGTAGCCTGGTTTCCGCAGACCATCGCGCAGAAGGCCCTGCAGGCCCAGGGGTCTGGGTCTGGTCCTTCCCTCTGAACCCCCCAGGGTGCTGTTTATGCAGCAGCGCCCTGCATGTGCATCAGGGTGACACAGCCTCCCCGAAGTTGATCGGGGAAGAGTCCCCAAGGACCTTGTGGAAGATTCGCGATGTTTTCTCTAAATTGGGCAACACACAGGTGAAGCCCCATGCCTGGCTTTTCTGGGTGGGAACAGCTAAAATAATTAATTCAGTGTCTTTGCTGGTTTGGGCGCTGTTCACGTTTTCTAGTCCTTTTCTGTGTTAGTCTCGGTAATTTTGTCCCAGTAAGTTCCATTTTTCTTTGGTAGTCGACATCCCTGCCTGGGGAGAAGCTTTCACCCCAGTTTAACATCCTCGGCGATTTCTGGGTCTGTGCTCCATTTATATTCATGGGTTGGAATTCTCCAAAGAAGAGCTTTCCTTTTTCTCCTTGACTATTCATTTAAACCAGTAGATGTGGTTTCCTGTTTCTTTCAGCGGGTTGCAATCTGTGGTCTTTTAAAAATCAACATTATTGAGACATGCGTTTTCTGTGATGAGCACACCCACTCTGGGCATATGGTTCCCGGTGAGACCGACGAGGCTTCCAGCCGCTGCCCCCACTCCCCAGGCAGCCCCTCCAGGCACCTGCCGTCCTGTCGTTGGCGCTAGCTGTGCCATCCTCGGTTCTCACTCATGAGGTCTTGAGTGTGTGCTCTGGTTTGTTGCTCAGCAGAGTGATTGGGGGCCTGTGTAGTGGGTGTCTGGGGTTAATTTCTGTTTATTGGTGAGGAACATGCCACGGCACGAACCACCCCAGCTTGTCCACCTGCCTGTGCTGGGCATTTGGGTTGGTTCTGTAATGAAGCTGCTGTGAGTATCTTTCCTGCAGGCAGGTGTTTCCGCTGCTCTGGGTCGGTAGAGAGCAGTAGACTAGTTGGTGCAACCAGTGAACGTGTGTTGGAGGTGACTCACCCCCTGCACTCCCATCAGCAACGTGTGCGTTGTAGCTGCGCCGCGTTCTTGCCCACGCTCGTCCTCCCCACCCCCAGCGGGCGTGTGTGTGTCAGGTTCCGCTGCCCTGCGTGGCCCCGCCAGGTGCCGAGCGCATATGTGCTCCCGGAGAGCCCTCGCCCCCGAAGAGCTGAGCACAGAGAAGGCACCCGAGGGCCGCCGGCGGGTGGTCCTGGTTCGCAACCCCGTGTAGTGGATGGAGCCAGGAGCTGTACCCCGAGGTCACGCTGATCACTGCCTTGAAGTTCAGGATGAGAGAGGTTTTACTTCTCGTATTTTCTGTCTGGATCTCCTCTCATGTCCAGGGTCTCACTTCTCAGTCCCAGCAGTTGCTCCCTTGCATTTCACAGACCCGTCCCAGGATAAGAGCTGGAGGTGCTACAGCTCCTGGAGAGACGGGCTCACTTCTCCCTTTGTCCCGAGTGGCCCCCACGCTTGGCTGTTACATCTTTGCTGTGAATATTTCACACTTTTTTTAAAAAAATTATTTATTTAATTAATTTATTGGCAGCTTTGGGTCTTCATTGCTGCGCGCGGGCTTTCTCTAGTTGTGGCGAGCGGAGGCTACTCTTTGTTGCGGTGCGCAGGCTTCTCATTGCGGTGGCTTCTCTTGTTGCGGAGCACGGGCTCTAGGCGCGCGGGCTTCAGTAGTTGTGGCTCACGGGCTCTAGAGTGCAGGCTCAGTAGTTGTGGCACACAGGCTTAGTTGCTCCGCGGCATGTGGGATCTTCCCGGACCAGGGCTCGAACCCTGGTCCCCTGCATTGGCAGGCAGATTCTTAACCACTGCACCACCAGAGAAGCCCAATGTTTCGCACTTTTTACAGACGTAGTCACACTGTGGAAGCGCAGGGAGACCGGAACGGCACCCTGTGACCGTCTTGCCATGGCCTAGCGACTCCTGGCCGGGGCTGCTTCGTCTCTCTCCACCCCCTCCCCCTCTGTTATTTTGAAGCAGATCCTCATTTTACCTCTGAGTGTCTCACAGTATGTTTCTGGAAGAGGGAGTCTCTCTTTTGATTTAACAATGAGGCCGTTGTTACACCCAAGGAGATGAGCAATAATTGCGCAGCACGGTGGAATAGCTGGTCGGTGTTGAAAGTTCTAATTGTGTCACAAATTGTGTTGGAATTTTAAAAAAATAGTTTACTTGCATCTCGAGCCAAAGGAGGTCTGTGTTGCACTAGTGGCTGCCTGTTAAGTGTCTCTGTGTCCTCTTGACTGGGGTTGATGCGGGGTCTCCTATCCTGGCGCATCCCTCGCGGGCAGGTCTCACCTGCTCCGGCTGGGCGGCTGGAGCCCCGAGGCTGGCTCAGGTGCAGGTGGGCGTTTCGTTGGGTTGGTGGGGTGTTTGAAGGGTTGCTTGGGTTGGGGTTGGGGGTCCTCCCAGCGGGCAGCTCCGCCAGGCTCTCTGTTCACAGTCAGGCAGCCCCGGGGCTCAGGTCTCAGATCCATGAAGTGACGGAGGAGGTGAAGGAGAGGCTTCCTCCTGACGGGCTGCTTCCAGGAGTGCAGTTTCCGTGGACAGCACGGGCTCGCTGGCGCCTCCGTCTGTTTCCTTTGTTGAGCAGTTCTCAGAACCCCCGAGCTGCTTGTAGCATCCTTCAGTGGAGATCAGGTAGGGCTTTTAGCTTCATCGCGAGATCACAGATTCAAGTGTAGCGGAAGTGCTTTAACAGCACACGTCTTCTCGGAACCTGCTGTTTCTGTGCTGGGGTTCCTGAGAGTTCGGGGGTGCTGGAGCATCACAGAACTAGGGCGCCCTGTGGCTGCCATGGCTCGTCCCCAGTCAGCCCGTAGCGCCCCAGGGTGGCTGAGGGGGACGGAACGCTGCTGGGTTTGCAATGTAATCCTCAGGATACGTTTTACTGGACACGTACCGTGAGGTCGTCTGTTTCCAGGCCTCTGGGAGAGTGCTTCTCCGGGGTGAGACCACCAAGTGGACACAGAGCTGGGAGCCAGTGTTTCCTTTTACTTTTGATTATTAGGGTTTGTGTTTTCTAATTTAATTTTGTTTCATAATTGTGTAAAATAATCTGCTGGTTCTAATAATGAGGTCTACAAATCAAAGTAGGCTCAGACCTACTCTGTTTTTGCTTTGCACTGCCTTCCCCCTCCCCTCCTCTGTGGCGAAGTATGTAAAACCCTATAACAAAAAAAAAAATAAAAAGAGGAAGGCCCCAGGCCGGGATGGACAGTTGTCATCCGCTGGGTCTTGGGGGGGGACACCTGGGGTGGGGCGCACAGTGAAGTGTGCGCTGTCAATGTGCTCTTTGTAGGAAGACGGAGGAAAGTGTCGGGAAGAAAGAAAACCCAGTCCAGATCATCTGTGAAGAGCAGGAGCTCGGGGACGAGGTCCAGGAAACGCCAGGGCCGCGTGAAGAAGAGTAAAGGGAAGAAGATAAAGGTAGCGTCGGATGGGGGATCACGCTGGGCGAGCTTCAGTCCTGTGTGTGGGTAGATAGTGGGAGTCGTAGAAGGGCCCTTTTTTTATAATTACTTAGAGGTTCACAGATAAATAGGCACGTTTCTGCAGCACGGACTGAAGGTGGGGCTGAGACGAGATGTGTTCTGGGCCCCGCAGAGCGGCTCCTGGGACCGCGGGGGGCGCAAGGGGCTGGGCTACAACCCGTCAGGTCGCTTGTTCCCTGGGGTGCCGGCATCCGGTGTGAGCCGGGTGGGGGTGAGGCCCAGGCGGGGTCCTCACGTGTGATGAGTACACGTGACCCTCAGGCTGCAGGACTGTGGCTACTCGGTCGGCCGTGTTTGGTGCTGCGGATTCCTAGTTGGAATGGAGGCTGTAGATTTCAGCCCTGTGGATCAGTGTTTCTCCCTCTGTCCCCTGGGTTCAGAATGAAGCCACAGCTCGTTCCCGCATCGCACGGACGCTGGGCCTCCGCAGGCCAGCCCATGGAGCCTGCATCCCCTCGGTGTACAAGCCTGCAGACCCCTCTCTGGGGCTGATGCGTGCAGACATCGGGGCAGCCTCTCTCTCCCTGTTTGGAGACCCTTATGAGCTGGACCCCTTCGACAGGTGACTGCAGAGGGGGAGCTGGGGGGGCTCACTCTTTTCCTAGGCCCGTGGGCATGTCGCTCCTGGTGGAGGCATGGCTCGCCCTCAGAATTCGCATTTGTGAAATTCCTGCTTCCGAGTTGTTCTCAGAATTCTGTACCTACTCGTCCCCTAATTTGGAGAAAGATCTAACTCACACGCCTGTCCCCCACCCCGTCCCCGCTCAGAGACTCGGGCAGCTGCTGACAGAAAACCGCTGCACGGGGCCTGGGTTCATTGTTGAGTCACGAGGGCTGCCGTGGGGGTAGTGCTGAGCCCGCCTGTGCCACGCGCTGCTGAGAGGTTGGGGGGTGGCTCCCTGGGCCTCGATGTGCAGGGTCACCCCGTGCCCTTTGGCATGTGTCCTCCTCCAGCAGTGAAGAGGCATCTCCGAGCCCTGCTTCCCCTCTGAGCGTCAAGAGGAGGATCCTGTCCCGGTCAGCCCTGCGGTCGCACCAGCCTGTGGCCAGGCCCGTCTCCATGGGGCTCTGCAGGTGTGTCCTGGGGGACAGGATGGCCGGGGCGGTGGTGCGGGGTGGGTCCCCAGGCGTACAAGGACCGCAGGCTCCATGTTGGGCTGGCGCTCTGCCACCTGGCACCCACGGCCTCTCCTGTGGCCTGTCCTCTGGCTCTTGGTTGAGGAAGTGCTGCGGCCAGTCCCAAGCCAAGGGCACAGGGATGAGGTGACAACCCCAGAGGCTGCCTCCGTGTGCCTAGCTCTGCTGCAGAACCCACAGCAGGGAGGGGCCGGGCAGGGAGCCAAGCTTTTTCTCTGTTTGACCCTCCAAAAGAAAGACTTAACCAACTCTACCAGTCGGCGTTGCTCACAAGCTCCTGCCTGTCAGTGAGTGGAGCCGGGGCCAAAGCCTCGGACGACTCCACCCCCCCCCACCCCATCTTCCTTTAGTCCGAGCTGCCGGGTGGGTCTCACCCCTCCCCTCGGGAACACTACCTGCTGCCTGGGTGTGGAGGCGCGTGGGCAGGAGGGCCATGACCGCTGGGCCTGCCCCGGGTCTGCCCTGCAGGAGGAGCGCTCCCGCCATGGCGCCCCAGCCGGAAGTGGATGCGGACCCCGGCCCTGACCTGCTGGGAAGCATCCTGTCGGGCCAGAGCTTCCTGATGATGAACGGCGCCGACATCGTCATCCACCGCGATGGCTCCCTCAGCGCCAAGAGGGCAGGTGAGGAGCCTCTGCGCACGGCCCGCCGTCCCCACCTCTGCGCGCCTGGAGATGGGGACACGCGTTCCTCCAGGGACAGTCGTGTGGTGTGACCCAGCGGTTCTAGGGTTTGCTTCCGAGTGTAGGTGAGGGTGCTGAGGGACTGAAGATGCCTGTCCCATCGCTTTCTGATAACACATCTGTTGGGGGAGTTACCAGGCAGCCCACAGGCCCTCCTTGCTGTCAGCAGCTGCCGTCTGTTCTCACAGCCCCAGGAACCAGCGTGGAGCCCTCTCCACGGATCTGGGCCCCAGCGGGATTCGGGCCTGGGGGGATCTGGCCATGGAGGGCAGGGTAGGCTGCATGGGCGTGGTCATTGGTAGACTGGGGTGCTACCCTGTTTTCAAGTGTCCATCACGGGCTCAGGCTCCTTCTGATCCACAGATAGCGTGAAGATAGTGTATGAAGCAGAAGGGGCTGGTGGGCAGCAGCAGAGCGAGCCTCCAGCCCCGTCCCTGTGCCCTGTAACCGTTGGGAGTGTTCTGAGGGTGTTCTGAGAAGGGTGGGGCTTTTTAAGGATGGGGGTGGGGACTGATGGCTGTTTGCCTTTTGTCTTTTAGCGCCAGTTTCTTTTCAGCGAAACTCAGTTGGTCCATCCAGAGGGGCAGAAGGCGCCGGGTCTGGGGCCTGCCTGCAGCCCAGAGAGACTCAGTCAGGAAGCGGGCCAGAGAGCTTGGGGTCCAGCTGTCCAGGCAGGGCTACCCCAGGCACACCCCCGGCCCCGCCCACCCCCGCCCATGTCCCTGAGCTCACGTTGGGGGCAGCTGTGAGACTGGACTCCTTGGTGACCCTTCAGTCAGGCCAGGCTCAGACCTTGTCCAGCGTGAGCGGACCCAGCTTAAAACAAAGTGACGGCCCCCAATTTAACGGCGACAGCAAGCACCCTCCGCCTCTTAGGTCTGCGGCATTGAAGACCTCGAATGGTAGCTCTAACTCGCCTTCCGAGAGCACGGTGCTGGGACAGGCCCCGAGACCAGCTCCCAGGAGGACGGACATCTCCGAGCTCCCCAGGATACCAAAGATCAGGAGAGACGACAGGCGGGTGGGCGAGGTCCCTGCCGGCGGGCAGAGAGTCGAGATTCCCAGCTCCTGCATCAGCCGGCTGACGGGCAGGGAGGGCCCCGGGCAGCCTGGCTGTGGCGCCAGGGCGGAGGGTGAGCCCAGCAGCAGGGGCGCTCAGGAGCCCAGCACGCGCTCGGGGGGCGGCCCCCAGCCCCCTGCCCCGCTGGGCCCCTCCCGGGGGAAGGGTGTCGGCTCCACCTTCGAGAGCTTCAGGATCAACATTCCTGGGAACACAGCCCATTCCGGCAGAGTCCTCAGCCCCGGCTTCTGCAACACGTTCCGGCCTGTGGACAGCAAGGTGCAGAGAAGAGAGAGCCCTGTGCCCCTCTTCTCCGTCAGGAAGACGAAGCAGCTCAAGAGCGAGATCTATGACCCCTTCAACCCCACGGGCTCTGACTCCAGCTCGGCCAGCAGCAGCCCCGAGCACCCGGGCTCTGGCCTCCTGCCCTCTGAGATCACGCGCACCATCTCCATTGACAGCCCCAAGGCCCCCGTGCTGCCGCCCGTGCGCTGCGTCACCTCCTACACAGTGCAGACCGGCATGGGGAAGGAGCCCGAGCCCCCCCAGGGGCCCTGCGGCCTGCCCGAGCTCCAGGGCGAGGAGGGGCCCGTGGCACAAGCACAGAGGCCGTCCCCGCCAGAGCCCTGGGGGGACGAGGACCCACCACCCCGCATCTCCTTCTTTGGCTCAGAGGGGCGGACGGTGACTTGTGTGACTGCGGCGGAGCCGGACGCCCCACCCAGTCCGGACGCCCTGCCCGCGACCACCCACAGGGTCGTGGAGCTGCGGTCCCCCACCCGTTCCCGCTCCAGGTCCAGCTCCCGCGGTGGGAAGAAAGCCCAGAGGCCGAGGGTCGCCACCAGGGAGCACCGGAGGGCCCGCTCAGGGTCCCGCTCGTCGCACTCGGGGGACAGGAGCTCGCGGTCTGCGTCGCCACCGGCAGGTGAGGACCAGGCCAAGAGGCACCGGCCCAAGGCCCGGGATCGGAGGTCTTCCAGCGACCGCTCCAGCAGCCGCGAGCGCACCAAGCGGAGGAAGGCCAAGGACAAGAGCAGGGAGAGAAGGAGGGGCTCCTGGGGCCGAGGCCGGCGGAGGTCCCGCTCCCGCTCCGGCAGCCCCGGCAGCTCCTCCCACGAGCATCGCGAGGGCAGGAGGAAGAAGAGGCGGAGGTCGGGGTCCCGGTCTCGGGGGAGGGAGTGCTCACCCCACAGCAGCCTGGAGAGAGCCCGGAGGCCCAGGCACCCCCGGGAGAGGAGGGAGCGGCCCGACAGGGAGAGTGCCGCGCGGCTCCGAGACAGGCGAGGCTCCTGGGAGAGGAGGCGGCGTAGGTCCAGGTCACCCAGCCCCGAGCACAGGCCCCGGGAGCACCGGCGGCCTCGGTCCCGTGAGAAGCGCCCACGGCCCCGCCCCCGCTCCCCGGAGAGGAAGTTGGCTCCGAAAGAGGCTTCTCCGGCACCCCTTCCCCAGGGGGAGCCCAGGCCGGACAGGGAGCCCCCGGCCAGGCCCCTGGCCTTGGCAGGAACAGACGCCTTGCTGGAGGGGTCCGAGGCCGACAAGCCCCCCACAAAGGTCCCCCCAGTCCTGGAGGTGCCAGCCGAGTACCCCCCTGAGGATCTGGATTACGGTGACTCCGTGGAGGCGGGGCACCTCTTCGAGGACTTTTCGAACGAAGCCATCTTCATGCAGCTTGATGACATGAGCTCCCCGCCCTCCCCGGAGAGCACGGACTCCTCCCCAGAGCGAAGCCTCTTGCCCAAGCCCACTGGGCCCCCGGCTGGCCAGCAGCATGACGCTGGCCTGGCCGTGGCCATCATCCGCAGGGAGGTGTCTCGGATCCACGGTGAAGATGTGGCGCAGCCTCTGCCCAGGATGGAGGGCCCTCGAGAGGAGCACTTGCTCCAGCAGGACGCGGCCGAGGCAGCCACAGCTCCCTGCGCTCTGGGAGGCCAAGCCATGGGCGGGGCGCCTGCGGGGAAGGAGGAGGGTCCCTCTCAGAACCCCCTGCTGCGGGCTAAGGCGCTGGTGAAGAGAGTCACCTGGGACCTCCAGGAGGTGGAGAGCGGTGCCCCGGCTGAGGACAGAGGCCTGCGTGAGTAGGCGCTTGGGCGGGGTGGGGCAATGGGGTGGGATACGAGGATGGCTCAGAGCGACCACCACGGAGTCTTCTCCCTGGATGGCTCACGGGCCTCCTTGGTCATGCAGGGAGATGGCCACGGCCTGACCTGTGGTCCTTGCTGCTGGGATGCTTTTCTGGAATTTTCCAGCCAGGAAACAGCCTTCTGGCGTGGCCACAGAGCACCCACCCCCCTGTTGGCCCTCAGGGACGCCGCTTCGCAGGCCGCAGAGGCCCCGGGAAACCGAGGACGCGGGCCCCGTGGCTGCGCTCCAGCAGGCTCCCTTCTCTGAGCCCCCTCCCCCTGGTTATGTGCTTCCAGAGCCTGGCTTTCCTGATGCTGACCCTTCTCAGGTGGGCGCCTGGCCTGGAGGGATGTGGCGTTGGGCTCAGGCCACTCAAGCTGGGCCGGGTTGGGGCTGAGGGCCTCATGCACCAGCCCCTTTCTGCCGGGGCTTTTAGTGGTTCGGGAGTGGGGGTTGGGAGCACGTTGCCTTGGGCACTGGGGCACCGAGCTCTGCAGGGGCTAAGCGGGCTGTGCTCTCGCCCAGGTACAGAGCCTGAACCTGCCCCCCACCCCGGCTCTGCCTTCGAGTGTCCCACCATACGCACCTGTCAGCCAGCCCGCGGTCCAGTTCCTCTTGCAGGGGAGCCTGCCCCTGATGGGCTGCGGGGTGGCCCAGAGCCCGGCCCCGGTGCCCACCGTCCTGACTGCAGCCTCAGAGCCGGCTGGTCATGCTGCCACTGTGACCACCGCCGCTGCCAACAGCTCCGAGGAGAGAACAGCTGCTCCCAGGCCAGCCTCGGAGAAGACCAAGAACGAGGAGGTGAGTCCCGCCCCTCCTTCCTCCAGGGACTGGCGCAGGTGGGTGGGTGGGTGGGTGGGAAGCCAGGGGCCAGTGGTCTCACAAGTGTCCTCCCCCCTAGTACATGAAGAAGCTGCACGTGCAGGAGCGGGCTGTGGAGGAGGTGAAGCTGGCCATCAAGCCCTTCTACCAGAAGAGGGAGGTGACAAAGGACGAGTACAAGGACATTCTGCGCAAGGCCGTGCAGAAGGTGGGTGTGGGGTCCGTGAGCCCAGAGAGAGGGGCTCCGGCCCCAGGGTCGCTCGGCCACATCCTGGGCGCAGCTTCAGGCCAGTTGTAGCCACGCCTCATTGATGCTTCGGGGGTATAAAATGCTGGTGTTTGTGAGGGGCTTACGACTGTCCTCGTGACTTTAGTTAAAGAGGCTAAATGACACAAGATGTTTAACCCAGCTCATGGGTAGGAAGTGAGACCCTGAGAGATGGACATGAGAGATGGACATGCCAGCTGATCTCAGTGGGACCCTCAGCAGCCCTTGAGGAGGGCAGAGCAGGCAGGCGCACCTCAGGCTGCCTGCTGTCCCTCATGGCGTGCTCCCCAGCGCTCCATCCCCATGATCCCTGACCACGCGGGTTTGCAGGGACATCCGGGTAACTGTGCCCCACTCCCCCAGATCTGCCACAGCAAGAGTGGGGAGATCAACCCCGTGAAGGTGGGCAACCTGGTGAAGGCCTACGTGGACAAGTACAGGCATATGCGCAGACACCGGCGGGCCGAGGCCGGTGAGGAGCCGCCTGCCCAGGGTGCCGAGGGCTGAGGCTTGCCCGGGGCCCTTCTGGCTGGAGTAGCCGAAGCAGAAAACTCCGGGCCACTCGCCCTCCCGTTTCCAGGGTTCCTGTGATCGCACGTGGTCTGTGCACCTGTCTTGCTCACAGTTTAAAACTGGACTTTTATATGTATATTATAGACACACACTGTTCCCATTGTGTTCTAATTTATCAAAAACGGATTATCTTTAGAAATGTCTTGATTGGCTCAGTACTTGAAAGGCGAAGCCTTTGGTGATGAGAAACCAAAGGCGGGCGGGCGGGTGGCGCTTCCCCCACGGGCAACCATCTGGTCCCAGGATTCCCTCGTCTGCTCGTTGTGTTTTATAAGTAATCGCTCGGGTTTTCACTTAGGTCCGCCACCTCCCAGGCACAGCAGTGTTGGCGGGTCTCGAAGGCCAGGGACAGGCCTTGGGCGCAGCACAGATGGGGAGCCCTGTTCACCGCAGAGGGGCCCCAGGTGCTGCCCCCTCTGGGGAACACGTGTCCTGAGGGGCCCTTGCGCTCTTGGAGCAGTTTGTTGGCTCTAAAGCATGCCCTGAGTTTTTTCACTGTGAAGTCAGGAGAACGGGTGTGCACAGGAGGCCAACGTGGGCGGGGCAGGGGGCTCCCTTCCTGGGCCCACAGGTCACGGGCTTCCCGTGAAGTGGGGTGAACCTCGCATCCACAGTGCCCCTCCCAAGCCTCAGTCTCAAGCCTGCCCCTGGTCAGGACACCAGCACTGGTTCTTGGGATCTTTTTATTAGATTGGGAGGGGTTGGGGACCCAGCCTAGCCGGGCTGCTCCGCCTCCATCAGGAAGTGCTCCAGGAAGTGCTCCAGGTCATCATAGAGGCTGTTGGAGCTGGACAGGCAGAGGCTGAGGCTGCCGCTGTCCAGAGAGGATGCGCCTTCGCGCTGCACGCCCTCCAGGTATGCCCGGCACAGCCATGGCTCCAACTGTGGGGAGGGCGCGGTCAGGTGGGGGGAGGGCTGTGTGCACCCTCCCTCCCTCCCCCCACCCCCACCCCAGGGACCCTCCACCTCACCTTCACCAGGACCAGGCTCTTCTCCTTGGGCCTTCTCACTGACAGGTCCTGCCCAAAGCCCAGATAGATGGTGTAGTGAGGGGAGCCCCGGCGCCGGCAGGCCTCAAACTCCCCCAGTTCTGCAGGACAGGGCTTTGGTGAGGGGGGGTGGGGGGAGGCGGGGAGGCCCTCAGCCCCAGGGCAGGTGCATCACTGACCTTGGAAGAAGGTGCTGAAGTCAAAGATGGGGGTGTCGCAGTTCCGGGGCAGCAGGCGGGCGGGGGTGGAGGAGCTGGCCGAGCCCAGGGGCCCTCCCACCTCCCAATAGACCTTACACTTGCCCAGGCGCCGGGCCCACAGCCTGAGACCCCGGAGTTCCAGCTGTAGGCCGGGGGCTACGTGCTGCAGCAGCTTCTCTGTGTAGTGGAGCTGCTTCTGGTCGGGCAGCTCGGCGGGGCTAGGAAAGGCTACTCGCTGGTGCTCTGAAGCCCCACCACCTACATCGGGGGGGCCATACAGGAGCACACAGCTCGGGCGCCCCACCACCTCCCGCAGCACTGTTCGGCCCTTGTACGTGATGGTCAAGTCCAGGGCCCCCAAGCTGGGCAGTGTGTGCGGGCCGAGCTGTGAGCAGGTGGGACCAGCCACGTGTAGATGCCCTGCCATCGGGGTGCAGGCACTGGGGGAGGCTGTGGTGCGGGGCTCCGCCTCTCGCGGCTGCCAGGGGGCTGGGGGTGGGCCTGCGTCTGGAGAGGAAGGCAGGCCTGAGCTGGCAACCGAGCCGCCAGCTCCTCCCCTTTCCTTCCACATGTCCCCTAGCTCCTGTCACCTGGGCCTGGGGCTGGGGCGCCACATTTACTGTGGCGGGCACAACTCCCAAGCAGGGAGCTCTGGACCTGAGGAGGCTCAGCTGTGCCCAGCAGGGATGGTGGCCCACCTCTGGCCAGCACCGTCCCTGCTGGGCACCCCCCTCCCCCGAGCCCTCTCTCCCCGGAGACTCTGCTGTCCTGCCTGTTCCTCCCCTTGGCACACAGAATTCTGCAGGGCAGAGCATCCCCCTCCAACAGCCCCTCACCAGGAGCCCCAGGGGCTATCGGCTCCACCCCACACGCAGCTTTCAGCACATGGTCCTCCAGGCAGCTCTGCTGCAGAGCCTGGATCAATAGGTCCCCAGCATCTCCAGCTGGGCTTGGGGCACAGGGCTCAGGGCTCAGCCCGGCCAGCCCATGCCCCAGCCTCTCGCCAGCATCTGCTGCCAGGTATGGCCCCAGAAGCCCATCCTGCAGGAGAGGACAGACAGTCCCAGCATAACTCAGCAGCTCCCCAGCCCAGTGAGGGGGGGCAGCCCCAAGGTGGAATCCAAGAGGGCAGTGACCTTACCCTTGTAGGTGGGGCATCTTCAAGGGCCTTGTCCTCCCCCTGGCTAATAATGCTTGGGCTTTCTGAGGGAGAATTAGGGTTGGGGGAACACTGGATTTGTGACTCTGGAGTGGGACACCTAGGTGTGAAGCCCTGGGCAGCTCCTCAAAGCTCAACCGCACTTCTCCTTCACTGATCCCAACAGGCCCATGAGCTTCCTCCCAGCAATCCCCAGTCCCCGCTAGCCGCGCCACACGCCCTCACCCCGGCCCCGCCATCCCCCAGCAATCTGGCACCAGCCTCTCTCATGCCAGTTTTCTAAAACCGAAAATCCGACCCAGCGGCTGCTCCCAGGACAGAGCCAAGTCTCCCTGTCGGCAGCCCTGCCGTGGCCTCCTCACCTCCGCACGCCGGCCCGGGGGTGACCATGTACACCTTATGAGGGTCGGTAGGGTCCCCCGAGTTGTCTTGCAACATCACGAAGCGCCGCGTACAGTGCAGCGCGCAGCGGAAGTTGGTTTTCCAGGAAGCTCGGAGCGCACTCTCAGCGGTAGGCCGGGCACCTGCGCTGCTGCGGAGAGGCCACCTGCCGCGGGCCACAGCCCAGGCCTGGGGAGAGAGACTGAGCGGATTACGCGGACCGGACACTCGGGCCTGGGCCTGGACCGGCCCTCCCCCGCCCCGGGCGGGGCTGGGGTCCCACCTTGAAGATGCGCGAGTCGGCCTCTCCCAGGTCCTTCCGCGAAAAGTGCTTCCAGGGCACGCGGAAGCGCGTTCGGGCCGCGTCCAGCCACCGTAGTCCCTCGTAGCGGCCGCTGCTGACCTCGCCCAGAAGCCAGTCTCCGAAGAGCACGCGCGGGGTCCCCCTGCGGGCGGAGCAGCCGGGCGTCAGGGCGCGCGCGGGCCACCGGGGGCGTGGGTGGGGTCGGCAGCGGGCAGCGCGGCGGGCTCACCCGTCGGGAGCCACGGCCATTGCTCCCTCCGCAAGGGCTGGGCGTAGAGAGAGCGGCGCGCCCTCCGCGGCGAGGGCTGGGGTCGCGGGGGCAGTCGGGGGATAGCGCAGGTGAGAGGAGCGTTCCGCGTGAGTCTCCGCAGGTAGTCCCGGGTGTTGGGGTCCCAAGTGTTGGGATCACAGATGGAAGTTGAGGACTTCTGGCCACGGTGTTGCCCAGGTGAGTCCTGGCCAAGGAGGCGATGGGTGTGGCTACAGATGGGGCGGGGCCTCGGGCACACGAGGGGCCACAGGTGTCGAGCCGGCGTCCGGGCTGGGCCCTGCGGGGGCGCGACGGGAACGGCCGTAGGAAAACGAAACCGCGCGCTGCGGGAAAACGAAACCTAACCCGCCCCACCCCGCGCGTCACCGCGATCTCCGCCTCCAGGTCCCCCAGTTCCGGACCCGTGCCCCTCGCCGTCACCCGCTCTGCCCGCCCCCTCCCGGTCACTGCTCCGCGGAGCGAACCTGGGGTCCGACGCGGCCGTCGCTGCCTTTCTCGCTCCGCGTGGGTTGGGAGTCCCGAGTACCTGGTAGTGGCACCGCCGGCGCGGGAAATTTCGGCTCCGCTGGGGCTCCGGAGCAAGCGCTTTTATGGTGGCGGGGGCCGGAGGCGGGGCCGGGGCCGGGGAAGTCACGTGCTCCCGCGGGCGGGGGCGGCACTGGGGTCCTGGCTGCCGCAGGGCACAGCCCCTTCGGAGTCCAGCCGCTGCCCTCCCTCACCCAGCGCTGCGGGGGGCTGGGGCGCCAGCAACCAACGTGGTGGGAGAAGCAGTGGGATAAGCTGGGGACCCCGGGATCGGAAATAAAACCAGTCAGGTTCCTGAGCGGACGAGCGGGTGAGGGGGGTGCGTGGGAGGAGATGCAGCTGTGCTCTTTGGGTTCTTACCAGTGACAGTTGTCCAGGCAAGAATACTCAAATACTATCGAGATTAAAATATTTGGAAAGGAATCGGAAATGCCTTTTCGTGAGGAAAAAACGCCAGTGATGCATAAGGGACAGTGGCGGTGGTCGGGGCTGAAGTCCTGACTGAGGGTCGCCCCTGAGGAAGCCAGTGGAGGGGGCTCGGTCCCCAACTCCGTGGCTCTGGGTCGCGTCCACAGCCTCTGTCCTGTGTACCCACTGGCCCCACCTGCTGCCCGGGGCCCAGGGCCTGCAGGCCACTGTCACACTGCACTGGGCCAAACCACCCGCCTCCACCCCGCACCGCCCGTCACAGCCCAGCCACCTGGACCACGTGCCTCCGAGGGCACCCCAGCGTGTTTACTGCCCTCACTGTAGCCCACAGACGCAGGAGTGCGAGCCCCTGGAAGGTCCCCGGGCCCATGCTCTCCCAGATGAGTGTCCTCAGGTGGCTCCTCTGCCTCCCCCGGGGGAAGAATCTGTGTTGCGTCAGCTGTGGTTAGACAAGGAGAGGAACTTCCTGGCCACCAGCTGGCACCGAGCCTGGGAAGCCCCGCGGGCGCAGCAGGTGGTTTACGGGAAACGGCACCCAGTGCTCTGGGCAGGGAACGACCCCGCCCACCCCTCTCCGCCCCCACGGCGCCCCTGGCGGTCCCTCTGAGGAGGACTCAGTGCAGGGCGGGAGCAAATGGACCACGTCCTGACAGCCCCCACTGGCAGCCCCTTGGGGCAGACCGCACGCGTCCCAGCAGATCCGAAAATGTCACTTTATTCTGCGCAATGGAGTCGGGGGAGAGCCACCAAGCCGACTGCAGTGACCCAGACTCGCCGGGAGAGGAGGGGCGGCCACACTAGAGGTAGACGGAGTCGGAGCGAGGCGCGTCCTGGGCACCCCCGCGCAGGCCCGCCTCTGCGCCCTCGTCGCCGCTGCCCTCGCTGCCCTCGTCGCCAGCACCGTCCACTTCCGAGGCAGGCGTGTTGAGGACCACCACGTCGGCCGCGGCCCCGATGTCCTCGCCGAACCACACCGCCTTGTAGCCACCCTCAGGCCGCCGCTCCTTGGTCAGGATGGACCTCACAGCGGCCGGGCCGTCCCCATCCAGGGCCACCGTAGGGGACTCGGCGACTCGGCGGAGGGTCTCCGGGCTGGGGGGCTTGGGTTCTGGGGGTGCAGGCTCTGGGGGAGCCGGCGGGACGGGACTGGATGAGGGGCTAGGAGCCGGCGCCCAGCTGGCCTCGTCGGGGTTGTTGAGGAAGGCCTGGTTGTCAAAGCCTTGGGGCTGGGGCTCCTGGGGGGCAGGCGGGAACCAGCAATCAACCAGACCAGGCCTGGGCTCAGACCACCCCTGTTCCCCCAGAGACAGGCGGCTAGACGCTCTGCCTCTCTCTGCCCTTCCCCCCATCTGTGGGCTATGGTGTGTATGCCCCGTCCCTCCTCACCTCTGCCCTGCATCTCCCGGATGGACTCCTGGCCTCCACGCTGCCTCTCTCTCCATCCTGCCGCTTCTCCACCGCCCCCCGTCCTCTCTCCTGTCCTTTCCCCCACCCCGAGGGCCTCACCAGCGCTTTGCCACAGCAGCACTTGAGTCGGTGGCCGTAGTGCTTGTGGACGAGGACTATGAGGGCGACGAGAGCCAGAAGGAGCAGCGCGCTCAGCACCCCGCCCAGCGCCGCCATATCCACCACCGAGAAGCGGCTTGCGTCTGAGCTGCAACCCACTGGCGGGCTGCTTCCTCCGGTGCCAGGCGTCCCTGCTGGCAACACCGCTGCCCGCTTGCTGTCCCACCGCAAGCACTCCCGGGCCAGCCTGGGGCAAGCTCGGGACACCCGAAGAGCAGGCTAGGCCTGGCCACCGGAGATGACGTTTGGAGGAGTGGGCGCCACTGACCCCCGCCAGGGAGCCCCGATAGGCCGGGCTACTGGGAGCGGGGAGGGGGTCAGTGCCCACCAGTTCCAGGTGGGTGGTAGGGGGCCAACGTGCCAGGCAGGGAGCTGAGGGTAGCACGGGGCCCGTGGGCTGAATGGCCCTGGGAATTGGGGGGGTCACTGGATCCTAAGTCTGGCCTCTGCCCCACCCTCCACACATCTTCCCTAGCTTACCTCCTGGGGCCCCCCAGGACCTGTCTCTTTGCCAGACCCCCCCTTGGGGTTTCGTGGTCCCCATGGTCGTGCTGGGCCGACCTGGGGTGGACCCTACCCCACAGCGACCGCCCAGAGTCCTGAGTCAGAGAGCATGAAGGTAACTAGGGTAAATGGTGGTGCTACCTGTAGGCCGGGTGGTCCTGCTGGGTCCAGGGGACATTGGCAGAGAGGTTCCTGGCTTTGAGGTCTGTGCTGAGCCCCCACTGGGTGAGGCTGATGGCGAGGAGGGGCTGGTTCCCGCACTGGGGGGCCCCCCAGGCATGGAGGAGGCCGGAGGCCTCAGAGTTGTGCCTGAGGAGGGGTGCGGGCTGCTGTCGCCCCCAGAGCTGGTCGTGGAGGACCCCCAAGAGGGCTCAGGGGGCCGAGGGGCTTCCGACGTGGTGCCGCTGGAGGCTCTGGTTGTTCCTGCTGTCTCTGGGGACGGGGGGGGGCCTGGGGCCAGGGCCAGGGCTCAGGCTCGCCACTCCACCTAGCAAGAAGCCCTCCCCGAGCCGACCCGGGGTCCCTGGGAGGCTCACCTGTGGCGGCGGGTTCCTGTTCTGAGACTTGAACCTCCACGACCGTGGTCGCTGTGCCTGAGGTCACCGTGTTCCTGGCCTCAACCTGGGCAGGAAGGGGGCTTGTCCCTCCTGGGCTCCAGCTTGACCCCTGGCCTTCGGAGATGCTGCCCGCCTCTCACCTCTGCGTAGAAGACCCCGGCGTGCACCAGCGAAGCGTCAGTCAGCATGGCCTCCCCGTCCATCCGGAAGTTAGAGTTGTTGGTGACCCGATACGTGATGGCCGAGTTGAGGTCCTGGACGTGGCCCCAGTGAGTCCTGAGCCCAGGCTGCTCCCCAGACCGCTCCAACCCCCCCACGGCAGGAGGCCGGGCAGACCCAGGGACCAGGCGGTGCCTACTGGGAACTCAGGATCCTGGGCCCGGATCCTCAGAGCCTGGGAGGGGGCAGCTGCATCCTTGATGGCCACGCCTACCCCAGAGCCGAGCGCCACGGTGCCGCGGTACAGGCTCTGGGGGAAGCGGGGCGGGCTCCCGCTGGCGGCCTGGGCCTCCACCGTGACCTGCGTCACCGAGTACCTGGCGTGATCCGCCTGCTCGCCCTGGGGGTTGGAGAGGCCGCAGTGACCAGCAGGTCCTTGAAGGGTGAGCCCTGTAGCCAGGGGCCCAGGAAGGGCCCGTGGAGACCTGGCCCTGTGTGGGCACCCACCTTGACCAGCAGAAGGAAGGTCTTGGGGCTGGGGATGCTCTTGGTCATGGTGAGGTTGCCTGTGTTGGCATCAATGGAGAACGAGCCATCCTCGTTTCCTGGGAGGACGGCAGGACGGTTTGGCCGCAGTCCCCTCTGGAGGCCTGAGGTCCCAGTGTCACAGCTGGTTCTGCCCATGTGGGGACGGGGTCAGGGTGTTGCATGGAGAGAGAAGTTGGGGGCTGGTGCCCACTCACCCCTGATGATGCTGTACACAATGGGCTGATGGATGCCCCGGTCCCCGTCCACGGCGTAGATGGGCCCAGGATGCAGGATGAGGGGTCCTGACTGCGGGAACAGGGAGGGGAGGGTACGCCGTGGAGCTGGTGCCCCTCCCGCTCCCCTCAAGGAGATCTGGAGTAGCCCCAGGGGGCAGTCAGGGACCCAGGTCGGTCCCTGGGGTCCCTCACTGGGTCCCAGGGGCCTGGCTGGCTCTGCCCTGAGGACAGCTGGACCCTGTTTCCTCATTTGAATTTCAGAGGCCCTGTGTCCCACTTGCCACCATGGGGTGGGGCAAGATTGGTTTACGAAAAATCGTTCACATTTGCTTGAAAATCACAACCCACTCTGACCCCATGGCAGCCAGGCCCGTGCTCATGCTGCCCTGGTCCTCCACGGCCCCCGTACCAGTGTGTGGCCTGTGGGCACAGCCCCGTGGTACTGGGCTTCGACGCAGACAAAACCGTCAGAGTATGTGCAGGGCAGGAACCAGGGGGCCCGCAGGTCGGCGGGCCGCACCTCCAGGACCAAGGTGGCTGTGGCCGTGTGGCTGGGCTCCACGTTCTCCTCTCGCGTGTCCTGCAGCACCGCAGCCCTGCCGTCAGGCCTGGGGGCCTGTGGCTGGAGCGGCTCGGGTGGGGCCGTGGGCGTCCGGGATGAGGGCGGGAGTGGCCTGCTCACCCGGACCAGCAGTTGGAAGGTCATGTTCGGCCACCTGTCGAAGTCCAGTGACCGGTCCAGCCGCAGCTCTGGGCGGCTCGCACCCACCAAAGAGAAGAAGCCGCTGGTACCCTAGGGAGGTGGGGGCTCAGCCTGGGACCCCGGGAGGACACGCAGAGGTGGGGATACCCAAAGGGGAGGGCTGGGGGCACTGACCGGGGTCACTTCCTGGAGGGTGTAGAACAGGACGTCATCTTTGTCGAGGTCCTGGGCCCTCAGCTCTGTCTCGGGGATGACGACGGCATTCACTTTAGTGTCCTGGGGTGCGGAGGGGGGTCGGTCTGGCCACGCCCGTGTCCCCAGGCTGAGACCCCCAGCCACTAGCCCTCTGCCCCCCATCCCAGGTGCCAGATGCCCCGGCGTGAACTGCTGCTCCCTTCCACTCACCTCTGACACCCTTTGGACCTTGACTACAAAGGGGAACCTGGGCGGGTTGTCGTTGACATCCAGCACTGACACAAACACCCTCAGGCTGGTCACCTGGGGGAGGGAGGAGGGTCCCCGGCCCAGCGGCGTGAGCTCATTCTGGGCGCTGGGGTACAGTTCCCAAGACAGCTCTCTGCCTGGGGCTCCCGCTCCAGCAGGCGTTACGGACAAGGAACAGAAAGCAATTTTTTTAAAGCACAGAAGGTGCGAATGCCCTGGAGAAAAATAACGCAGGCACTGGGGGCGCAACCAGCAAAACCCCAAATGAGGAAAACGGCAAAACAATTGAATTTCTTCAAGCATAAGTCTCACGGAAAATCAGGACACCATGTGTTGAAAGAGACGTGAGAGAAACATCAGCCAGCTGCACTGGGTGGACCTTGCTGGCAGGAGACTGTGAACGACCGCTCTGGAGCTGGTGGGGTGTGGGCGTTGGATGCCGCGCTGCTGAGGAGCCCCTGCCTTTTCCGGACGTGACAACACTACCGCGTTAAGAAGAAGCGGCCTTGTCCGCTAGAGGCTCATCCTGAGGTATTTGTGGGTGGTGTGCTGTGACGTCGGGCGGGGGGCACCCACGGGGCTCAGGGAGACCACAGAGCTGACTGGTGCGAGGGGCCAGGGAGGCGGGCGCCTCTCCGAGGAGGTGACAGGGAGCAGCCGGGGTGGGGGGCTGGGGGCGCGGCGTGCCGCTGGGCCTTTATTCGCTTTATTTGGGAGGGCAGGGACCGCTGCTTGCTTTACCGGATAGGATCGTTCTCCTGCCATTCGGAGAGTGGACTGGGGTGGGCGGGGCCAAGAGGGGAACAGATGGACCAGCGGAAGATGCTGGTGTCAGGCCCAGTCAGCCGGCAGATTTGCTGGAGGACCGGCGTGGGGAGGGGGAAGTGAGGACTGAGCTGGCAGGGCGAGGCGCCTTTGGGGGGGCCTTGGATCTCGGGGAGGGGGTGTCTGTGGGGTGTGATGTCCGTCCGGGGCCGGCTTTGTGAGTCTGCGGCTCGAGGCACAGTCTGGGCTGGGGGAAGTGTGGGCGTTGCCGGCACAGAGGTGACACTTGAAACACACCACTGGGTGAGGTCGCCAGGGAGTGACCGTGGGCCAGGCAGAGCAGGGCACAGAGGTCCAAGCCGGAGCCCTCTGACATCACAGGGAGGGTGGGGATGTGGGGATGCCTGAGGGGGTCTGAGGGGCAGACTCACCACAGTGTCATCCCTCTTGCACTCCAGGACTGCTTCCAGCATTGAGTTCTCCTGCGGGGGCGGGCAGGTGTGGGAATCACCTGGGCAGCTGGCCCAACCCCCGCCCCATTCCACAGGTGAGGAGACAGAGGGTGAGAGCAGCAGGTGCTGGCCAAGGGTCCTTGTCACCCATGCTGAGTCCAGAGGGCGGCGGGGCCCAGGCAGCTTCGTCCCCCGAGGGCCCCACCCCCTCAGGGCCAGCCCTCAGCCAAGCCTGGGGGCCCGAGAGGCCCCGTGGGCAAACTGAGACCCAAAGATCCCCAGAGAGCCCTTCTCTGGGGAAGAGTGTGGGTGGCCGCCTGGGGCCCATGGAGGGTCGGCCACCCCCGCTGACCCCATGGGCACAGCCAGCCCTGGGCCCGCCATCCACACCTCGTAGTCCGGGGTCACATTGAGAAACAGCTGAGTCCCCTGGATCCGAAATGCGAAGCGGGTGGGCGAGGGTCCGAGGGTCACCTGCTGGCCCTCAGGGACGGTGATGTTGAGGAGTAGCTGCCCGGGACTCGTGTTCTCACTGACTTCGAAGGAGTTCTTTTCCACAGAGCAGACTGGAAGTTGGAGAGGAAGGGTCGGTGCCTGCCAGGCCCCTGCCTGCCACCCCGCCCCTCTGCCACTGCCCCCAGTACCCTGGGCCTGGGCCACGGCCACGAGCAGAGGAAGCAGTAGGGCCCAAGTCACCATCTCGGCAGGCGGGCGGCCCCGGGGGAGGCTGTGGGCCCGTCTGGCGTCTGGGACCCTCTGAGCGGCTGTGCTGCTGACGCAGTCTCTGCCGGGGCGACCTTCGCCCCTGCCAGGCGCCGCCCCACTTTATGACCCTTTACAACGACTGCCGCCAACCAGCCGCAGGACTGGCCTCCACCAAGGGGGCCCCCGCCGGCCGCCGGCCAGGCCTCGCCGGCTGCCAGGAGGGGCAGACCAGGTGGTTACCCGGCCGGAACCGGGCCACATGCAGGGGCTGACGGGGGCTCAACCCACGGACCCCAAGACAGAGGAACCCAGAGCTGGTGGGCAGGCACTGGGGGCCTGGGCGGGCTGGGGCTGGGGTGGGCCTCTGTGTTTGCTGTACTTGCCCCCCAACCCGGGATGGCCCTCTGCTGGGCCCCTCTGCCAGAACCCTCGTGGGCACAGCTCCTAAGGCGGCCCGGGAGGTTCAGGCTCAGGCCGCAGGTGTTCCCCTCCGGGCCCACCTCCTGTCCCCGAGTTTAGGGGACAGGTCTGGAGGGGAAAGGTTATATGCGTCCTAGGGACTCCCCTGCCTGTCCCAGAAACAAGCCAGCTTCTTCCAGGGGTCTGGGCGGGGTCACAGTGACAAGGCTGGCAGTGCTTCGGGGCAGCTGGCAGCTGGGGGGGGGACCCTGGGCCCCGACAGAGGGGCATCCTTGTGAGGGGCCCATGGCAGAGGCCCCCAACTGCCCCACCTCCATCTTTCCTCAGCCCCCTAAGCCCAGCAGCTGGGAGAGGACACTGGGTGGGGGAGGGGCTGCTGTGATGGGTCCGGTGGAGCCCTTCGCACCTCCAGGCCCCAGGCCATGCGCGCCTGAAACACCTTCGCAGAGCAACCCTGAGCCCGTGGTCCTACAAGGCCTCCTGCAGCCTGGCACTTGGGGTGTCATCACCGGCCCTGCTCCACAGGCCCCGGGAGGTCAAGCCACCCATCCAGACTGCACGCCTGGACCGGGAGCCAGGACTCATGCTCAGGTCCTTTCACTGGGGAGTGGCCTCCTGGGTCCTGCCTGTCGCCTCTTCCTGCTTGGCCGAGCCTCCTTGCCCCCTCACCGCTGCCCCCCGGGGCAGGATCTAGGGGACATCTCCCAGAGCCCCTGAATGTTTGCTGTGTGGATGCCAGAGGTGCCGGGCGGCTTCCAGGGAGCTCAGTGGATGGGGCAGGAGAGAAGGAAGCGGAAAGATGAGGCTCCCTGCTGGCTTCCCAGGTTGAAAGGGCAGCTGGGCATAGCCACCGTCCTAGAATCCCGAGGATGGGTCTCTCCTTCCCTCTGGCAGCCGTGCCCAGCAGCAGCTTCCTCGATGGTACCCAGACGGCGCACAGAGCGGGCTCACAGGGCCAGGGTCTGAATTGCTCCTTTATTGGTGCCAACTGCAACCCCCCCTCCTCCGCCCCCCTCCCCTGTCCAGGCTCCCCTTGGGAGGTTCCTTCTTCCTCAGGGCCTCCTCTGGGTCCCCTCAGCAGCAGGGATGGCCGGCTCTGACACCATGACCCCAGCCCTCAGTCCAAGAGGCATCTGGGGAGACCAGGCCTGATCCTCGGGGGGCCTCAGGCGCATCCTGCAGAGACAGCCAGGTTAGGGGTTGGGGTCTTGGTGCTGGAGACCGCTGCCCACCCGGCGAAACTGGGCCTTTTCTGGTCACCAGCGCTGACAGTTTCACCCTCCCAGACCCCTGGGCCATTGCTGTGTCCAGTTGTGCCCGGGACCTGGGGTGCCCCAGGGAGGGAGGCTATGGGGCAGGGGATGGGGGATGGGGGATGGGGCTGGTGCTCACCAGGCCTGCAGGGTGGGCGCGTCCGACCACAGCAGGCAGAGGTGGCCCTCCGCAGAGTTGGTCCAGGCTGTGCTGTTCTCTGTGTCCTGCTCGCTGCTCCCCACCCCAAGTCAGAATTAGTCTGGAGTTGGGGAGCGCCCTGGCAGGTCCACCCCCATCCCGCCGCCCCTCACCTGCGCTTCCCCACCAGGCCCTGCAGCAGCCGCTGCAGCCGCGCGCTCTCCCGCAGGCGGCTGAGCTCGCTGGTGAAAGTCCCGTCCGAGTGTCGCGGGGCCCTGCGGAGGGGACGCGGAGGGGGCCGGGGGGGCGGGTGGTCAGGGCCGGGGCGGGGTGGGGGCGGGCGGGCGCGGGGCCCGGGGCCGCGGGCTCACCTGGGGGGCGCGGGGCGCGCGGCGCAGCCCCGGAGCAGCGGCGGCGGCAGCAGCAGTAGCAGCAGCAGCAGGGCCCGAGTGGCCATGGTGGGCGCCGGGCGGGGGCTGAGCGGCCGTCGGGCCGCGGCCCCTTTATAGCGGCGCCCAGGAGCGGGAGCGGGGCGGGCGGGGGTCGGCGCCGCCCCGGCTCCGCGCCGCCCGAGCCGCGCCCCATCGATCGCGCGGGAAGGTCAGGGCCGCCCCCCCAGCTGTCGCCCCGGCCGCCCGCCCGCCCCCACCGCCGCGGCGGCGCCCCTCGGCGGGCCCGCTGGGGTCGGGCGCCCGGGGACAAGGGGACCCCCGCGGGGGCGGCGGGCGGGACCTGCGGGGTGTCGGCCCGTGCAGTGACCTTTCCCAGTCGCCGGGCGCGGGGCGGCGGGGGAGCGGCGGGCAGGTGGGCCGGGGGCGGTGGGGGCGGGCGGGGGCTGATGCCGCGCAAGACCTGGGCCTGGGGCGCCTTGGCCTTTGGGTGCATTTTTGGAGGCGGGAGACCTGAGCCTGCTTCGGGCCATTTACAACCAGCACCCGTGAAATCCTTACACGTAAATTACAAATCGAGTAAGGGGATTTCTTATAAGCCAGTAGTTCTTGTGTTAAACTTTATATGCATTTTAAAGATCATTAGTAGACTTTCTTTAGAGCAGTTTTAGGGTTAGGGAAGAATGGAGCTGAAAGTACGGGAGCTCACACACGCACGTGCCCAGCCTCCCCGGCACCAGGCATTAGTTTGGGACATTCGTTACAATTGATGAACCAGTATTGTACATTATTATTAACTAAACCCATGATTCACAGTACGGTTCACCTTGGTGTTGTACATTCTGTGGGTTTTGACAAATGTACAATGACACGAGTCTGCTATTGTAGACAGTACCACCCAGGGCCCTGCCCTAAAAGTCCCCTGCTCGCCACCTGTTCGCCCCTCCTTCATCAACCCCTGATCTTTTCACTGTCTCCATAGTTTTACCTTTTCCAGAATGTCATAAGGTTGGAAGCATACAGTCTGTGGCCTTTTCTTATTGGCTCCTTTCACTTAGTTATATGCATTTAAGGTTCCTCCATGGCTTGTCATGGCCTGATAGCTCATTCCTTTTTAGTGCTGAATAATATTTCATTGTCCAATGGACCACAGTTTATTTATCCACTCACCTATTAAAGGACATCTTTGTTGCTTCCAAGTTTTGACAGTTATGAATAAAGCTGCTGTAAACATCTGTGTGCAGGTTTCTGTGTGGAAACAAGTTTTCAGCTCCTTTGGGTAAACACCAAGGACCACGATTGCCGGATCCCATGGTAAGGTTATGGTCTGCTTTACAGGAAAGCAGCAGACTGTCTTCCAAAGTGGCCGCACCGTTTTGCATTCACACCAGGGCGTGTGTCGTGGTATCTCATTGTTGTTTTCTCTACATGTATTTGCAACAGCTGCTGCGGCCTCTTCTTGCACAAATTTGGCAAATTAAAACCGCTAAACTTTAACAACATTGACCGATTAATGACATTCATGAGAACACTCAAAATTGTGAGTAGTGTCATTTAACCAGTCAGATGTCTTAGCACCTCAAACACTTAAGTGACCAGGCAGATCTTCATAGGAAAGATCTTCCTATTAAAAAAATTTTTTTGCATGCAGTAAAATTGACTTCTAAAAAATTAACATGCTGTAAAAAATGAATTTCAACACATGTATGGTCCGTGTAGCCACCACCACAATCAGGATACAGAGCAAGTCCATCACCCCAAAGAGCCCCCTCCTGCTGCCCTTTGTGGGCACATCCACTGCCCTGAGCGACTTCAGTCGCACCTGCTCGAGGTCCCCAGCAGTCACTAGCATAGAAGGACAGACCGGATGGAACCGAGGTAAGGACAGGCGGGTTGTGTCCTGCATGTGCGCGGCACAGAGGACTTTGTGACCAGCTGTCTCCATCGCGCCTGAATGGCTGTCGCCGGTTGTCTCTGCCGCTCAGAATCTCTCCAGAGACGGTCCTGGCCTGTGTCCTCCACACCCACGTGTGGCTGCCTCAGCGTTGCATGCTGAAATGCGACAGGTAACGAGGACCGGACCCTGATGGGAACTGGAGCAGGAATGGACGGGTCCGCTCACACCTTGCCTGGTTTGGACCCTACTCTGAAACACACAACACAAGCTACATGACTAAACGCCACGTTCAACCCACAGATTTCAGGGAGAGCCCCAGGGATTTCCAGGACATCAACCCTGGCTGGGTCCTCATTACAAACGCACAGAAAACAGTCAACGTATGTGAATAGCTATTTGAAGCCTCTAATCGGACATCACTCTGTGTGTGGGATCCTCATAATGGCCAATTTCAGGATTCAGGTTTCTGAGGAAGAATACGCAGCTTTATTTATTTAT